>NW_025767429.1:0-558243 GCF_003918875.1 Haliotis rubra
TCCCGCCCGCTGATCCATCGTAAGCCCATGCCGTTGTGGGAATGGTATCTGGGCCAGCGTAGCTGAACCCTAATGGCCCCAATCTGTAAATTCATTGAAACAACGATGACGTCATTCCTCTGCTGCAAGGTATTTTCCTTCTCATATAGTGGCATTCGTGTGTAGATCCACTCATAAAACCTCCGCACTCATAGATCCAGACCATCACAGCCAGATTGCCACCATTAACTGACGGAGCCTACACTGTAAGATGCAGTCAGTCTCACTCGTAATCGTCGGGTATCTGTTTGTGAGTCTCATCTGTGCTTAGAAGCATCTTTAATTTGGAAGCAAGATGACGATTTGGCCTTTGTGCATCCCAAACTTCCGGTCCCCATGACTCTGAAGGCTGTGGATACTTGAAGCGGGAGGTCGCCTACAGGAGGCTTGGCATATGGATTCCATAGGAATACGTCAATGGACTTGCCCAACACTGATACAGTCGTTGTCCTAGAAGTGGGCCATTTAGGAGTTGACACTTTCTGAGTCCTTGCAATATGTAACACTGCCAAACAAGCCGCAAGCGCGAATTTTGCTTCTGTCCCCATCTCCGGTTAGAATGGAATACATCTCATGCTCTTATATCTCCCTTCTTACCTTTACAGTGTATGCTTTCCAGTTGATCATAGTTCCTTTATTTGGGATAGGCGGGCGAAGCAAATATCCAAGATAGTACAAGCCAAACGTGTGTTATATAGCACTTCACTCTCATTATCAATGCGTTGCATAATATAATAGATCATTTTAAGAAGGTTATGTAGAGGACAGTAGTGTATGCGTATAGTTTGAGAAGGATTCAAGAGTACTCTGGGGTGTCTTCTGTATAGAGTTATC
The DNA here is from genome assembly GCF_003918875.1 of Haliotis rubra. Taxonomy (NCBI): domain Eukaryota; kingdom Metazoa; phylum Mollusca; class Gastropoda; order Lepetellida; family Haliotidae; genus Haliotis; species Haliotis rubra. The sequence continues at coordinate 874 of NW_025767429.1, forward strand.
TAAATTGGTAAAGAAAATTTTGGAATCTTTGAGATATGTAGATGAATGGGCCTCTATTATATTACAACGGAGCAGGACAGTTGCCACCTAGGACAATTGGCCTCTAGGATAATTGTCACCCAGGACAACTGCCACCCAGTTATTTTCTATAATTGTGAGGACAATTGCCACCCAGGACAACTGCCCCCAGCTATTTTACTATAATTGTGAGGACTATTGCCACCCAGAATTTATGAAATTGAATGTAGGTTTGTCAATTAAGTTTAGATGATGGAAAGTCAATGTTTTCTTGGTATATTACATATTCTGACTTTTAACCTTGAAGTAGTTTTGACTTTGATGAAATTTGAATTTTGGAAATCTGAATGGCAATTGGTGGCAACCTGGCTCTTGTTTTAGAAAAATTATGGCATTTTATTAGTAGTAGTATTATCGTCGACTTCATTACTGTTACCATTCAAGGTATATTTCGCCGCGAATAGATGCAACATTGCTGATGCGGCTTAAAAGCAATATTCACTCACTCACTCTAGGTATATTGTGTACAGCCTTTGTAGATATACTGTGAATAGAAAGTTAAGCGCCACCCAGTATATTTTGCCAATATAGGTTGTCTCAGAAAAACAAAACAACTATCATAATTTGGTTTAGTACTTTTAGTCTAAAACAAAAACCATTATGGAAAGTATCTTTTACGTTAAACGGGATGTATGCGCTTTGAAAAACATGCATTTGTTTTCATCAAAAAGGTTACCTTCTTTGAAAAGTGAAAATCAGAAATGACTGTTATATGGTCATATGATTGTCATTTTGACAAGTGAAACCTTCGTTTAATAGAGTTGTATGAGCAGAATAGGAATGCACGTGGTTATTTTGCTTTAAAAAGCAGTGCCATCATATCTTTAACAATATTTCCTTTAATTGTAAATACAAATGTTTATGATATCCCTAAATAAGTTACCAGATGAACCTCTCTAAATATGGATCGGTCTTCCCAATTATTTTAGCCTAACATTTTCACAGCTTCACATCTTAGTTTTGAAATAGGCTGGCGACTAACTTTTATTCTCGGTATATATTACCATGACATTTTGAAACACTGATCAAACAAATTTGTGTTGGGTCTGAGACATTAAGGTAGTCATTTTATGTACATGTGAACAATAACACATCTATGTATCATTACCGATGTTCATTTGAGGCTAGTGCGTCAGTTAACTTGGTAATATTGAATGACAATCAGCTGAGAGACTTTTCAGCTGAGATGTTTTACATGAAAGATCAAATATCTGTTCACATGTATAGCTTATAAACAGTTCAATAAGTAAAGGCGTCCGTTCCCAGTTGTGCGTTGCCTTCAATAGTTGTTGTGGCTACAATGAACCCCAAAACCTGCTCTGCATCGTCTTGGCGTGGTCTGTATAAATCTATAAATTCGACCGTGTGAAATTCTAGCCCATTACTCTTGCAATACCAGCTTCGGGTGATCTAACGTCTGGGGCCCTTGGGTGACGTTCACGTACGCATCGCCCGAGGTCATTGCACAAATGCTGAATGGGGTTGAGGTCGGGCGATTTGAAGGCCATGGAAGCACTGCAATGTTTTCATGCTGAAGATACTGAATAGTGGCATGTGTTGTGTGGGGCCTGGCATTATCTGGCGCTCCTCTGGCGCTCAGTGATCGAAACCATGTGAAACTTTAAGATTTCTGTCTCTGTACCGAATAGCAGTTCAATTCGCCCTGAAGGCGTATAAAGTTAGATTTGTGCGTGTAGGATACGGCTACCCATATCATTACACCCCTCACCACCATATCAGCCAGCCTAGGAGACACAAATCCTGGAAAACGTACAATAGACACGCACTCTTCCATCACAGCACTGGAAGCGAAAGCGTTATTCGTCACTGAACCGTACACGTCGCCAGCTCTTTGTATATTCCAGAATCGAACATTATTGCAACACTGGACCCGTCGACGTCGATGTAGTCGTGACAGCACCGGCCCGAGAAACAGGGTCCAGCTTCTCGCAAACTTGCAGTTGCTGTTGCTGGGACATTTCGATTCTGCAAATGAAGTGCATGGATGCACCTGTCCTTCGCTGTAGTGGTGGTCGAGATCTACTAGGCCGATCTTGCGTGAAGATGGTACTCTGGTGAACATTGAGCTGACGTGCAGCGGCAGATTGAAACTCCCTGTCTCCAGACGTCAAATGGAAATGTTTCGAGTTACAGCAGTAGGTCGTGGCATAACGATATTCTCCCATAACAAGGAATCCCAAGAGAGACCCGGGCTGGAGTAATACCACGCTGGGTCAAGGCCGTATTGTTTCGAGCACGTTTTTCTGAATATCTGATATTCCTTGGGAATAATCAAGTCCAGGTAAAAAAGTCACCATCTCATAGCCCTGACTGCCTCACTGAGTCGCAAGTAGGTTAACAGTCACATCACCATCTCACTACTGTGTGAACAGGGGTACATTGTAGTTAACAGTCACATCACCATCTCACTACTGTGTGAACAGGGGTACATTGTAGGTGTGAACAGGGGTACAGTCACATCACCATCTCACTACTGTGTGAACAGGGGTACATTGTAGGTTAACAGTCACATCACGATCTCACTACTGTGTGAGGGTACAGGGTCACATCACCATCTCACTCACTGTGTGATTGTATTGTAGTTAAGAGTCACATCACGATCTCACTACTGTGTGAACAGGGGTACATTGTAGGTTAACAGTCACATCACCATCTCTACTACTGTGTGAACACTGTGTGGGATACATTGTAGGTTAACAGTCACATCACCATCTCACTACTGTCACATGAACACAGGGATACATTGTAGGTTAACAGTCACATCACCATCTCACTACTGTGTGAACAGGGGTACATTGTAGGTTAACAGTCACCATCTCACACCATCTCACTACTGTCACATCACCATCTCACTACTGTGTGAACAGGGGTACATTGTAGGTTAACAGTCACATCACCATCTCACTACTGTGTGAACAGGGGTACATTGTAGGTTAACAGTCACACCACCATCTCACTACTGTGTGAACAGGGTACATTGTGAACATATTAGCTCATTAGGTAACATTGGCATGAACACAATAAACATCATGCAAGTCAAGTAACTCCATAGGAATATCATGTCATTTTCATCACACACCACCTACCTTGTACCTGACTCTACAGGTTAACTCTGTACACTATTTGTGTAAACACTCTAGTAACCAACGAACACGTGCTTGGAAACAACCTGAAGGCCTCAGCGTTGGGTAGGTTATTGACTGACCTATTTGCCTCAGTCCTCAAGGACACACGCTATGGTCTATTACAACAACACTGTAATTTACTATCATCTGTATTTCATGCTATCGCTTGCTTTGATGGTTTGAAATTCAACACTACGTATGTACACACAGACGCGCTTTTAAACCAGTGCTACATCACACACATATTGTACACTCTCATGCGAGCTAAATACATGGTGTCTATTCCTAATGCAGAATATTAACCATCCCCAAAACACACGAGTGGTAATCTACAAATGGTATCCTTACTTTATAATTTTAGTGAGTGAGTGAGTTTGGTTTTACGCCGCTTTTAGCAATATTCCAGCAACATCACGGCGGGGACACCAGAGATGGGCTTCACACATTGTACCCATGTGGGGAATCGAACCGGGTCTTCGGCATGACGAGCCAACGCTTTACCCACTAGGCTACCCCCCACCGCCCCGTGGAATCAGCACAGATATCTATGACGTCACAAATATGTGCGTAGTAATACGTTATGTCACAAGCTTGGTGACACAATATTCTTCTGATCACCCAATTGACTGCGTTAGGTCATCTAGTTCCCAGTACGTTTTTCATGTAAAACACATATCGTTGTCAACAAATCTTAGCTTGCGTTTGAAAAATAACAACAAACTCGTGTGGAAACCTTCAATAAACATTTTCAACAACAAATACACTTTAATATTCACGTGACATGTTCTGCTCGCTAACACTGACAGTCGATCGGGGAACTGATGTTGGTATCTTGACTACCTTCTTAAGCCTATGAATTGCTATCTTTCGTTTCATAATCCACTCCATCTGTCATTAACATGAATTTTCTTGGATCAAAGCTCTGACAATACCGTAACCACGGCGGTCAATCCGGACACGATCGTCGATAGATGGGCGTGGCGCCATGTATGTTTACACTGTAAAAGTAGTCCATAAAATTTGCATATGACCTCTAATTTGCATCGATATCCGTATATGACTCCAACGGATACCGAAAATATCCGTTGCCTTTATCCTGCCGAGAACGCTGTACATTGTGTGATGAAAACTGGAATGATCAAGAGGAATGACACAGACAGGCACTAGCTATATTTCGGACAACCGTATGTATCAATCAGAAGACAAAGCTACTCTGTTTTCAGTTTTGCGGCCCTTTATCGTTGATCTAAGACCGCTAAATGTAATTTAAAAATCGAACGAGAACGCGTTAGCGTGAGGTTTCAAATTAAACATTTAGCGGTCTTAAATCAACGATAAAGGACCGCAAAACTGAAACCAGAGTAGTTTATTGATACATACGGTTCTCCTACTACACTGAACTACGTGTATACACATAGACGGCGCTGTTAAACCAGTGATATCACACATCATGACCCACTTACCTTATACCTGACTCAACAGGTGCGCGCCAGACACTGAACTACGTGTCTACACATAGACGGCGCTGTTAAACCAGTGATATCACACATCATGACTCACTTACCTTATACCTGACTCAACAGGTGTGCGCCAGACACTGAACTACGTGTGTACACATAGACGGCGCTGTTAAACCAGTGATATCACACATCATGACCCACTTACCTTATACCTGACTCTACAGGTGTGCGCCAGACACTGAACTACGTGTCTACACATAGACGGCGCTGTTAAACCAGTGATATCACACATAATGACCCACTTACCTTATACCTGACTCAACAGGTGTGCGCCAGACACTGAACTACGTGTGTACACATAGACGGCGCTGTTAAACCAGTGATATCACACATAATGACCCACTTACCTTATACCTGACTCAACAGGTGTGCGCCAGACACTGAACTACGTGTCTACACATAGACGGCGCTGTTAAACCAGTGATATCTCACATAATGACCCACTTACCTTATACCTGACTCAACAGGTGTGCGCCAGACACTGAACTACGTGTGTACACATAGACGGCGCTGTTAAACCAGTGATATCACACATCATGACCCACTTACCTTATACCTGACTCTACAGGTGTGCGCCAGACACTGAACTACGTGTCTACACATAGACGGCGCTGTTAAACCAGTGATATTTCACATCATCACCTGGATCATGTTACGTGCGGAATCTAAGTTTAATTTGTTGCAGCCTTGAGGAGTAAATGGTTTAAACCTGAGTGAATGCGTGTATGAGTAACTGACTGTGGAATAACATTATTTCTGTTATATCATGAAAGAAAAATGTGATGCAGGTGACAGAAGTTTACCACCATCGCAAACGGCAATCACTCAATCAGTGAAGTGTTTTTATAAACCATCATACCTTTACCAATGGATCGTATGTGACAATGAAATGAGTACAAAAAGGTTTTATCGCCAGTTACAGTTAGCAGTTAATGACTGCACCCCTTTATGTTCCCATGCTGGAAGTACAAAAACGACTTGTTAAAATGTTTATCAGTGTATCATATAGCACACGTATGAGTGTAAACAGATATTCCACATCGTGTCTGCATGGTCCGGCTTACCCCAAATCTACTTTGCATGTGGAAGAACGGATGGATGTGTGAGTGAGTGAATATGGCTTTACACCACTTTTAGCACTATTCCAGCAATATCATCGGGGGTATTTCAGAAATGGGTTCACACATTGTACCCATGTGGGGAATCGAACCCGGGTCTTCAGCGTGACGATCGAACGCTTAATTTAACCGATCGGCCACCCCACCGCCCCAGTAGAATGGATGAGAAATCCGCAGAACAGAATCCGTGGTCGTTTTGAGTGAGTTCTGAAGAAGTGTAATACATTGATTAATGTAATCGGTGGTTACAGCATTTACAAAGGGAACGCCACCATCGTGGACGAACGTGTCTTGTGACAGGACAATCAGAAATGCCAGTATGTCTTCAGAATACCAGACTATCATGTTTCATCCAAATCCAAACATACAACACATGCGCATTTATCACACACAAAGACATTAAATCTTTTCAAAATTCGTCTGTATGTATCCGGTTAGGGTGTTAAGTTCGTCATCACCATCACCGTGGACTACATATCAATGGTCGTGTATTACATACAAATGGTCGTGGATTACATACCAATGGTCGTGTATTACATACCAATGGTCGTGGATTACATACTAGTGGTTGTGTATTACATACCAATGGTCTTGTATTGCATACTAGTGGTTGTGTATTACATACCAATGGTCGTGTATTACATACCAATGGTCGTGGATTACATACCAATGGTCGTGTATTACATACTAGTGGTTGTGTATTACATACCAATGGTCGTGGATTACATACCAATGGTTGTGTATTACATACCAATGGTCGTGGGTTACATACCAATGGTCGTGTATTACATACCAATGGTCGTGTATTACATACCAATGGTCGTGTATTACATACCAATTGTCGTGGAGTCCACACTGGCGGAATGTAGGGCATGTATTACTCACGGGCTTTCAATCCACATCAGGTCAACAGCTTGCGATGTAACAAAATCACATTAAATCCAGTTTAATCTCTCATTATGACATTTTAAAATTAACTGACATACAAGATTTAATTTACATTTTGTGCGTTGTGATTACCATCCACGTAAATATTGGAAATGTGTTTGATTTAGTCACAAACATTCTCAAGTATCACAGATATCCTTTAGAGTGATGGCCCATATACCATTTGACGTGTCTGATTATAGAAAGGCTGTACAAGATCATCAGTGAATGTACACAGAACAGTGAAGTTGTCCAAGAGAATGAGTGAGTGAGTATGTCTTTACGCCGCTTTTAGCAATATTCCAGCAATATCATCACGGGGACACCAGAAATGAGCTTCTAACATTGTACCTATGTGAGGAATCGAACCCGACTCTTTGGCGTGACGAGCGAACGCTTCAACCACTTGGCTACCCAACCGCCCCAATCCAAGTAGATGAGCCACACTGCAGTCAACATGTAGCAACAGATTAGTCTGTGGCAATACGGCCAAACAGGTCAGAGAAGTTTTATTCAGTAGTTAAGGCCCAGTGACCCAGAGTACAATTGAAGTTGTCACGAGAGATGAAATTATTGTTTTACATGTGATTTACGGATGGACATCAAATGTTTTATGAAAATGGCAACAGATTTAATATTATCAGCATTATTAGAATTAAGTACATTAGCTGTCGTTTGTGGGGCACCATTAGAGCATTTTAAATACTTCTTTCGGCAGGAAGAGAAGGCCTCACAGACTAATAATAATAATCCATCACATACCATATTGACCTGTCTGAGTAGAAGTTTTATGCCGGCTGACGTCTCTGAGTAAATAACGTATACAGCAGTTGACTTGCCGGAGTAGATACCCATTGTACCAACACACTTGTCCGAGCAGATGATGTATGACATTTGACGTCTCTGAGTAAATAACGTATACAGCAGTTGACTTGCCGGAGTAGATAACTATTGTACCAACACACTTGTCCGAGCAGATGATGTATGACATTTGACGTCTCTGAGTAAATAACGTATACAGCAGTTGACTTGCCGGAGTAGATAACTATTGTACAACACACTTGTCCGAGCAGATGATGTATGGCATTTGACGTCTCTGAGTAAATAACGTATACAGCAGTTGACTTGCCGGAGTAGATAACTATTGTACAACACACTTGTCCGAGCAGATGATGTATGCCAGCTGACGTCTCTGAGTAAATAACGTATACAGCAGTTGACTTGCCGGAGTAGATAACTATTACACCAACACACTTGTCCGAGCAGATGATGTATGCCAGCTGACGTCTCTGAGTAAATAACGTATACAGCAGTTGACTTGCCGGAGTGGATAAACTATTGTATCCAACACACTTGTCCCGAGCAGATGATGTATGCCAGCTGATTTCTCTGAGTAAATAACGTATACAGCAGTTGACTTGCCGGAGTGGATACCTATTGTAAAACAACACACTTGTCCGAGCAGATGATGTATGCCAGCTGACGTCTCTGAGTAAATAACGTATACAGCAGTTGACTTGCCGGAGTAGATAACTATTGTACAACACACTTGTCCGAGCAGATGATGTATGCCAGCTGACGTCTCAGAGTAAATAACGTATACAGCAGTTGACTTGCCGGAGTGGATAACTATTGTACAACACACTTGTCCGAGCAGATGATGTATGCCAGCTGACGTCTCTGAGTAAATAACGTATACAGCAGTTGACTTGCCGGAGTGGATACCTATTGTACCAACACTTGTCCGAGCAGATGATGTATGACATTTGACGTCTATGAGTAAATAACGTATACAGCAGTTGACTTGCCGGAGTGGATACCTATTGTACAACACACTTGTCCGAGCAGATGATGTATGCCAGCTGACGTCTCAGAGTAAATAACGTATACAGCAGTTGACTTGCCGGAGTGGATACCTATTGTACAACACACTTGTCCGAGCAGATGATGTATGGCAGCTGACGTCTCTGAGTAAATAACGAATACAGCAGTTGACTTGCCGGGATGGATACCTATTGTACAACACACTTGTCCGAGCAGATGATGTATGCCAGCTGACGTCTCTGAGTAAATAACGTATACAGCAGTTGACTTGCCGGAGTGGATAACTATTGTACAACACACTTGTCCGAGCAGATGATGTATGACAGCTGACGTCTCTGAGTAAATAACGTATACAGCAGTTGACTTGCCGGAGTGGATACCTATTGTACAACACACTTGTCCGAGCAGATGATGTATGCCAGCTGACGTCTCTGAGTAAATAACGTATACAGCAGTTGACTTGCCGGAGTGGATACCTATTGTACCAACATACTTGTCCCAGCAGATTATTATCTATCTTATTAACACGTTTACCGGTCATCCTCTTGTGCAGTACTCCTGCCCACCAGGTGGGTCTGAAACACAACAATGTGGAGTCATTACTCCCCTGCCTGCAGTTCAGATGAATTCCCACAAAGGTCCTACAAGAAATACACGATATCACATGTTAGATACATATACATATGTATGATACATGAGATACACGACATGATAAATCTGAATGAACAAAATTAATTTGAATCAACGAATCAGCATGGCGATATTCGTATCTGTGTAAACATATCGATTCGAGCGTATTAACACTGTTACAGAAACATATAGCTATAGACATATTGTTGTGAAAATTTGAATGCATCAGCAAGAGCGAATGAGTTGGGTTTTACGCCATATTGAGCAATATTCCAGCAATATCATGGCGGGGGACACCAGAAATGGGCTTCACACATTGTACCCATGTTGGGAGAATCGAACCCGGGTTTTCAGCGTGACGAGCGAACGCTTTAACCACTTGGCTACCCCACCGCCCCGTATCAGCATGAACTTATTGGTATGTAAGTATAGGTATGAATCTATGGATGTGAGCATTTTTTTTCTATTTCCGGCTGTACTTTAACAATCGCAGTTGCTAAATTAACTACCATTTATAGAATGCCATTTATCTATTTACAAAACGTATTGTTCTAAATATATCTAATAGTTTTATTTACTTTAAGAAATCAAACATTGAAAATGATAATTAACATTAGTAAAGAGGTCCTTAACTGTTTTGACATTGAAATATTTATCCCTTGTGATGGAGAAATCAATAGTCAAACAGGGCATGCTTGACCGTGATTCTTTCACCACAAAGGATACAAAACGGAGGATCCTCGCCTTTCAGTGAGTGGGTTAGTTAAAGATCACATGCAACCAAAAAATCAAACATAATTAAAACACAATTATCATTTATTCATGACATATAATATGCATTGCTGATTGTGAAAATCAGCAAAACATATAAACAAAATTATAAGCGTACAGTCGCAAATCAAAAGTGCAATATTTTGTACTTGGGTTTACTTCCCTCGAAACGAAGCACCCCGGATACCGAACCCAGTCAGAGCGGGTGGGCGTGCATTTAAGTGTAACGAAGACTTTCATTGACTTTCATTTTGCATGTCATGTGTACAGGTATCACACTTGCCTGTCTGTGTAATTACATAATGTGACAGAGACAGAACTCAGGTGCACGAGCCATAAATAAATGCGTTTTGTTTATGGTGTATAGCCTGATAGGTGTTCAGTTCAAATGTGGTCAGTGATCGAAGTTGTGTATTGCATATTGTCATTAGCAGACAGGCAGGCAGACACATTTTTACTGCGCATGCGTCATGAGCGCAGTGCAGCGAAACAATCGTTTGAACTCCAATTTCGCGGGTGTTTTTTCATCGCTTTATTTTTCAACTTTATAAGTTAAATTTGCATTTTTGATCATTTGTTACTGTAAGTCCTGACCAAAATGTATCAGAATCTGAAAGTTGTGTTTTACGTTGCATGTGACCTTTAAAATTTAAAGTCACATCGGCAGTACTTCAGCCATATCGTGACTATGAAAGTTGTAATTTTGTGAATCTATACATGCAATAAAAACAAACTTATATACTTACCTGTCTGCGAAGGACAGTAAAATAGATGTACACTTAAAACTAGCATATAACCATAAAACAATATTTCTAACTTTAACGGTACAATATAAATATGGGCTATAGATCGCCAACAACTGAAGGTAGACCACCATACTAGGCGATGATTTGCTTCCTGCATGGACCCTAGCTGGATTTACACCACCCCTTCAACTGTCAGCAATTTAGACAAATCTAGCCGTACATTTAAAAACACTCATATTCTACGAATTAAGAGGTGGTAAGTTTAAACTTACTTAAATTTATTTTGAATGTTTTGGGTCTTACCTACCCTCGCAGGAGGACCCTCACCTTTAAGCAAATATTCATGTGTGTATCTAGTATGGCCTACGCGACAGCGTGGCATGCTGACCTCCTCAAATCTGGAGTAGGTGTAACCAATATAGGCTTTTACTTCATGTAATGTATTGATACCTACTTACGTGTCCCACTTCTTTTGGATCAGATCACGAATATAAGATCTGATGGTAGCTTTATAATCAAGAGTATGGAATAAGAAGTGGTGTCACAGATTTTTTGAGTGCATTTGTCATATCACAGCAATTATCGACGTTCCTTCATATGAAATTTCCCATGCCGACATTTCGATCTGTTACTTAGGTGAAATCCAAAAGACCTCAGAGATGCGAAAATACATGATGAAACTATGGTCCAGTTACCCAAGCGTCACTTTTGAAACCATTCAACTATGTGTAACAGCAATGTGATCCATCGCATCATAGGTATTACCTTTAGAAACCATGGGTAGAATCCTGTTGATGAAGACGCATTCGTGGTGGACCGCCCCGTGCCCTGCTGATAAGTTGCTGCCCACGTCAAGGGCCATGTAGGAGAGATCAGTGTTGTCAGAGGCTGGCCAGTTCACCTTGACGGGGACAGGAGAGTTCGGATCGCTGGATACAGATTTGAGGTGAGGTGAGTTGAAATTGGGTTCAACGTCGTGCCCGAGAATATTCGCTCATATGACGACGTGCATGCGTGTGTATGTGTATGTGCGGCTGCTTGTACTAGCCCAGACTGAAGCTGGTTATATAGTGCTAGCCCACTGAGATACCATGCCGCAGTGAAGCATGAATACCCCACTCAGACACATTATATTGACTCCGAGCCGACCAGTCCTTGTTGTACCCATTAACGCCGAGCGCCAGACAGGGACCAACAAGTACCATATTTTAACGTCTTTTGGTATGGCGCAGTCGGGGATCGAACCCGCGACCTTTCTCTCTCCGGGCGCTGGATACAGATTTGAAACTGTATGATATATTTCGTATCCTTTATAATTAGTGAGTATGGTTTGGGGGGGATACGGAGAAAACGGACCCTAGCGAAAACGGACCCCCCAAAAATTGAGAAAACGGCCACCGCGCTGTAGGGAACGGCTTCCGAACCTAGAGAAAACGGCCTCTGTGCCTAGAGTAAACGGCCAACATAGTTGCACAAAGATCAAAGGAGATTATATGACTATATATATCATAAATAATAGAGATGTACTTCATTGCAGATAAGCTTTTTAAATCTGATTGATTGTTATTTTTTCGATCAAAGTTTGATTGATTGTAGGCTTTACAGGTAAGATTAGATGATGATAGAGAAAAAAGATAATAAGGTAGTGTTTATATTGACGAGCGGATTAGTAGTACTAATTCCAACCTTTGTTCTTGTAGTTCTGCCATGGTCCCTAGTATGGTGATCAACCTTCAGTTGTTGGCAATCTACAGCCTGTTTTCACATTGTATTGTCATCTTTAGTTAAAATGTTTAAAATTTAACGCCTAGTTTTAAATTTATATATGGTTGTTCTTCTGTGCTTCAGTGACAGGTGTTTATAATTTACCTTTAATTATCATGAAATTATAACTTGTTTTCAGTCACGGTATGGCTGAAATATTGCCGGTGTGACCTGAAATTCAGGTCAAGGTATCCGATCACCCTCCCTGTGTACTGACTGACGTGAGAGTGAAAAAACAGGTTAATAAAAGAATTAATAGATCATCTTATCCAATACTTTCACCGACAACCACTGAGTAATGATAACGTCTTCTCGGCCTCGTGTTCATTCAATTATTAATTGTTGACGGGTGAAGGAGTCAAGCCTGAAATAGTCCTTCCCGGTCGGCTGCCGCTACTGTTGAGGAGGTGATGACAGACACCCTTGATCCTGATCAGCCAGCCGGCACCCATTTATATCACATGAAGAAAGAATTGAAATACTGTTATTTGATAGATAAGGTTCTTATTTATTCTAGGTATCTCTTAAGTACATGTATCACCATATTCATTATCAATAACAATAAAGTATGTAAACAAATATAGTATTATAATATATATTGCATTGTTCAGAGACAAACAAATGAAGAGTGGTTTGACGAGCATTCTGCGGCACACAGTCATTCTATTAAGATGTTAGATGTACAATATAATACATAAATACAACTTGTATATATTGCACTTGTATTATGATATTGACATAGAGATGTAAACAAGCAAAATAAACTGCATTTAGTTTTCTGTTAAAAATAAGGGCCTTTTTCTCTAGGCCAAGAGGCCGTTTTCTTTGGGAGCAGTGGCCGTTTTTTCGAATTATTTTTTGGCCGTTTTCGCTGGGGTCTGTTTTCACTATAACTCGTTTTTGGGCACATAAAAAAAACGGCTGGGGGTCTACAAAATAGGGCTTCAGACATTGTACATGTGTGGAATAGGAACTGTTTCTCCGCCTGACGGGCGAACACTTGGCAAGCTCACAATCCCTACACCATTATGGGCATCAATGATATATTTTTAGGATTAACAGGTCTCAGTGGGAGCATGATATTCTGAGAATACATTTGATCTGACTTGAAATGTACATATACATGGACAATAAAAGACAGAGTGAGAGATCTTCCACTAACTCAATCATCTGTTCCAAAAGTATTCATCGGCCTAGTCTCCCACTCACTCACCCGGACTTGGCAAAGTTGGTCCAGTAGGTCATGATGGTCCTGCTGAGTTCCATCTCCTCCTCTGTACATCCCAGAGACTTTTCCAGAACCCAACCAAACACAAAATCAACCTCGTACCAATGGGTTGCTCCAATCCACTGTGGAAACGGACTAACTGATAGTCGATGATTAAAGCTATAGACATAGGTAGGGTTAGCAGGAGAGTACAATCTGTCAAACTCAAGATGAGGACACTTGAAATCCCTATCTGAAGTCATGCGAGTCACGACATCAAAATAGTGAGTGTCCTTTAAAGGGACTTTCTGACTTTCATAAAACAGGCGAAGAGGCTCTCCAATTCCTCTACCGCCAACAAAGTCAAAGGAAAGAAGACTTTCATACTCTCGCTGACTTAAAGTCAATGTTTCTGGTAACTTGGTCACGTTTCTCAATTGATTCAGCATCATTGCCAAATACAGAGTATTCTCGTCTCCTGTAAACCCATGCAATACACTGGTCTGCTTGATGGATCCGCTGGACAGAAGAGTTTTGGGGTCATCGGGAAGGAAGTACCCATCCACAACTGGAACAAATACAAGTTCTTCATCAAACAAAACACGCTGAATATCTGTCATATTTTGTGCATCTGCTGTCTTCAAGCACTCATAGATGTCTGCATCAGTTGAAGATGAAGGGCATTGAAGATGATCAGCAAGATTCTTTATTTTTAATTTTGCTGATTTAGGTACGGTGTATGCCCATGGGCAACTGAGGGTCCCACTCTGCATGATGGCTCTGTCAAACAGGTCACGTGACAGAGGTGACACCAGGTGATGACTCACGCTTGCACCACCAGCACTTTCTCCAAATATGGTGACTCGGGTTGGATCTCCGCCAAAGTTGGCAACATTGTCTTTCACCCACTGCAAGGCTAATCTTTGATCCATCAAGCCCATGTTGCCAGGGATGGTATCTGGGCCAAGGTAGCTGAACCCTAATGGCCCCACTCTGTAATTCATTGAAACAACAATGATGTCATTCTCTGCTGCAATGTATTTCCCTTCATACAGTGGCATTCGTGTAGATCCACTATAAAAACCTCCACCATAGATCCAGACCATCACTGCCAGATTGCCTCCATTGTCTGATGGCACCCACACTGTAAGGTGAAGGCAGTCTTCACTGTAATCGTCGGGCATCTGTTTGTGCTTCTCATCAGTGCTTAGAGCATCTTCAGGTTGGAAACAAGATGGCGTAGGCTTTCGTGCATCCCTAACTTCCGGTCCCCATGACTCTGAAGGCTGAGGATGCTTGAAGCGTAGATCGCCTACAGGAGGCTTGGCATATGGGATTCCATAGAATACGTCAGTGGACTTGCCCAAGACTGACAGTCGTTGTCCTAGGAGTGGTCCATTTAGAGTTGACACTTTCTGAGTCTTAGCCATATGTAACACTGACAACAAGGCCAGAAGCGCCAGTCTCTTTCTTGTCCACATTCTGAAAGAACTAAAAACGATTTCACAAGTACGCTTTTCGGAATGTCAGTTGCTTCTGGATCACTTTCTGATTCATTATGTTGGCTGGTCATAATTTCTTATCACGGGATAAATGATGCTAATAACCCAGATTGTACAAGTTAAATAATGTTATGTTTGTCTAATTCCTTACCACGGGATAAGTGATACTAATAACCCAGATTCCACAAGTTAAATAATGTTATGTTTGTCTAATTCAGTTTAGATCAATATTGCATTTTATCACACTGTTTCTGTTAAGATTCATTATTTACGTCAAATAATGCCCCACCGATTGTCAAAAAATATGAGAAAAAGGTGTTGACCATTGTTCGATGTCCCCATATTTTTATGTATTTTTTCTATTTTTTATTAAAATCTGTAAGGTACCGGTGAGTTTCGGCAACCAGATTAGAGACAAATACAAAACAAATGCAAAAAACAATGGCAAAATGTGCCTCTCGCCAATTTCGAAAAGGAAAGACGAGTTGCTCTTCCCAAGAGAGTCGAAGTACCTGTAGATACAAAGCGGGTATTGCTTCTATCTAGTCCAAAAAACACACATGCAAACCTACATACGAAAACACACACATATATTTTGTTTCTAGTCCATGTACAAGGGGTGCCCTGGGTTGACCGTACAAACTGGGTTGGACGTTTCTGTCTGTCGACCAGTGTGGCGGACAGTGTGTCGGCCTGTCTGTCGGCCTGTCTGTCGACCGGTGTGTCGGACCGGTGTGTCGGACTCGTCTGTCGGCCGGTGTGTCGTCCTGTCTGTCGGACAGTGTGTCGGTCCGTCTGTCGGCCGGTGTGTCAGCCTGTCGGTCGGTGTGCAGTGCTTCCAGATCGTATGGACGACCTTCCAGAGAAACACAGAGGGAAAAGTAGGTCCAGTTTTCGGCCGCATGTTTCTCTGTATTTTGACCACTTTCCAATATCCCCGCGGGCTGTAGTAAATCTTATTATTTATTTAGGGTATTTTGCCTTTAATACAACTGGGTCCATACGTGTAAGTTGTTACACCACTATTAGCAATCCATCTTTTCGTATCCATCGGTGACAACGATTTTTTGTTCAGCCTTATACCATATAACCTATGCTTGTCACTTCTCAGAGTATTCATTTCGTGTTTGAACGTCCGTCTGTGGAATGAGGCCTCTTTGAATTATTCGTGTTTTATTTGGTTTTTTTACGATGTATTTCTTCACACATTTAGCCTTTCATATCTCGCCGCTGTCAGCTTTCTGGATGGAATATATTTAAGGCCTTAATCCGACATACTCTGCAATCGGAGTCCCAGCACACTCGTCTTTCAATTTCCCAGAGTACCTTTGATGGGCATTTTAAAAGTTGAGTTGATGAAGAATAATGACAATTATTCACTCTAACAGTACAGTATTTAAATGGGCTATTGCTTTTGCTCCCTGCATGGACCCTAGCTGGATTCTGTATATAGAAATTATTTTGCAAGTGTAACAGTAAATAAATATAGTCCCCCCCAATGGAACAGCGCAAAGCTAAGTTTGACATTTCATCTAAGCTGAAACCAATAGACTTGTCAGTTTCCGGATACAGAAACCTAGCTGAAACCTACATTCCCCAGTATCCAATAGGTTTCCGCAACAACGGAAACTAAGTCATTTTGCTATCAATGTTTCAGCGACCTGAAACTAAATGGAAACTCATAAAGTCGGTTTCAGTTGTAGAAACCTGACGGAAACCTAGATTTGTTAGTTTCAGTTTTGTAAAGTATGCGGAAACTAGCATTGTCTGTTTCCGGATACTGAAACCTAGCGGAAACCTACATTACCCAGTATCCATTAGGTTTCCGCAAGAATGGAAACTAAGTTATTTTTGCTGTGATTATAGATATACAACTTTTTTTATTCTGTGGAGGCGGCGTTTCGACATAGGTTCTAATGTCGTTGTCAAGCAAGTGTTCACCAGGTTGTGTAGGGCGTGTTCATTGGGATAGTCACTCATATCGTACAGGTGTATGTGTTTCGCCACATACTCGTACACGTCCACGTTTTGAATTTCCATCAATAACGAATTGGTGTCGCATCTATCACCGTATTACTTCTTGAGTTCGTTGTAGAAGTAATACATTAAGTGTTTAGAGATCAAGAATACTCATCCCCACATTGACCGGTCTGTTGAATTTGAGGTGACTCTTGGTCATGTGCAATGCCACTAAGTCATCCTCGAATAGTTTACTTCTGTTGAAGGCTGGGCTCACTATCAGTTTCCTAAGTCTTTCTTGCTCATGAGATCTAGCTAACTTCACATTCACGCGCTTTCTTAAATTCTCCATCGTTTTTCCAAATACCGAGTTGTTCATGAGCTTAAATAGATTCTTTTCAAAATTACTGGTGGCCCGTTTTCTTAAATCCGTGTTCAGTCTTATGTAAGGTTCAATCCAAGGACTTTGATCGAACTTTAGAACTCTATGTATTTTCTTTAGCTTGATACCTAACGACAAGTACAGCTGCAGGTTACGATAGTGAATGATGCATTTAGTTTTATCCATCAAGTTTAGTACGAGTTTTTCCACGTTAGCCAGTTTATTATTTCCCAACACGTTTCGTGATATTAGGACATCAGTCTTTGTCAACCATTAATCGTTTGGGAGCGAGCGGATAACTGTTGTGTGATTGTGTAATTCTCTGGGATATTCCAGGTCAACTTCCAGTATGTAGCCTTTGTTCGAGTCTGACGTAATGCTATTGACGTCATCATCGGGGGTAACCCATTCAAATCCCCGTGTGGTTAAAGAGTCATAGCCCAGCCGTATAGATAACTAGATTAGATAGAGTTTCTGCGAGGCTGTTTTACTCGAGTCATAGCCTTCCACGTATTTATTGTTGGCTTTAGCGTATCGCTTGGCAGCCATCGAAATACCACCACGCAGGCCTTTCTCGATAAACAGGTGCTTGTTGTAATCCGTCAACAGTTTCCACTCAACACCGGTCTTTCATAAACAAGACATCCCAAGAGAGACCCGGGCTGGAGTAACACCACGCTGGGTCTAGACCGTATTGTTTCGAGCACGTTTTTCTGAATATCTGATATCTGAATAATCAACCCAGGAGTACATAACACTGACTGCCTGTGAGTCGCAAGTAGGTTAACAGTCACATCAAACCATCTCACTACTGTGTGAACAGGGGTACATTGTAGGTTAAGAGTCACATCACCATCTCACTACTGTGTGAACAGGGGTACATTGTAGGTTAACAGTCACATCACCATCTCACTACTGTGTGAACAGGGGTACATTGTAGGAAAACAGTCACATCACCATCTCACTGCTGTGTGAACAGGGGTACATTGTAGGTTAACAGTCACATCACCATCTCACTACTGTGTGAACAGGGGTACATTGTAGGTTAACAGTCACATCACCATCTCACTACTGTGTGAACAGGGGTACATTGTAGGTTAACAGTCACATCACCATCTCACTACTGTGTGAACAGGGGTACATTGTAGGAAAACAGTCACATCACCATCTCACTACTGTGTGAATAGGGGTACATTGTAGGTTAACAGTCACATCACCATCTCACTACTGTGTGAACAGGGGTACATTGTAGGAAAACAGTCACATCACCATCTCACTACTGTGTGAACAGGGGTACATTGTAGGAAAACAGTCACATCACCATCTCACTACTGTGTGAACAGGGGTACATTGTAGGTTAACAGTCACATCACCATCTCACTACTGTGTGAACAGGGGTACATTGTAGGAAAACAGTCACATCACCATCTCACTACTGTGTGAACAGGGGTACATTGTAGGCTAACAGTCACATCACCATCTCACTACTGTGTGAACAGGGGTACATTGTAGGTTAACAGTCACATCACCATCTCACTACTGTGTGAACAGGGGTACATTGTAGGCTAACAGTCACATCACCATCTCACTACTGTGTGAACAGGGGTACATTGTAGGAAAACAGTCACATCACCATCTCACTACTGTGTGAACAGGGTACATTGTAGGTTAACAGTCACATCACCATCTCACTACTGTGTGAACAGGGGTACATTGTAGGGTTAACAGTCACATCACCATCTCACTACTGTGTGAACAGGGGTACATTGTAGGAAAACAGTCACATCACCATCTCACCACTGTGTGAACAGGGGTCACATTGTACTGGCTAACAGTCACATCACCATCTCATCTCTACTGTGTGAACAGGGTACATTGTAGGTTAACAGTCACATCACAATCTCACTACTGTGTGAACAGGGGTACATTGTAGGTTAACAGTCACATCACCATCTCACACCACTCACTGTGTGAACAGGGTACATTGTAGACTAACAGTCACATCACCATCTCACTACTGTGTGAACAGGGGTACATTGTAGGCTAACAGTCACATCACCATCTCACTACTGTGTGAACAGGGGTACATTGTAGGAAAACAGTCACATCACCATCTCACTACTGTGTGAACAGGGGTACATTGTAGGTTAACAGTCACATCACCATCTCACTACTGTGTGAACAGGGGTACATTGTAGGCTAACAGTCACCATCACCATCTCACTACTGTGTGGACAGTCACATCACATTGTAGGTGAAGAGTCGCTTCACCATCTCACTACTCTGTGGACAGGGGTACATTGTAGGTTAACAGTCACATCACCATCTCACTACTGTGTGAACAGGGGTACATTGTAGGTGAAGAGTCACATCACCATCTCACTACTGTGTGAACAGGGGTACATTGTAGGTTAACAGTCACATCACCATCTCACTACTGTGTGAACAGGGGTACATTGTAGGTTAACAGTCACATCACCATCTCACTACTGTGTGAACAGGGGTACATTGTAGGTTAACAGTGGCATCACCATCTCACTACTGTGTGAACAGGGGTACATTGTAGGTTAACAGTCACATCACCATCTCACTACTGTGTGGACAGGGGTACACATAGTAGGTGAAGAGTCACATCACCATCTCACTACTGTGTGAACAGGGGTACATTGTAGGGTTAACAGTCACATCACCATCTCACTACTGTGTGAACAGGGTACATTGTAGGTTAACAGTCACATCACCATCTCACTACTGTGTGAACAGGGGTACATTGTAGGTTAACAGTCACATCACCATCTCACTACACTGTGTGAACAGGGTACATTGTAGGTTAACAGTCACATCACCATCTCACCACTGTGTGAACAGGGTACATTGTAGGCTAACAGTCACATCACCATCTCACTACTGTGTGAACAGGGGTACATTGTAGGGCTAACAGTCACATCACCATCTCACTACTGTGTGAACAGGGTACATTGTAGGAAAACAGTCACATCACCATCTCACTACTGTGTGAACAGGGTACATTGTAGGTTAACAGTCACATCACCATCTCACTACTGTGTGAACAGGGGTACATTGTAGGTTAACAGTCACATCACCATCTCACTACTGTGTGGACAGGGGTACATTGTAGGTGAAGAGTCGCTTCACCATCTCACTACTCTGTGGACAGGGGTACATTGTAGGTTAACAGTCACATCACCATCTCACTACTCTGTAAACAGGGGTACATTGTAGGTTAAGGGTCACATCACCATCTCACTACTGTGTGAACAGGGGTACATTGTAGGTTAACAGTCACATCACCATCTCACTACTGTGTGAACAGGGGTATCATTCACCAGTGTGAACAGGGTGAAGAGTCGCATCATCACCATCTCACTACTGTGTGAACAGGGGTACATTGTAGGTTAACAGTCACATCACCATCTCACTACTGTGTGAACAGGGGTACATTGTAGGTTAAGAGTCACATCACCATCTCACTACTGTGTGAACAGGGGTACATTGTAGGTTAACAGTCACATCACCATCTCACTACTGTGTGAACAGGGGTACATTGTAGGAAAACAGTCACATCACCATCTCACTACTGTGTGAACAGGGGTACATTGTAGGTTAACAGTCACATCACCATCTCACTACTGTGTGGACAGGGGTACATTGTAGGTTAACAGTCACATCACCATCTCACTACTGTGTGGACAGGGGTACATTGTAGGTTAACAGTCACATCACCATCTCACTACTGTGTGAACAGGGGTACATTGTAGGAAAACAGTCACGTCACCATCTCACTGCTGTGTGAATAGGGGTACATTGTAGGTTTACAATCACATCACCATCTCACTACTGTGTGAACAGGGGTACATTGTAGGAAAACAGTCACATCACCATCTCACTACTGTGTGAACAGGGGTACATTGTAGGTGAAAAAACAGTCACATCACCATCTCACTCACTGTGTGAACAGGGTGTGAACAGGTCACATACATTGTGTGAACAGGGGTTAGGTTAACAGTCACATCACCATCTCACTACTGTGTGAACAGGGGTACATTGTAGGAAAACAGTCACATCACCATCTCACTACTGTGTGAACAGGGGTACATTGTAGGTTAACAGTCACATCACCATCTCACTACTGTGTGAACAGGGGTACATTGTAGGTTAAGAGTCACATCACCATCTCACTACTGTGTGAACAGGGGTACATTGTAGGCTAACAGTCACATCACCATCTCTCACCACTGTGTGAACAGGGTACATTGTAGGAAAACAGTCACATCACCATCTCACCACTCTGTAAACAGGGTACATTGTAGGTTAACAGTCACATCACCATCTCACTACTGTGTGAACAGGGGTACATTGTGTAACAGTCAACAGTCACATCACCATCTCACCACTCTGTAAACAGGGTACATTGTAGGTTAAAACAGTCACATCACCATCTCACTACTGTGTGAACAGGGGTACATTGTAGGTTAACAGTCACATCACCATCTCACTACTGTGTGAACAGGGGTACATTGTAGGTGAACAGTCACATCACCATCTCACTACTGTGTGAACAGAGGTACATTGTAGGTTAACAGTGGCATCACCATCTCACTACTCTGTGGACAGGGGAACATTGTAGGTTAACAGTCACATCACCATCTCACTACTGTGTGAACAGGGGTACATTGTAGGTGAAGAGTCACATCACCTTCTCACTACTGTGTGAACAGGGGGACATTGTAGGTGAAGAGTCGCATCACCATCTCACTACTGTGTGGACGGGTACATTGTAGGAAAACAGTCACATCACAATCTCACTACTGTGTGAACAGGGGTACATTGTAGGAAAACAGTCACATCATCATCTCACTACTGTGTGAACAGGGGTACATTGTAGGAAAACAGTCACATCACCATCTCACTACTGTGTGAACAGGGGTACATTGTAGGAAAACAGTCACATCACCATCTCACTACTGTGTGAACAGGGGTACATTGTAGGTTAACAGTCACATCACCATCTCACTACTGTGTGAACAGGGGTACATTGTAGGAAAACAGTCACATCACCATCTCACTACTGTGTGAACAGGGGTACATTGTAGGAAAACAGTCACATCACCATCTCACTACTGTGTGAACAGGGGTACATTGTAGGTTAAGAGTCACATCACCTTCTCACTACTGTGTGAACAGGGGTACATTGTAGGAAAACAGTCACATCACCATCTCACTACCGTGTGAACAGGGTACATTGTAGTTAACAGTCACATCACCATCTCACTACTGTGTGAACAGGGGTACATTGTAGGTTAACAGTCACATCATCATCTCACTACTGTGTGAACAGGGGTACATTGTAGGCTAACAGTCACACCACCATCTCACTACTGTGTGAACACGGGTACATTGTAGGTTAACAGTCACATCACCATCTCACTACTGTGTGAACAGGGATACATTGTAGGCTAACAGTCGCATCACCATCTCACTACTGTGTGAACAGGGGTACATTGTAGGTTAAGAGTCACATCACCATCTCACTACTGTGTGAACAGGGGTACATTGTAGGTTAACAGTCACATCACCATCTCACTACTGTGTGAACAGGGGTACATTGTAGGAAAACAGTCACATCACCATCTCACTGCTGTGTGAACAGGGGTACATTGTAGGTTAACAGTCACATCACCATCTCACTACTGTGTGGACAGGGGTACATTGTAGGTTAACAGTTACATCACCATCTCACTACTGTGTGAACAGGGTACATTGTAGGCTACCAGTCACATCACCATCTCACTACTGTGTGAACAGGGTACATTGTAGGTTAACAGTCACATCACCATCTCACTACTGTGTGAACAGGGGTACATTGTAGGTTAAAGAGTCACATCACCATCTCACTCACTGTGTGAACAGGGTACATTGTAGGAAAACAGTCACATCACCATCTCACTACTGTGTGAACAGGGTACATTGTAGGTTAACAGTCACATCACCATCTCACTACTGTGTGAACAGGGTACATTGTAGGCTAACAGTCACATCACCATCTCACCACTGTGTGGACAGGGTACATTGTAGGTGAAGAGTCGCTTCACCATCTCACTACTCTGTGAACAGGGGTACATTGTAGGTTAACAGTCACATCACCATCTCACTACTGTGTGAACAGGGTACATTTGTAGGTTAACAGTCACATCACCATCTCACTACTGTGTGAACAGGGGTACATTGTAGGTTAACAGTCACATCACCATCTCACTACTGTGTGAACAGGGGTACTCACTACTTGTAGGGATTGTAGGTTAACAGTCACATCACCATCTCACTACTGTGTGAACAGGGGTACATTGTAGGTTAACAGTCACATCACCATCTCACTACTGTGTGAACAGGGGTACATTGTAGGTACATTTAAGAGTCACATCACCATCTCACTACTGTGTGAACAGGGTACATTGTAGGTTAACAGTCACATCACCATCTCACTACTGTGTGAACAGGGGTACATTGTAGGAAAACAGTCACATCACCATCTCACTACTGTGTGAACAGGGGTACATTGTAGGTTAACAGTCACATCACCATCTCACTACTGTGTGGAACAGGGGTACATTGTAGGTTAACAGTCACATCACCATCTCACTACTGTGTGAACAGGGTACATTGTAGGTTAACAGTCACATCACCATCTCACTACTGTGTGAACAGGGTACATTCACCAGGAAAACAGTCACATCACCATCTCACTACTGTGTGAACAGGGGTACATTGTAGGTTAACAGTCACATCACCATCTCACTACTGTGAACACGGGTACATTGTAGGAAAACAGTCACATCACCATCTCACTACTGTGTGAACAGGGGTACATTGTAGGAAAACAGTCACATCACCATCTCACTACTGTGTGAACAGGGGTACATTGTAGGTTAACAGTCACATCACCATCTCACTACTGTGTGAACATTGGGGTACATTGTAGGGAAAACAGTCACATCACCATCTCACTACTGTGTGAACAGGGGTACATTGTAGGTTAACAGTCACATCACCATCTCACTACTGTGTGAACAGGGTACATTGTAGGTTAACAGTCACATCACCATCTCACTACTGTGTGAACAGGGGTACATTGTAGGTTAACAGTCACATCACCATCTCACTACTGTGTGAACAGGGGTACATTGTAGGTTAACAGTCACATCACCATCTCACTACTGTGTGAACAGGGGTACATTGTAGGAAAACAGTCACATCACCATCTCACTACTGTGTGAACAGGGGTACATTGTAGGTTAACAGTCACATCACCATCTCACTACTGTGTGAACACTGTGTGAACAGGGTACATTGTAGGTTAACAGTCACATCACCATCTCACTACTGTGTGAACAGGGGTACATTGTAGGAAAACAGTCACATCACCATCTCACTACTGTGTGAACAGGGGTACATTGTAGGTTAACAGTCACATCACCATCTCACTACTGTGTGAACAGGGGTACATTGTAGGCTAACAGTCACCTCACCATCTCACTACTGTGTGGACAGGGGTACATTGTAGGTGAAGAGTCGCTTCACCATCTCACTACTCTGTGGACAGGGGTACATTGTAGGTTAACAGTCACATCACCATCTCACTACTCTGTAAACAGGGGTACATTGTAGGTTAAGGGTCACATCACCATCTCACTACTGTGTGAACAGGGGTACATTGTAGGTTAACAGTCACATCACCATCTCACTACTGTGTGAACAGGGGTAAATTGTGAGTGAAGAGTCGCATCACCATCTCACTACTGTGTGAACAGGGGTACATTGTAGGTTAACAGTCACATCACCATCTCACTACTTTGTGAACAGGGGTTCATTGTTGGTTAACAGTGGCATCACCATCTCACTACTGTGTGAACAGGGGTACATTGTAGGTTAACAGTGGCATCACCATCTCACTACTGTGTGAACAGGGGTACATTGTAGGTTAACAGTCACATCACCATCTCACTACTGTGTGGACAGGGGTACATAGTACGTGAAGAGTCACATCACCATCTCACTACTGTGTGAACAGGGGTACATTGTAGGACAACAGTCACATCACCATCTCACTACTGTATGAACAAGGGTACATTGTAGGTTAACAGTCACATCACCATATCACTACAGTTTGAACAGGGGTACATTGTAGGTTAACAGTCACATCACCATCTCACTACTGTATGAACAGGGGTACATTGTAGGTTAACAGTCACATCACCATCTCACTACTGTGTGAACAGGGGTACATTGTAGGTTAACAGTCACATCACCATCTCACTACTGTATGAACAGGGGTACATTGTGAACATATTAGCATATTATATAACGTTGGCATCAACACAATAAACAGCATGCAAGTCAAGTAACTCCATAGCAATATCATGTCATTTTCATCACACACCACCTACCTTGTACCTGACTCTACAGGTTCACTTTGTACACTACTTGTGTACGCACTCTAGTAAACAACGAACACTTGCTTGGAAACAATCTGAAGGCCTCAGCGTTGGGTAGGTTATTGACCGACCTATTTGCCTCAGTCCTCAAGGACACACGATATGGTCTATTATAACAACACTGTAATTTACTATCATCTGTATTTCATGCTATCACTTGCTTTGATGGCTTGAAATTCAACACTACGTATGTACACACAGACGCGCTGTTAAACCAGTGCTACATCACACACATATTGTTCACTC
This sequence comes from Haliotis rubra, assembly GCF_003918875.1. NCBI lineage: Eukaryota > Metazoa > Mollusca > Gastropoda > Lepetellida > Haliotidae > Haliotis > Haliotis rubra. The sequence goes on from NW_025767429.1 coordinate 27,207, forward strand.
TCATGCGAGCTAAATACATGGTGTCTATTCCTAATGCAGGATATTAACCATCCCCAAAACACACGAGTGTGATAACCTACAAATGGTATCCTTACTTTATAATTTTAGAGCGTGAGTGAGTTTGGTTTTACGCCGCTTTTAGCAATATTCCAGCAACATCACGGCGGGGGACACCAGAAATGGGCTTCACACATTGTACCCATGTGGAGAATCGAACCCGGTCTTCGGCATGACGAGCCAACGCTTTACCCACTAGGCTACCCCACCGCCCCCTTTATAATTTAAAACAATACGATTTAAATTGCCACAACATGAAACTAAACTTCGTGGAATGAGCACAGATATCTATGACGTCACAAATATGTGCGTAGTAATACGTTACGTCACAAGCTTGGTGACACAATTTTCTCCTGATCACTCAGTTGACTGCGTTAGGTCATCTAGTTCCCAGTACGTTCTTTATGTAAAACACGTATTGTTGTCAACAAATCGTAGCTTACGTTTGAAAAATAACAACAAACTCTCGTGGAAACCTTCAATAAACATTTTCAACAACAAATACACTTTAATATTCGCGTGACATGTTCTGCTCGCTAACACTGACAGTCGATCGGGGAACTGATGTTGGTATCTTGACTACCTTCTTAAGCCTATGAATTCCTATCTTTCGTTTCGTAATCCACTCCATCTGTCATTACCAGACATGAATTTTCTTGGATCAAAGCACTGACAATACCGTAACCACGGCGGTCAATCCGGACACGATCGTCGATAGATGGGCGTGGCGCCATGTTTGTTTACACTGTAAAAGTAGTCCATAAAATTTGCATATGACCTCTCTAATTTGCATCCATATCCGTATATGACTCCAACGGATACCGAAAATATCCGTTGCCTTTATCCTGCCGACAACGCTGTACATTGTGTGATGAAAACTGGAATGATCAAGAGGAATGATACTGACAGTCACTAGCTATATTTCGAACAACCGTATGTATCAATCAGAAGACAAAGCTACTCTGTTTTCAATTTTGCGGCCCTTTATCGTTGATCTAAGACCGCTAAATGAAATTTAAGATCCGAACGCGTTAGCCTGAGGTATCAAATTAAACATTTAGCGGTCTTAAATCAACGATAAAGGACCGCAAAATTGAAAACAGAGTAGCTTTATCTTCATTCTAGCACGACTAATAAGGGTTCTAAAACCGGACTGTTTGGGGCGCAAGAACACAAGGCGTGAAGGGGCCTTTTTCCTGGAAATCGCTTGGAATCGTCCCCTTGAGGGACAGGTTGTGTAATGAACAAAATCAGACATTTTCAACAACATAAATGCTTCATTTCAGGAACCAGTATGCTTGTATTTGTAACAAGTAGCAAGCACAAATATAAAAAAAAACAGTTTATACTGTGAGCAACTACAATTATTTGATTTTTCTAAAGCGAATTATTGATCTCCCGTACTGTATGACAATCGACTCAAGCCGTGAACTCGCTAAGTTTAGTCGCCGCTAACTTTATTCACGGAAATAATTGTTGATAACCACCCTACTATTCCCAATTTGAAAAAGAAATTTGAAAGCATGCCACGTTTTATGTGGGATACATGGACAGTGGAAGTGGAAGGACTGGGCATTACGGTCGGAACGGAAGCGGTCAGGTTAGGACGTGTGGGCCAACGTGTGTTGTCGATGTCATGCCCGCTAGATCTGGACCCGGTTTGCTGACGGATTTTCCAGCTTCGTAGTTTCATCACTGGGATTAGGGTCAAGAAATTCGTCTTCAAACCATTCGCTTTTTACTTCAAACACACCAAAGTTGCTGCCGAGGTAGAAATTGCAGATGTCCGACATGTTTGTTTACAAACAATAGGGTCAACGAGTTCGTTGTATTCATACGCGGTGAATCGGTCACTTTAACTAGCGGTCTTCAACTGCCATTTAAGTACGGTTTTGATGAGCTCTAAGCCAATCAAAATCGAGTATCACACCATGTCTGCTAAAATGATATTTTATTTTATGTCACTTTTCATGACCCACTTACCTTATACCTGACTCAACAGGTGTGCGCCAGACACTGAACTACGTGTATACACATAGACGGCGCTGTTAAACCAGTGACATCACACATAATGACCCACTTACCTTATACCTGACTCTACAGGTGTGCGCCAGACACTGAACTATGTGTCTACACATAGACGGCGCTGTTAAACCAGTGACATCTCACATAATGACCTTGATCATGTTACGTCCGGAATCTGTTAAAGTGGTTGTGGCCTTGAGGAGTAGCTGGTTTAAACCTGAGTGAATGCGTGCATGAGTTAGTGAGTGTGGAATAACAGTATTTCAGTTATATCATGAAAGAAAAAAGTGATGCAGGTGAAAGAAGTTTACCACCATCACAAACGGCAATCACTCAATCAGTGTTTTCATAAACCATTTATACCTTTACCAATGGATCGTATATCACAATGAAATGAATACAAAAGGTTTTATCGCCAGCTACAGTTACCAGTTAATGACTGCACCCCTTTATGTTCCAATGCTGGAAGTACAAAAACGACTTGTTAAAATGTTTATCAGTGTATCATATACCACACGTATAGTGGAAACCGCCTAAGTAAAGACCGCTTAACTAAACAGACCTGATAAGTAAACACTTTTCTTTGGTCCCAGCAAATTTCTTCATTAATTATCACTATTAGAGTCCGGTTAACTAAGCTCGGATAAGTAAACAATACTGCTTAACTAAACGTCTTCTCACGGTCCCTGGAAGTAAATTACTTAACAAAAGAGACTGGATAACTAAATTAGCGATCACCACATAATCTGACATGAGGGGCAGTCATGTCAGTCTCCAGTCAAACAAACATCCTACTTACAGCTCGCTGGCGTCAAGCAGTTGACAATACACTGACAACTGGAGGCCAGCCCTGATAAGTTGTTCATTGTTACATATGCATACATATACATGCATATGGTTGTCATTTGCAGGTTTTTATAAGTTTGGATAAGTAAAATACCTTATAAGTAAACAATTTTGGCGAGTCCCTTGAAATTTTATATGTATGTATAATTACACATCGTGTCTGCATGGTCTTGCTAACCCCAAATCTACTTTGCATGTGGAAGAATGGATTGGTGAGTGAGTGAGTGAATGTGGTTTTATTCCAGCAATATCAGGGCGGGTATTTCAGAAATGGGTTCACACATTGTACCCATGTGGGGAATCGAACCCGGGTCTTCAGCTTGACGATCGAACGCTTTATTTAACCACTCGGCCACCCCACCGCCCCAGAAGTATAGATGAGAAATCCACAGAACAGAATCCGTGGGCGTTTTGAGTCAGTTCCGAAGAGGTGTAATACATTGATTACTGTAATCGGTGGTTACAGCATTTACAAATGGGAACGCCACCATCGTGGACGAACGTGTCTTGTGACGGGACTATCAGAAATGCCATTATGTCTTCAGAACACCACACTATCATGTTTCATCCAAATCCAAACATACGACACAAGTGCATTTATCACACACAAAGATACTAAATCTTTTCAAAATTGGTCTGTATGTATCCGGTTTGGATGTTTAGTTGGTCATCACCATCACCGTGGATTACATACCAATGGTCGTGTATTACATACCAATGGTCGTGGATTACATACCACTGGTCGTGTATTACATACCAATGGTCGTGGACTACATACAAATGCCCGTGCATTACATACCAATGGTCGTGTATTACATACCAATGGTCGTGGATTACATACCAATGGTCGTGTATTACATACCAATGGTCGTGGACTACATACAAATGCCCGTGGATTACATACCAATGGTCTTGTATTACATACCAGTGGTCGTGTATTACATACCAATGGTCGTGGATTACATACCAATGGTCGTGTATTACATACCAATGGTCGTAGATTACATACCAGTGGTCGTAGATTACATACCAATGGTCGTGTATTACATACCAATGGTCGTGTATTACATACCAATGGTCGTGTATTACATACCAATGGTCGTGTATTACATACCAATGCCCGTGGATTACATACTAATAGTAATGGATTTCATACTAATGGTCGTGGATTACATACCAATGGTCGTGAAGTACACACTGGCGACGTGTAGGGCATGTATTACTCACAGGCTTTAAACCCACATCAAGTCAACAGCTTGTGATGTAACAACATCACATTAAATCATTATGACATTTTAAACTGAACTGACATACAAAATTAAGTATACAGTTTGTGAGTTGTAATTACCATCCACGTAAATATTGGAAATGTGTTTTATTTAGTCACAAACATTCTCAAGTATCCCAGATATCCTTTAGAGTGATGGCCTATATACCATTTGACGTGTCTGATTATAGAACGGCTGTACAAGATCATCAGTGAAAGTACACAGAACAGTGAAGTTATCAAAGTAGGGTGAGTGAGTGAGCATGTCTTTACGCCGCTTTTATCAATATTCCAGCAATATCACCACGGGGGGCACCAGAAAACGGCTTCACACATTGTACCCATGTGAGGAATCGAACCCGACTCTTTGGCGTGACGAGCGAACACTTTAACCACTAGGCTACCCCACCGCCCCAATCCAAGTAGATAAGCCACACTGCAGTCAACATGTACCAACAGATTAGTCTGTTAGTCTGCAATACGGACAAACCAAGCGGACAAACAGGTCAGACAGGTTTTATTCAGTAGTTAAGGCCCAGTGACCAAGGGTACAAATGAAGTTGTTCAATTACAACTATTGCTCACGTGACCTGAAATTATTGTTTTACATGTGATTTACGGATGGACATCAAAGGTGTAGATAACTATTATACGAACACACTTGTCCGAGCAGATGATATATATGGCATTTGACGTCTCAGGAGTAAATAACATCAACAGTTGACTTTGTAGATAATACAAACACACTTGTCCAGCAGATTATGGCATTTGACGTCTCAGAGTAAATAACACACTTGACTTCCGGAGCAGATGTTTTACATGATTTACGGATGGACATCAAAGGTGTAGATAACTATTATACGAACACACTTGTCCGAGCAGATGATGTATGGCATTTGACGTCTCAGAGTAAATAACGTATACAGCAGTTGACTTGCCGGAGTAGATTTCTCAGAGTAAATAACGTATACAGCAGTTGACTTGCCGGAGTAGATTTCTCAGAGTAAATAACGTATACAGCAGTTGACTTGCCGGAGTGGATACCTATTGTACCAACACACTTGTCCCAGCAGATGATTATCTATCGTATTAACACGTTGACCGGTCATCCTCTTGTGCAGTACTCCTGCCCGCCAGGTGAGTCTGAAACACAACAATGTGGAGTCATTACTCCCCTGCCTGCAATTCAGATTAATTCCCACACTACACTACAGGAGATACACGACATCACAGCTGAACGAGTTGAGATGAGTAGGGCTTTACGTCGTTCATCCTCTTGTGCATCGGCAACATTTTAGCCATATTGTGACGAGATCAAGTCTGCATTCCTACACATTTTTAAATACAAAAGTTTTATTTTAAACACATTTACATTAATTACGTTATCAAACAGCAAATATCATAAAAAATAAGCAATTCGTCATTCACATTGACGAACAAAATTAATTTGGATCTATATGCATCAACCAATCAGTATGGCGATATTCGTGTCTGTGTGAATATATCGATTTGAACGTATTAACAGAAACAAATATAATGTATGTTATATTTGGGATTACATTTTGTCAGTAAAGTACAGATTCTAGTACTTTTTGGGTTGAGTCCCATCCGGGATTCGAACCCACACCCTCAGAGTCAGGCACCTAATCGCCAGCACACAAAGCCAGACGCCTAGACCGCTCAGCCACCGCGGCTTCCACTAAAGTAGGTGCCTGACTCTGAGGGTGTGGGTTCGAATCCCGGATGGGACTCAACCCAAAAGTACTAGAATCTGTACTTTACTGAGAAAGTATAATCCCAAATATAACATACGTTACATTTGACCACTTTGTAAAAATGGCATTGTGTATTTCAGAAACATATAGGTATGGATATATTGATGTGAACGTAACAGTTTGAATGTATCATCATGAACTTATTGGTATGACAGTATATGTATGAATCTATGGATGTGAGCATATGGCGCAGCTCTCTTCGGTATTTCCGTCGTCCTTATGTCATGTGGTTCCAGACATTCACTGTTTTAATGACACCAGGGAGCAGGATGTGGTGAAGACAAGGAAAGGAACGAACTCTGTGGAAATCCTGAACTCGGAGGCCTTCCACATTACACATGTTCTTTGTTTGAATCAACGAGCAGGATACCATGGCAACAAGCACTTGATATGTTTGGTGTTCGTTGTGTCTGTAGTCCTATTCAATCGTTAATGAACCCAACGAGCAGGATACCATGGTAACAAGCACTTGATATGTTTGGTGTTCGTTGTGTCTGTAGTCCTATTCAATCGTTAATGAACCCAACGAGCAGGATACCATGGCAACAAGCACTTGATATGTTTGGTGTTCGTTGTGTCTGTAGTCCTATTCAATCGTTAATGAACCCAACGAGCAGGATACCATGGTAACAAGCACTTGATATGTTTGGTGTTCGTTGTGTCTGTAGTCCTATTCAATCGTTAATGAACCCAACGAGCAGGATACCATGGCAACAAGCACTTGATATGTTTGGTGTTCGTTGTGTCTGTAGTCCCTATTCAATCGTTAATGAACCCAACGAGCAGGATACCATGGTAACAAGCACTTGATATGTTTGGTGTTCGTTGTGTCTGTAGTCCTATTCAATCGTTAATGAACCCAACGAGCAGGATACCATGGCAACAAGCACTTGATATGTTTGGTGTTCGTTGTGTCTGTAGTCCTATTCAATCGTTAATGAACCCAACGAGCAGGATACCATGGTAACAAGCACTTGATATGTTTGGTGTTCGTTGTGTCTGTAGTCCTATTCAATCGTTAATGAACCCAACGAGCAGGATACCATGGCAACAAGCACTTGATATGTTTGGTGTTCGTTGTGTCTGTAGTCCTATTCAATCGTTAATGAACCCAACGAGCAGGATACCATGGCAACAAGCAAAGAATGACAATCTGGGAGAATTCCTGAATGCAATTAGACATATTTGAAGTTTCCAAAAAACACACGTTCTTTGGTTGACGTCAATATACATGGCTGGTCATACAAGCTGATATAGTTGATGATGTTTGTAGTCTTTATGGATGATCAACTTCTTTATTGTACAATATGCTTGAAAACGGTATAAGTATCTTTACCGAATCGTCGCCATTGCACAATAAAGAAGCTGATCATCCATAAAATCATGTCATGCATATTGCTTAATTCTAGAATACCTCTCAAAGTGTTCAGTTGTCATATCACAGCCATTATCGGCGTTCCTTCATATTTTCCCATGAAGACAGTTCGATCTATCCTTAAGTGAAATCAGACCTCAGAGATGCAAAAATTAATTATGAACCTATGATCCAATATCCCATACGTGCTTCCAAGTGATTCTCCTCAGGTATTGTTGGTCGGTTTACAAATATTGCAGTGATCATAAAATGAGGCACGGTTTGATATCTTTAATATGAATGAATGTGTTTGAAGTAGACTTGAACGCCAAATCCATAACATGTGACACCCATTCACATGTCGACCTATGGATATGTGTTCTCATTTTCAGCCAAACAAAAGAAATATCAAAGTCACTCCTGAAACCATTCAGCTGACTGTAACGGCAAAGTGTTCCTTCATGAATATTACCTTTAGAAATCATGGGTCGAATCCTGTTGATGAAGACGCATTCGTGGTGGACCGCCCCGTGCCCTGCTGCTAATTTGCTGCCCACGTCAAAAGGGCCATGTAGAGAGATCAGTGTTGTCAGAGGCTGGCCAGTTCACCTTGACGGGAACAGGAGTGTTCGGATCGCTGTATACATATTTGAAACAGTATCATATTTTTTGTATCATTTAAAGTCAGTGAGCGACAATGTTTCTTGACACATCAGAAAAAACGGCTGGGGTCTACAAAATTGGGCTTCGGAGACATTGTACATGTGTGGAATAGGAACTGTTTCTCCGCTTGACGGGCGAACACTTGGCAAGCTCACCATCCCTACATCATTATGGGCGCCAATGATATTTTTTTCAGGGTTAACAGGTCTCAATGAGAACGTGATTTCTGAGAATACGTTTAATCTGACAAGAAATGTACATATACATGGACAACATAAGACCGAGTGAGGGATCTTTCACTCACTCACTCATCTGTGTAGATTCCATGGCTCGATATACCACTTACTTCTCTCCAACTCACTCTATCACTCACTCACTCACTCACTCACCCTGACTTGGCAAAGTTTGGATCGCTGTATACAGATAAGAAAACTTCAGGAAATCATGATTATATGAAAAAACATTTTCTTAAGTTAAAGAGGGGTGAATCAGTAAAGGTTTGTGTCATTTAAGGTGTATTTCACTCGCTCGTTCGTTCACTCACCCGGACTTGGCAAAGTTGGTCCAGTAGGTCATGATGGTCCTGCTGAGTTCCATCTCCTCCTCTGTACATCCCAGAGACTTTTCCAGAACCCAACCAAACACAAAGTCAAGCTCATACCAGTGGGCTGCTCCTATCCACTGTGGATACGGACTAATTGATAGTCGGTGATTAAAACTGTACACGTAGGTAGGGTTAGCAGGAGTGTACAATCTGTCAAACTCAATATGAGGACATTTGAAATCCCTATCTGAAGTCATGCGAGTCAAGACATCAAAGTAGTGGCTGTCCTTTAAAGGAACTTTCTGACTTTCATAAAACAGGCGAAGAGCCTCTTCATATCCTTTACCACCAACAAAGTCATAGGAAAGAAGACTTTCATATTCTGGCTGACTTAAAATCAGTGTTTCGGGTAATCTGGACACGTTTCTCATTTGCTTCAACGCCATTGCCAAAAACAGAGTATTCTCGTCTCCTGTAAACCCATGCAATACACTGGTCTGCTTGATGGATCCGCTGGACAGAAGACTTTCGGGGTCATCAGGAAGGAAGTACCCATCCACTACTGGAATAAATGCTTCCATTACATCAAACAAACCACTAAGCTGAAGGTCTGTCATAGTTTGAGCATCTGCTTTCTTCAAGCACTCGTAGATGTCTGCGTCAGTTGAAGATGGACATTCAAGGTGATCAGCAATCTTCTTTATTCTCACTGTTGCTGTTTTAGGTATGGTGTATGCCCAAGGGCTATTGGGGGCCCCACTCTGAATGATGACTCTGTCAAACAAGTCACGTGACAGTGGTGACACCAGGTGGTGACTCACGCTGACGCCTCCAGCACTTTCTCCAAATATGGTGACTCGGGATGGATCTCCACCAAAGTTTGCAATATTGTCTTTCACCCACTGTAAGGCCAGTCGTTGGTCCATCAAGCCCATGTTTCCAGGGATGGTGTCTGGCCCCAGATAGCCGAACCCTAATGACCCCACTCTGTAATTCATTGAAACAACGATGACGTCATTCTCTGCTGCAATGTATTTTCCTTCATACAGTGGCATTCGTGTAGATCCACTAAAAAACCCTCCGCCATAGATCCAGACCATTACTGCCAGATTGCCGCCATTGTCAGACGGTGCCCACACTGTAAGATGAAGGCAGTCTTCACTGTAATCTTCGGGTATTTGTTTGTGAGGCTCATCTGTGTCAAGAGCATCTTTAATTTGGAAGCAAGATGGCGTCGGTTTCTGTGCATCTCTAACTTCCGGTCCCCATGATTCTGAACGTTGTGGGTATTTGAAGCGGAGATCGCCTACAGGAGGCTTGGCGTATGGGATTCCATAGAATACGTCAAGGGACTTGCCCAACACTGACAGGCGTTGCCCAAGGACTGGGCCATCTTGAGTTGACACTTTCTGTGTTTTGGCAATATGCAACTCAAGCAACAACGTCACAAGAGTTGCAAATGCAAGTCTCTTTCCTGTCCACATTCTGAAAAAGCGTAATGATTCTTAGGATACGTTTAACAGAGTTTCTTTACACAGGAAATGTGATACTATTCTAAGATGGTAGAATACACGACGATATGTCATGTGCATAATGCAGAGACAGACTATTGTTCTTGTTTCTCATAATGGTCACTTGAGGACAGTATTGTGAACCATTCTCTGACCCTTATCATCCTTTATATTTGGCATAGCTTGGATGTTTGACCACTGACCGACGAATGAATACTTTGTATTACTGACTTTGTTGCTAACTCTATCACTCTGCTGTGTATATCAATTGTACAGCATCCGTGAAACCCGTTAGAACGGGACCGCCTAAATATAGCTGGAATATTGTTGTTTCAATTGAAAACCAAGTTAATTTTAGAATGTGATTGCGAAGATGGCCTATATAACACGACATATCTGAATTATTTCGCTTTCAGATTTGTGGGTTAACGTGTTTCAACTTTGAAATGGAGACTACACAATAAGACATAATTTTGTCATTGATGCCTCTATGGTTGGAAATTTCGTTGAAACTTTTGACTATGACTCATAAACGAGCAGTAAGATATCTGTCGTTAAGATTTATATATATATGTATATGTCAGCAGATATATAACTGTAAGTCCTTGACGTGGACATTATGGATGCTAATATGATGACAATGAGAAGGGGTCTTATTACTTCAGATATTTTATACTGAAGGCTGCGTAACAAGGTGAAGGTATAAAAGGAGCATATAGACATACAGGGAGGCCAGGTGTGGTGACGTGGTAGACATGACGTCAAGGCTGCGTGACAAGGTGATGGTATAAAAGGAGTATATAGACATACAGGGAGGCCAGGTGTGGTGACGTGGTAGACATGACGTCACAGTATGTAAAAGAGACGCCTCAGCGGTCAAGAATGTCAAAAGGTTGCTTAATGTTACTGCATATGTTGTATTTGTTTGCCAAGTATTGTGAGTGAGTGAGTTGGATTTTACGCCGCTTTTAGCAATATTTCAGCAATATCACGGCGGGGGACACCAGAAATGGGTTTTACACATTGTACCCATGTGGGGAATCGAACCCGTGTCTTCGGCGTGACGAGCGAAAGCTTTAACCACCAGGCTAACCCTAGGCTAACACTCCAACCGTCAAGTATTGTAGCCTAATGGTTGAGGCGTTCGCCCGTAACGCCGAAGACCGGGGAAGCCCATTTCTGGTGTTCCCCGCCGTGATGTTGCTGGAATATTTCTAAAAGCGGCGTAATACTAAATTCACTCACACACTCACTCACTCAAGTATTTCGCCTGAAATATTTTCTGCAAATATTGCATACACATGTATTATCGACAACAATTTTCACATGTATAGTACTCCAAATCCAAGCCCAAGGCTTGGTTAAGTACCTGGTCAATAAATGTGTCCTCGAATTCCATTCTTGAGCCTCTTCTGGAGTTCATACTGCCAGTGAGGTGCGATTACGTTCACGGTCACATCATCATACGACCCGTGAAGGTCCGGGATAGAATGAACCTTCAGTAACCCATGCTTGTCGTAAGAGGTGACTAACGGGATCGGGTGGTCAGGCTCGTTGACTTGGTTGACACATGTCATCGGTTTCCAATTGCACGGATCGATGCTTATGGTGTTGATCACTGGGTTGTCTGGTCCAGACTCGATTATTTACAGACCACCGCCATATAGTTGGAATATTGCTGAGTGTGGCGTAAAAGTAAACTCACTCACTTACACGATACTGGATTATATCTGCTGGCGTTTCGATACTGATTAATATCTGCCAGTTTTTTTAATCGCAGACTCAGCGTTAAGACAGCACAGAATACGCAATATTGCAAAACTACAATAAAAATTGCTAACTCATAACTGAGCCTCTGCTGGAGTTCACACTGCCAGTTAGGCGCCATAACGTTCACAGTCACATCATCATCCTGTCCTTACTGGTACCCATATACTACTGAATGAACAGAGGTACATCCGACCATGTTGTCCTTACTGGTACCCATATACTACTGAATGAACAGAGGTACATCCGACCATGTTGTCCATAGTAGTACCCATTTACTGCTGAATGAACAGAGGTACATCCGACTATGTTGTCATTACTGGTGCCCATATACTACTGAATGAACAGAGGTACATCCGACCATGTTGTCCTTACTGGTACCCATATACTACTGAATGAACAGAGGTACATCCGACCATGTTGTCCTTACTGGTAATCATATACTACTGAATGAAGAAGCGTACATCCCACCATGTTGTCATTACTAGTACCCATATACTACTGAATGAACAGACGTACATCCGACCATGTTGTCATTACTGGTACCCATATACTACTGAATGAACAGACGTACATCCGACCACGTTGTCATTACTAGTACCCATATACTACTGAATGAACAGAGGTACATCCGATTATATTGTCCTTACTGGTACCCATATACTACTGAATTAACAGAGGTACATCCGACCATGTTGTCATTACTAGTACCCATATACTACTGAATGAACAGAGGTACATCCGATTATATTGTCCTTACTGGTACCCATATACTACTGAATGAACAGAGGTACATACGACCATGTTGTCATTACTAGTACCCATATACTACTGAATGAACAGAGGTACATCCGATTATATTGTCCTTACTGGTACCCATATACTACTGAATTAACAGAGGTACATCCGACCATGTTGTCATTACTAGTACCCATATACTACTGAATGAACAGAGGTACATCCGATTATATTGTCCTTACTGGTACCCATATACTACTGAATGAACAGAGGTACATACGACCATGTTGTCATTACTAGTACCCATATACTACTGAATGAACAGAGGTACATACGACCATGTTGTCATTACTATTATCCATATACTACTGAATGAACAGAGGTACATCCGATTATATTGTCCTTTCTGGTACCCATATACTACTGAATGAACAGAGGTACATACGACCATGTTGTCATTACTAGTACCCATATACTACTGAATGAACAGAGATACATCCGATTATATTGTCCTTACTGGTACCCATATACTACTGAATGAACAGAGGTACATCCGACAATGTTGTCATCACTAGTACCCATGTACTACTGTATGAACAGAGGTACAGCAGATTATATTGTCCTTACTGGTACCCATATACTACTGAATGAACAGAGGTACATCCGACCATGTTGTCATTAATAGTACCCATATACTACTGAATGAACAGAGGTACATCCGATTATGTTGTCATCACTGGTACCCATATACTACTGAATTAACAGAGGTACATCCGACCATGTTGTCATTACTAGTACCCTTATAACTACTGAATGAACACAGGTACATCCGACCATGTTGTCATTACTGGTTCCCATATACTACTGAATGAACAGAGGTACATCCGACCATGTTGTCCTTACTGGTACCCATATACTACTGAATGAAAAGAGGTACATCCGACCATGTTGTCCTTACTGGTACCCATATACTACTGAATGAACAGAGGTACATCAGATTATGTTGTCCTTACTAGTACCCATATACTAATGAATGAACAGAGGTACATCCGACCATGTTGTCATTACTAGTACCCATATACTACTCAATGAACAGAGGTACATCCGACTATGTTGTAATTACTGGTACCCATATACTACTGAATGAACAGAGGTACATCCGACCATGTTGTCCTTACTGGTACCCATATACTACTGAATTAACAGAGGTACATCAGATTATGTTGTCCTTACTAGTACCCATATACTAATGAATGAACAGAGGTACATCCGACCATGTTGTCATTAATAGTACCCATATACTACTGAATGAACAGAGGTACATCCGACCATGTTGTCCTTACTGGTACCCATATACTACTGAATGAACAGACGTACATCCGACCATGTTGTCCATAGTAGTAACCATTTACTGCTATATGAACAGAGGTACATCCGACTATGTTGTCCTTACTGGTGCCCATATACTACTGAATGAACAGAGGTACATCCGACCATGTTGTCCTTACTGGTACCCATATACTACTGAATGAACAGAGGTACATCCGACCACGTTGTCATTACTGGTACCCATATACTACTGAATGAAGAAGCGTACATCCGACCATGTTGTCATTACTAGTACCCATATACTACTGAATGAACAGAGGTACATCCGATTATATTGTCCTTACTGGTACCCATATACTACTGAATTAACAGAGGTACATCCGACCATGTTGTCATTACTGGTACCCATATACTTCTGAATGAACAGAGGTACATCCGATTATATTGTCCTTACTGGTACACATATACTACTGAATGAACAGAGGTACATACGACCATGTTGTCATTACTAGTACCCATATACTACTGAATGAACAGAGGTACATACGACCATGTTGTCATTAATAGTACCCATATACTACTGAATGAACAGAGGTACATCCGATTATGTTGTCATCACTGGTACCCATATACTACTGAATTAACAGAGGTACATCCGACCATGTTGTCATTACTAGTACCCTTATAACTACTGAATGAACAGAGGTACATCCGACCATGTTGTCATTACTGGTACCCATATACTACTGAATGAACAGAGGTACATCCGACTATGTTGTCCTTACTGGTACCCATATACTACTGAATGAAACGAGGTACATCCGACCATGTTGTCCTTACTGGTACCCATATACTACTGAATGAACAGAGGTACATCAGATTATGTTGTCCTTACTAGTACCCATATACTAATGAATGAACAGAGGTACATCCGACCATGTTGTCATTACTAGTACCCATATACTACTGAATGAACAGAGGTACATCCGACTATGTTGTAATTACTGGTACCCATATACTACTGAATGAACAGAGGTACATCCGACCATGTTGTCCTTACTGGTACCCATATACTACTGAATTAACAGAGGTACATCAGATTATGTTGTCCTTACTAGTACCCATATACTAATGAATGAACAGAGGTACATCCGACCATGTTGTCATTACTGGTACCCATATACTACTGAATGAACAGAGGTACATCCGATTATATTGTCCTTTCTGGTACCCATATACTACTGAATGAACAGAGGTACATACGACCATGTTGTCATTACTAGTACCCATATACTACTGAATGAACAGAGATACATCCGATTATATTGTCCTTACTGGTACCCATATACTACTGAATTAACAGAGGTACAAATCCGACAATGTTGTCATCACTAGTACCCATGTACTACTGTATGAACAGAGGTACAACAGATTATATTGTCCTTACTGGTGTACCCATATACTACTGAATGAACAGGGGTACATCCGTTGTGTTGTCATTAATAGTACCCATATACTACTGAATGAACGAGGTACATCCGATTATGTTGTCATCACTGGTACCCATATACTACTGAATTAACGGGGTACATCCGACCATGTTGTCATTACTAGTACCCTTATAACTACTGAATGAACACAGGTACATCCGACCATGTTGTCGTCCTTACTGGTTCCCATATACTACTGAATGAACAGAGGTACATCCGACCATGTTGTCCTTACTGGTACCCATATACTACTGAATGAAAGAATTTACATCCGACCATGTTGTCCATACTGGTACCCATATACTACTGAATGAACAGAGGTACGGCATCAGAGTTATGTTGTCCTTACTGGTACCCATATACTAATGAATGAACAGGGTACATCCGACCGTGTTGTCATTACTAGTACCCATATACTACTCAATGAACAGAGGTACATCCGACTATGTTGTAATTACTGGTACCCATATACTACTGAATGAACAGAGGTTTACATCCGACCATGTTGTCCTTACTGGGTACTTATGCATACTACTGAATTAACAGGGTACATCAGATTATGTTGTCATACTGGTACCCATATACTAATGAATGAACAGAGGTACATCCGACCATGTTGTCATTAATAGGTACCCATATGCTACTGAATGAACAGGGGGTACATCCGACCATGTTGTCCTTACTGGTACCCATATACTACTGGATGAACAGACGTACATCCGATACATGTTGTCCATAAGTAGTAACCATTTACTGCTATATGAACGGGGGTACATACGACTATGTTGTCCTTACTGGTGCCCATATACTACTGAATGAACAGGGTACATCCGACCATGTTGTCATACTGGTACCCATATACTACTGAATGAACAGGGTACATCCGACCACGTTGTCATTACTGGTACCCATATACTACTGAATGAAGAAGCGTGCATCCGACCGTGTTGTCATTACTGGTACCCATATACTACTGGATGAACAGGGTTACATCCGATTATATTGTCCTTACTGGTGCCCATATACTACTGGATTAACAGAGGTACATCCGACCGTATTTGTCATTACTGGGTACCCATATACTTCTGAATGAACAGAGATTTTTATCCGATTATATTGTCCTTACTGGTACCCATATGCTACTGAATGAACAGGAGATTACATACGACCATGTTGTCATTACTAAGTGCCCATATGCTACTGGATGAACGGAGGTACCATACGACCATGTTGTCATTAATGGTACCCATATGCTACTGGATGAACGGAGGTACGTCCGATTATGTTGTCATCACTGGTACCCATATACTGCTGAATTAACAGAGGTACATCCGACCATGTTGTCATTACTAGTACCCTTATAACTACTGAATGAACGGTAGGTTCCGACCATGTTGTCATTACTGGTACCCATATACTACTGAATGAACGGAGGGTACATCCGACTATGTTGTCTTACTGGTGCCCATATACTACTGAATGGAGCAGGGGTGCATCCGACCATGTTGTCTTACTGGTACCCATATACTACTGAATGAACAGAGGTACATCAGATTATGTTGTCCTTACTAGTACCCATATACTAATGAATGAACAGAGGTACATCCGACCATGTTGTCATTACTAGTACCCATATACTACTGAATGAACAGAGGTACATCCGACTATGTTGTAATTACTGGTACCCATATACTACTGAATGAACAGGGTACATCCGACCATGTTGTCATACTGGTACCCATATACTACTGAATTAACAGGGGTTACATCGGATTATGTTGTCCTTACTGGTACCCATATACTAATGAATGAACAAGGTACATCCGACCATGTTGTCATTACTAGTACCCATATACTACTGAATGAACAGAGGTACATCCGATTATATTGTCGCTTTCTGGTACCCATATACTACTCAATGAACAGAGGGGAATTTTACGACCATGTTGTCATTACTAAGTACCCATATACTACTGAATGAACAGAGATACATCCGATTATATTGTCCTTACTGGTACCCATATACTACTGAATTAACAGGGGTACAAATCCGACAATGTTGTCATCACTAGTACCCATGTACTACTGTATGAACAGGGGTACAGCAGATTATATTGTCCTTACTGGTACCCATATACTACTGAATGAACAGAAGTACATCCGACCATGTTGTCATTAATAGTACCCATATACTACTGAATGAACAGGGGTACATCCGATTATGTTGTCATCACTGGTGCCTATATACTACTGGATTAACAGGGTACATCCGACCATGTTGTCGTTACTAGTACCCTGATAACTACTGAATGAACAAGGGTACATCCGACCATGTTGTCATTACTGGTGCCCATATACTACTGGAATGAACAGAGGTACATCCGACTATGTTGTCCTTACTGGTACCCATATGCTACTGAATGAAACCAGGTTACATCCGACCATGTTGTCCTTACTGGTACCCATATACTACTGGATGAACAGAGGTACATCAGATTATGTTGTCCTTACTAGTACCCATATGCTAATGAATGAACAGAGGTACATCCGACCATGTTGTCATTACTGTACCCATATGCTACTGAATGAACAGAGGTACATCCGACTATGTTGTAATTACTGGTACCCATATACTACTGAATGAACAGAGGTACATCCGACCATGTTGTCCCCTTACTGGTGCCATATACTACTGGATTAACAGAGGGTACATCAGATTATGTTGTCCTTACTGGTACCCATATACTAATGAATGAACAGAGGTGCATCCGACCATGTTGTCATTACTAGTACCCATATGCTACTGAATGAACAGAGGTACATCCGATTATGTTGTCATTACTGGTGCCCATATACTACTGAATGAAAGAGGTGCATCCGACCATGTTGTCATACTGGTACCCATATACTACTGGATGAACAGAGGTACATACGACCATGTTGTCATTACTAATGCCATATACTACTGAATGAACAGAGGTTACATACGACCATGTTGTCATTACTATTATCCATATACTACTGAATGAACAGAGGTACATCCGATTATATTGTCCTTTCTGGTACCCATATACTACTGAATGAACAGAGGTACATACGACCATGTTGTCATTACTAGTACCCATATACTACTGAATGAACAGAGATACATCCGATTATATTGTCCTTACTGGTACCCATATACTACTGAATTAACAGAGGTACAAATCCGACAATGTTGTCATCACTAGTACCCATGTACTACTGTATGAACAGAGGTACAGCAGATTATATTGTCCTTACTGGTACCCATATACTACTGAATGAACAGAGGTACATCCGACCATGTTGTCATTAATAGTACCCATATACTACTGAATGAACAGAGGTACATCCGACTATGTTGTAATTACTGGTACCCATATACTACTGAATGAACAGAGGTACATCCGACCATGTTGTCCTTACTGGTACCCATATACTACTGAATTAACAGAGGTACATCAGATTATGTTGTCCTTACTAGTACCCATATACTAATGAATGAACAGAGGTACATCCGACCATGTTGTCATTACTAGTACCCATATACTACTGAATGAACAGAGGTACATCCGATTATGTTGTCATTACTGGTGCCCATATACTACTGAATGAAAAGAGGTACATCCGACCATGTTGTCCTTACTGGTACCCATATACTACTGAATGAACAGAGGTACATACGACCATGTTGTCATTACTAGTACCCATATACTACTGAATGAACAGAGGTACATACGACCATGTTGTCATTACTATTATCCATATACTACTGAATGAACAGAGGTACATCCGATTATATTGTCCTTTCTGGTACCCATATACTACTGAATGAACAGAGGTACATACGACCATGTTGTCATTACTAGTACCCATATACTACTGAATGAACAGAGATACATCCGATTATATTGTCCTTACTGGTACCCATATACTACTGAATTAACAGAGGTACAAATCCGACAATGTTGTCATCACTAGTACCCATGTACTACTGTATGAACAGAGGTACAGCAGATTATATTGTCCTTACTGGTACCCATATACTACTGAATGAACAGAGGTACATCCGACCATGTTGTCATTAATAGTACCCATATACTACTGAATGAACAGAGGTACATCCGATTATGTTGTCATCACTGGTACCCATATACTACTGAATTAACAGAGGTACATCCGACCATGTTGTCCTTACTGGTACCCATATACTACTGAATGAACAGAGGTACATCAGATTATGTTGTCCTTACTAGTACCCATATACTAATGAATGAACAGAGGTACATCCGACCATGTTGTCATTACTAGTACCCATATACTACTGAATGAACAGAGGTACATCCGACTATGTTGTAATTACTGGTACCCATATACTACTGAATGAACAGAGGTACATCCGACCATGTTGTCCTTACTGGTACCCATATACTACTGAATTAACAGAGGTACATCAGATTATGTTGTCCTTACTAGTACCCATATACTAATGAATGAACAGAGGTATATCCGACCATGTTGTCATTACTAGTACCCATATACTACTGAATGAACAGAGGTACATCCGATTATGTTGTCATTACTGGTGCCCATATACTACTGAATGAAAAGAGGTACATCCGACCATGTTGTCCTTACTGGTACCCATATACTACTGAATGAACAGAGGTACATACGACCATGTTGTCATTACTAGTACCCATATACTACTGAATGAACAGAGGTACATACGACCATGTTGTCATTACTATTATCCATATACTACTGAATGAACAGAGGTACATCCGATTATATTGTCCTTTCTGGTACCCATATACTACTGAATGAACAGAGGTACATACGACCATGTTGTCATTACTAGTACCCATATACTACTGAATGAACAGAGATACATCCGATTATATTGTCCTTACTGGTACCCATATACTACTGAATTAACAGAGGTACAAAACCGACAATGTTGTCATCACTAGTACCCATGTACTACTGTATGAACAGAGATACAGCAGATTATATTGTCCTTACTGGTACCCATATACTACTGAATGAACAGAGGTACATCCGACCATGTTGTCATTAATAGTACCCATATACTACTGAATGAACAGAGGTACATCCGATTATGTTGTCATCACTGGTACCCATATACTACTGAATTAACAGAGGTACATCCGACCATGTTGTCATTACTAGTACCCTTATTACTACTGAATGAACAGAGGTACATCCGACCATGTTGTCATTACTGGTACCCATATACTACTGAATGAACAGAGGTACATCCGACTATGTTGTCTTACTGGTACCCATATACTACTGAATGAAAAGAGGTACATCCGACCATGTTGTCCTTACTGGTACCCATATACTACTGAATGAACAGAGGTACATCAGATTATGTTGTCCTTACTAGTACCCATATACTAATGAATGAACAGAGGTACATCCGACCATGTTGTCATTACTAGTACCCATATACTACTGAATGAACAGAGGTACATCCGACTATGTTGTAATTACTGGTACCCATATACTACTGAATGAACAGAGGTACATCCGACCATGTTGTCCTTACTGGTACCCATATACTACTGAATTAACAGAGGTACATCAGATTATGTTGTCCTTACTAGTACCCATATACTAATGAATGAACAGAGGTACATCCGACCATGTTGTCATTACTAGTACCCATATACTACTGAATGAACAGAGGTACATCCGATTATGTTGTCATTACTGGTGCCCATATACTACTGAATGAAAAGAGGTACATCCGACCATGTTGTCCTTACTGGTACCCATATACTACTGAATGAACAGAGGTACATCCGACCATGTTGTCCATAGTAGTACCCATTTACTGCTATATGAACAGAGGTACATCCGACTATGTTGTCCTTACTGGTTCCCATATACTACTGAATGAACAGAGGTACATCCGATTATATTGTCCTTACTGGTACCAATATACTACTGAATTAACAGAGGTACATCCGACCATGTTGTCATTACTAGTAGCCATATACCACTGAATGAACAGAGGTACATCCGATTATATTGTCCTTACTGGTACCAATATACTACTGAATTAACAGAGGTACATACGACCATGTTGTCATTACTAGTACCCATATACTACTGAATGAACAGAGGTACATCCGATTATATTGTCCTTACTGGTACCCATATACTACTGAATGAACAGAGGTACATACGACCATGTTGTCATTACTAGTACCCATATACTACTGAATGAACAGAGGTACATACGACCATGTTGTCATTACTATTATCCATATACTACTGAATGAACAGAGGTACATCCGATTATATTGTCCTTTCTGGTACCCATATACTACTGAATGAACAGAGGTTACAGCATACGACCATGTTGTCATTACTAGTACCCATATACTACTGAATGAACAGAGATACATCCGATTATATTGTCCTTACTGGTACCCATATACTACTGAATTAACAGAGGTACATCCGACAATGTTGTCATCACTAGTACCCATGTACTACTGTATGAACAGAGGTACAGCAGATTATATTGTCCTTACTGGTACCCATATACTACTGAATGAACAGAGGTACATCCGACCATGTTGTCATTAATAGTACCCATATACTACTGAATGAACAGAGGTACATCCGATTATTTTGTCATCACTGGTACCCATATACTACTGAATTAACAGAGGTACATCCGACCATGTTGTCATTACTAGTACCCTTATTACTACTGAATGAACAGAGGTACATCCGACCATGTTGTCATTACTGGTACCCATATACTACTGAATGAACAGAGGTACATCCGACTATGTTGTCCTTACTGGTACCCATATACTACTGAATGAAAAGGGTGCATCCGACCATGTTGTCATACTGGTGCCCATATACTACTGAATGAACAGAGGTACATCAGATTATGTTGTCCTTACTAGTACCCATATACTAATCAATGAACAGAGGTACATCCGACCATGTTGTCATTACTAGTACCCATATACTACTGAATGAACAGAGGTACATCCGACTATGTTGTCATTACTGGTACCCATATACTACTGAATGAAAAGAGGTACATACGACCATGTTGTCCTTACTGGTACCCATATACTACTGAATGAACAGAGGTACATCAGATTATATTGTCCTTACTAGTACCCATATACTAATGAATGAACAGAGGTACATCCGACCATGTTGTCATTACTAGTATCCATATACTACTGAATGAACAGGGTACATCCGATTATATTGTCATTACTGGTGCCCATATACTACTGAATGAACAGAGGTACATCTGATTATGTTGTCATTACTGGTGCCCATATACTACTGAATGAACGGGGTACATCCGACTATGTTGTCCTTACTGGTGGCCATATGCTACTGGATGAACGGGGTACATCCGACCATGTTGTCCTTACTGGTACCCATATGCTACTGGATGAACAGAGGTACATCCGATTATGTTGTCCTTACTGGTGCCATATACTACTGAATGAACAGGGGTACATCCGACCATGTTGTCATTACTGGTGCCCATATACTACTGGATTAACAGAAGTACATCCGACCATGTTGTCATTACTAGTACCCATATGCTACTGGATGAACAGAGGTACATCCGACCATGTTGTCATTACTGGTGCCCATATGCTACTGAATTAACGGAAGTACATCCGACTATGTTGTCCTTACTGGTACCCATATACTACTGAATGAACAGAGGTACATCCGACCATGTTTTCCTTCCTTGTACCCATATACTACTGAATGAACAGAAGTACATCCGACCATATTGTCATTACTAGTACCCATTTGCTGCTGAATGAACAGAGGTACATTCGACCATGTTGTCATTACTGGTACCCATATACTACTGAATGAACAGAGGTACATCCGACCATGTTGTCCTTACTAGTACCCATATACTATTGAATGAACAGAGGTACATTGACACGGATATTTCAAGAAAATTCATGGGAATGTGTAGCTGTAAACGTTCATTGTAACACGAGCAATCGCTTGTAAACAACACGAAGGTCTCCGAGTGAGTTATAGATTATTTACTGGCCTGTTTGTGTTCAAGCATATTCGGTCTCTGTCCTCAAAGATAAACTGTTAGGTTTTAGATAGGTTCTATATTTCCGACCACCGTATGCTTAAGTGGTACTTCATGTACAACAGAATGCCATTTTTACCACACAGGGCTGACACTGCACTACATGTGTAAACAAGATAAAGGGGTTAGTGAGTGGCAGTCCTAGTTGTATGCATTTACCTGTAGCCTCTCTCCTCAAAGATAAACTGTTATGGTGTTGAGCAATAACGCCAGTGATTACTATAATTCGGACAGTCGTATACTTCAATGGTAAAACAGAAGGGCACTTTTTACCACACTCACCTTATACCTGACTCTCCAGGTGTGCACCCGACACTGGCTGTGTACACAAAAACACGCTGTCAAACTCAGACCCACGGGACCTACTAACCCGGGGATCTGAATGGTTAAGCGCGATTGCTTGTGTCAGCAGTTTGACAGGTCCCGTCAACCCCGACTGACTGACTGAGTTTAGTTTTACGCCGCTTTTAGCAATATTCCAGCAATATCACGGCGGGGGACACCAGAAATGGGCTTAACACATTGTGCCCATGTGGGGAATCGAACCCGGATCCTCGGCGTGACGAGCCAACGCTTTAACCACTAGGCTACCCACCGCCCCCGTCAACCCCGACCTTTGGATGGAGTGAAACAACAAACTAAACTAGTCGGTTTGCAGGGTGAAGGCGAAGGCTGTGTACACAAAAACACGCTGTCAAACTCGGACCCACGGGACCGAACCTACCAACCCGGGCATCTGGGTAAGATTTCCGCCCGTATCCCCCCTAAATTTTAATGATGAGGAAACATTTCTTTGACTGGCATATTTAGAAGTTGAATATGTGTTTCAGTATGTTTAGATACAATTAAAAAACATGTTAAAACTCATCCTTATCAGATGAGGAATATATGTTAGGTTCTGGTGACATGATTTGAATACAATTTAAGGGGGGATACGGGCGGAAGTCTTTCCGGGATGTGAATGGTTTAGCGCGATTGCTTGTGTCAGCAGTTTGACAGGTCCCGTCAACCCCGACCTTTGGATGAGTGACAAAACGAACTAAACTAGTCGGTTTGCAGGGTGAAGGTCGACAAGTTCCAGACAATGGCCATGGGTAGCGAATGTTTTTTCAACGGTGCGGTAAATGCTAAAATGTTCACCGGAAAATAACTGAACAAGGATCACGCTGTAAATAGCATGCAGGTTTATGTAAGAAAGTGAATTACTCACTACTAATGAAGGAAATGAACTATACTCACTCACTGAACCCTCTGGTTCACATGTCAACCCGCTGGTACACTTATCATATTTCGGTGCCTGAGTGAGACACATTTTACATTTTGTAGGAAACCAGTCTCTTAATACGTCAAAACAACACCGTTGTCAAAACATCAAAAATCAAAGGATTTTTACCTCGACACAAAGGACTAGTATAGGTTAATGACCCTTATAAGGTAGTTATTTAAATAAACTCTGCGAGGACTTTAACCCGAGCTGAGTTTATTTAAATAACTACTGCAGTGAGGGTGATTAAACGGCTTACACACCGAGGACATACTTATTTAATACGCGTGTAATGTATTAGGCATGGCGAAGATTATCAAAATGAGTACAATTTTATTGTTTTTAAATAGAAATAATTGCCCAAGGGCAGTTATTCAGTTATGCTGATGAAACACTTTCAAGAAAAATGGACATAACTTTCCCTAATGGTTTTACCCCGGGTCGTGATGGGTATTGAACGGCGTAGTTATATGCAAACATTACAGCCTCTGCTCGACTCAAAGATAATCTCGTATGGTCTGCAGTAACACCACCAAACACATCATTGTCTACATTTCGACCAATCGTATGTTTCAGTGGTATTTGATGTTCAAAAGAATGTCATTTTCATGACACACTTACCTTGCACCTGACTCGTATGGGGTGTTCCAGATACTGCAAAAACTGTGTTCACAGAGACGCGCCGGTATATACCGGTGATATCTCACATGATGACCTAATTTCTGTGACATGTACAGTAGGTTTCAAGAGTTACGTCCCCTGGTGAGAAGAACGCAGGCACACCAGTTCTGAACACAACTGTGTCATATGCCAAAATAAGTGATCAAATTAAAAAACTTTTGTTAAGGATAACGTCAACATACACCCTAGACACTGTAGTATCCGTCATGTCACCTGCAGTAGACGAAGGTATCGAAGCTATTCAGTTATACATAACGTCAACATACACCCTAGACACTGTAGTATCCGTCATGTCACCTGCAGTAGACGAAGGTATAGAAGCTATTCAGTTATACAAAACGTCAACATACACCCTAGACACTGTAGTATCCGTCATGTCACCTGCAGTAGACGAAGGTATCGAAGCTATTCAGTTATACCAGGGAGACTATATAACGGTTATCGTCAACATACACCCTAGACACTGTAGTATCCGTCATGTCACCTGCAGTAGACGAAGGTATCGAAGCTATTCAGTTATACAAAACGTCAACATACACCCTAGAGACTGTAGTAACCGTCATGTCACCTGCAGTAGACGAAGGTATCGAAGCTATTCAGTTATACATAACGTCAACATACACCCTAGACACTGTAGTAACCGTCATGTCACCTGCAGTAGACGAAGGTATCGAAGCTATTCAGTTATACCAGGGAGACTATATAACGGTTATCGTCAACAAACACCCTAGACACTGTAGTAACCGTCATGTCACCTGCAGTAGACGAAGGTATCGAAGCTATTCAGTTATACCAGGGAGACTATATAACGGTTATCGTCAACAAACACCCTAGACACTGTAGTAACCGTCA
The DNA here is from genome assembly GCF_003918875.1 of Haliotis rubra. NCBI lineage: Eukaryota > Metazoa > Mollusca > Gastropoda > Lepetellida > Haliotidae > Haliotis > Haliotis rubra. Next base: position 53,534 of record NW_025767429.1, read on the forward strand.
TGTCACCTGCAGTAGACGAAGGTATCGAAGCTATTCAGTTATACCAGGAGACTATATAACGGTTATCGTCAACAAACACCCTAGACACTGTAGTATCCGTCATGTCACTGCAGTAGACGAAGGTATCGAAGCTATTCAGTTATACATAACGTCAACATACACCCTAGACACTGTAGTATCCATGTCACCTGCGGTAGACGAAGGTATCGAAGCTATTCAGTTATACATAACGTCAACATACACCCTAGACACTGTAGTAACCGTCATGTCACCTGCAGTAGACGAAGGTATCGAAGCTATTCAGTTATACATAACGTCAACATACACCCTAGACACTGTAGTAACCGTCATGTCACCTGCAGTAGACGAAGGTATCGAAGCTATTCAGTTATACATAACGTCAACATACACCCTAGACACTGTAGTATCCGTCATGTCACCTGCAGTAGACGAAGGTATCGAAGCTATTCAGTTATACATAACGTCAACATACACCCTAGACACTGTAGTAACCGTCATGTCACCTGCAGTAGACGAAGGTATCGAAGCTATTCAGTTATACATAACGTCAACATACACCCTAGACACTGTAGTAACCGTCATGTCACCTGCAGTAGACGAAGGTATCGAAGCTATTCAGTTATACATAACGTCAACATACACCCTAGACACTGTAGTAATCGTCATGTCACCTGCAGTAGACGAAGGTATCGAAGCTATTCAGTTATACAAAACGTCAACATACACCCTAGACACTGTAGTATCCGTCATGTCACCTGCAGTAGACGAAGGTATCGAAGCTATTCAGTTATACCAGGGAGACTATATAACGGTTATCGTCAACATACACCCTAGACACTGTAGTATCCGTCATGTCGAAGCTATTCAGTTATACATAACGTCAACATACACCCTAGACACTGTAGTAACCGTCATGTCACCTGCAGTAGACGAAGGTATCGAAGCTATTCAGTTATACAAAACGTCAACATACACCCTAGAGACTGTAGTATCCGTCATGTCACCTGCAGTAGACGAAGGTATCGAAGCTATTCAGTTATACAAAACGTCAACATACACACCCTAGAGACTGTAGTAACCGTCATGTCACCTGCGGTAGACGAAGGTATCGAAGCTATTCAGTTATACATAACGTCAACATACACCCTAGAGACTGTAGTAACCGTCATGTCACCTGCAGTAGACGAAGGTATCGAAGCTATTCAGTTATACATAACGTCAACATACACCCTAGACACTGTAGTAACCGTCATGTCACCTGCAGTAGACGAAGGTATCGAAGCTATTCAGTTATACCTAACGTCAACATACACCCTAGAGACTGTAGTAACCGTCATGTCACCGTAAGTAGACGAAGGTATCGAAGCTATTCAGTTATACATAACGTCAACATACACCCTAGACACTGTAGTAACCGTCATGTCACCTGCAGTAGACGAAGGTATCGAAGCTATTCAGTTATACATAACGTCAACATACACCCTAGACACTGTAGTAACCGTCATGTCACCTGCGGTAGACGAAGGTATCGAAGCTATTCAGTTATACCAGGGAGACTATATAACGGTTATCGTCAACAAACACCCTAGACACTGTAGTAACCGTCATGTCACCTGCAGTAGACGAAGGTATCGAAGCTATTCAGTTATACATATCGTCAACAAACACCCTAGACACTGTAGTAACCGTCATGTCACCTGCAGTAGACGAAGGTATCGAAGCTATTCAGTTATACCAGGGACGACTATATAACGGTTATCGTCAACAAACACCCTAGACACTGTAGTAACCGTCATGTCACCTGTCACCTGCAGTAGACGAAGGTATCGAAGCTATTCAGTTATACATATCGTCAACAAACACCCTAGACACTGTAGTAACCGTCATGTCACCTGCAGTAGACGAAGGTATCGAAGCTATTCAGTTATACCAGGGAGACTATATAACGGTTATCGTCAACAAACACCCTAGACACTGTAGTAACCGTCATGTCACCTGCAGTAGACGAAGGTATCGAAGCTATTCAGTTATACAAAACGTCAACATACACCCTAGACACTGTAGTAACCGTCATGTCACCTGCAGTAGACGAAGGTATCGAAGCTATTCAGTTATACATAACGTCAACATACACCCTAGACAATGTAGTATCCGCCATGTCACCTGCAGTAGACGAAGGTATCGAAGCTATTCAGTTATACCTAACGTCAACATACACCCTAGACACTGTAGTAACCGTCATGTCACCTGCAGTAGACGAAGGTATCGAAGCTATTCAGTTATACATAACGTCAACATCGAATTTCTTCACGAGTGAAATTTTTTGGCTCGCTTACTTGTCGTTTGTGTTGACTAGTCTTGTACTTGTAGTTGATTATCAATAGATTAACTGTAAACATGTAGAATTATTTCATTTTATTATGCAACGCGATTGCATACGACGTAACTGCAGTGAAGACTGGATAGGATTGCCGTTGTTTCACGTGTATTTTCTGGGCCCAGGTTTTATTGACAGAAGTGATATATTCCTATGCTGACAGTGTGGATCTTTCTCACACTAATGTGGGCTTATTCGATTAAAATTTCTACTTTAAAAAAAAAAATTATCAGGATTGACTGTGTATATTGAATTCTTCGGTTCATTGAGGTATGGAGGCGGTGGGGAAGCCTAGTGGTTAAAGCGTTCGCTCAGACCCGGGTTCGATTCCCCACATGGGTACAGTTTGTGAAGCCCATTTCTAGATATTCCCCTGGAACTGTAAGTGTGTTAATTTCACAGTTGATCATAAATAAAACAATCTTCTTTCCGACTTACTTATCTGGGTAAGTTGCAATGAGTGAGTGAGTGAGTTATATTGAACAAACCTGAACATATCATGTATTGTATATTAATACTTAAACTGAACATATCATGTATATCATGTATTGTATATTAATACTTAAACTGAACATGTCATGTATTGTATATTAATACTTAAACTGAACATATCATGTATATCATGTATTGTATATTAATACTTAAACTGAACATGTCATGTATTGTATATTAATACTTAAACTGAACATATCATGTATATCATGTATTGTATATTAATACTTAAACTGAACATGTCATGTATTGTATATTAATACTTAAACTGAACATATCATGTATATCATGTATTGTATATTAATACTTAAACTGAACATATCATGTATACCATGTATTGTATATTAATACTTAAACTGAACATGTCATGTGTTGTATATTAATACTTAAACTGAACATATCATGTATATCATGTATTGTATATTAATACTTAAACTGAACATATCATGTATATCATGTATTGAATATTAATACTTAAACTGAACATGTCATGTGTTGTATATTAATACTTAAACTGAACATATCATGTATATCATGTATTGTATATTAATACTTAAACTGAACATGTCATGTATTGTATATTAATACTTAAACTGAACATATCATGTATATCATGTATTGTATATTAATACTTAAACTGAACATATCATGTATATCATGTGTTGTATATTAATACTTAAACTGAACATATCATGTATATCATGTATTGTATATTGATACTTAAACTGAACATATCATGTATATCATGTATTGTATATTAATACTTAAACTGAACATATCATGTGTTGTATATTAATACTTAAACTGAACATATCATGTATATCATGTATTGTATATTAATACTTAAACTGAACATATCATGTATATCATGTATTGTATATTAATACTTAAACTGAACATGTCATGTATTGTATATTAATACTTAAACTGAACATGTCATGTATTGTATATTAATACTTAAACTGAACATATCATGTATATCATGTATTGTATATTAATACTTAAACTGAACATGTCATGTATTGTATATTAATACTTAAACTGAACATATCATGTATATCATGTATTTAGGAGATAAACCTAGTGTGTTTGAAAATCAGAGACATGCTTTACTGAATTGATGGCGACTACATTTCAATTGGAACCGAACGCGTAGCGTGAGGTTTCAATTGAAATATTTAGTCGCCATCAATTCAGTAAAGCATGTCTCTGATTTTCAAACACACTAGGGTTATCTCCATTCTACCATGACCCATTTAAAAAGCGAACTTCCTCGCTCTGCGGAAGACACTGCGTAATCCGGCATGGGACGAGAGGCGAATTGAACTCGTCTGTGAAGGGAGCGGTAGGTGCCGTTCGTATTTTTTTAACATTACAACATAACAATATTCTGTCCAAAGAAATCAAACTACTGTTTATTCAATGCAATTATGTAATACCCGAGATCTTGGTTTTTTTTCCATCCCAACTCCACACGACTAAAACCAGCCTATTGTTTTGTGTGCCGTGAAACTGTACCCCCCTGGCCACACTATAATGGAATCGTCTGACCTACTTATTTTCTTCGAAGTAGACAGTTACGCAACAGTTTGAAATGGCGGACGAGCCAGTGTTTACATTTTGCGAAAGGTTGAAATTTGAAGTGACAATGGACAATACTTGACTGACTGTTGAATCTGAACCCTGCAGAATCGAAGAATAGATCCTTTCCTGATCAACCTACGACCTGTAACTCATCAAAGACTGTTGATTTTTATGACCGGCCGATCATGATTTCACGTACTGCCTCCACCCCGGCATGCGACAAAAGAGTCACAGTGCTGCTGCTTAGTGTACATGCGACTTACTTGTGATTCCTTGGAACTTTGTTTTCATCGTTTGGGACTGGACTGTGTCCAAGCGTTTTTCAAAGTAGATGAACATAACAGTGACAACCAAGGAAGCTGGCAGAGAGCAGAATTGTTTTTTGAACGATGCAACGGATATGATGGAGTATGACTATGAGTGGCATAAATGTGGTGTTTCGCCAGACCCTTAGATCTATCTTGCAAATTTCCCATTCTAAACGGAATTAAATATACCATTTACCAGGTAGGTAAATATTTACTAATGTTTTGCTGCATATTTTGCATAGATAGGGATGTATTTTTACAAGGCTTTCTGATTTATATGTTAGATATTGTTTTGTTTATGCTTGGGGCTGTGTATTGTAATTGAGTTTGAATATTTTTATAATAGAAGGTAATATGATAGTGAGGTTCCCTCATAATTGTAGGGGAAAATCATATAACTGTATTTTTCGAGTTTAATAAATGTTTCATCAGCATTTCCATCACGTCTGTTGTGTTGATATTAGTCATGTTGGTGGTCAAGCTGAAGTAGTGGGGCAGTGTTCTATACGTGCGCAGTGAAGCGCAATGAAATCAAACGCATTTTTAATCCAAAAATTTCCAATTGCCTATGTGTAAAATTCGAAAGTCAGCGTCAAAATCCATGGAGTTGTTGTTATGATCCGCCATCATTGTGGTCAAACGGAAGTAGTTCTCACAATAAGATTTGTTAATGCGCGGTGAAGCGGCCTTACAATCAGATGAGCGTCAATCCACAATTGATGCCGTCTGATTTTTCTGAACAACCAATCAGAATCTAGTATTTTCTTGATTCATGGTAGAATGTATATTAATACTTACACTGAACATGTCAAGTATTGTATATTAATACTTAAACTGAACATATCATGTATATCATGTGTTGTATATTAATACTTAAACTGAACATGTCATGTATTGTATATTAATACTTAAACTGAACATATCATGTATATCATGTGTTGTATATTAATACTTAAACTGAACATGTCATGTATTGTATATTAATACTTAAACTGAACATATCATGTATATCATGTGTTGTATATTAATACTTAAACTGAACATGTCATGTATTGTATATTAATACTTAAACTGAACATATCATGTATATCATGTGTTGTATATTAATACTTAAACTGAACATGTCATGTATTGTATATTAATACTTAAACTGAACATATCATGTATATCATGTGTTGTATATTAATACTTAAACTGAACATATCATGTATTGTATATTAATACTTAAACTGAACATATCATGTATATCATGTATTGTATATTAATACTTAAACTGAACATATCATGTGTTGTATATTAATACTTAAACTGAACATATCATGTATATCATGTATTGTATATTAATACTTAAACTGAACATATCATGTATTGTATATTAATACTTAAACTGAACATATCATGTATATCATGTATTGTATATTAATACTTAAACTGAACATGTCATGTATTGTATATTAATACTTAAACTGAACATATCATGTATATCATGTATTGTATATTAATACTTAAACTGAACATATCATGTGTTGTATATTAATACTTAAACTGAACATATGATGTATATCATGTATTGTATATTAATACTTAAACTGAACATGTCATGTATTGTATATTAATACTTAAACTGAACATATCATGTATATCATGTGTTGTATATTAATACTTAAACTGAACATGTCATGTATTGTATATTAATACTTAAACTGAACATATCATGTATATCATGTGTTGTATATTAATACTTAAACTGAACATATCATGTATTGTATATTAATACTTAAACTGAACATATCATGTATATCATGTATTGTATATTAATACTTAAACTGAACATGTCATGTATTGTATATTAATACTTAAACTGAACATATCATGTATATCATGTGTTGTATATTAATACTTAAACTGAACATATCATGTATTGTATATTAATACTTAAACTGAACATATCATGTATTGTATATTAATACTTAAACTGAACATGTCATGTATTGTATATTAATACTTAAACTGAACATATCATGTATATCATGTATTGTATATTAATACTTAAACTGAACAAAACAGTTGTTTTGCATATATATAGATTTGTCCATACATATTTATAAGGTTTAGTTCAGAACATTATGTACATATGCTATAATTTGAAACAAAGAAACTTTTTTTACTATCTATGTTATTATGACACATCCTATGCTTACTGACCATTATTGTGATTATGAACAGGGCACAGCAGATATCATTGTCAAGGGTCGTTGAAAAGTTAAGTGCAAGTTTCCTCCATACGTCGTTAATCAATTGTCTGTTTCCATTCAGTCATCTGGTTAAAAACATTTGATCTATGACCTATCTAGAGTTAACAATTATGTTTAGAAAAAGAGTGTCGAGTGTGAAGATTGGAAAGTGGCTCGTCAGTACTTAAACATGAATGATGGCTTATCAAATTCGATATACACTCGGCCTGTCACTATATCGATATATGTGATGATCACACAGATTATCTCGGTTTTTCAGGGAAAGATTCGTCAGGGGAGATTCATTATTACAAGTTCTTGGTTATGACGTTTGGGCTTACATCTGCTCCATATGTATTCACTAAAGTTATGCGTCAGCTTGTTGAGAAATGGCGGTATGAGGGCAAGAAAGCAGTAACATTTTTAGACGACAGTATTTTAAATGTTTCCTGTGCTAATAAAGCCAATTCTACAGGTGAAAAGGTGAAAGAAGATTTGATTCGGGTCCGGCTTTGTCCCTAAAGTTGAAACGTCGTTATGGTCGCCCTCGCAGTCTCTTGAGTGGTTAGGATTCCATATCAACACTGTTTCCATGGTATTGTCTATTCCACAGAGAAACTATTTCTGGTGTCCCCCGCCGTTATATTGCTGGAATATTGCCAAAAGCGGCGTAAAAGTAAGCTCACTCACTCACCTCACAGAGAAAGGTGGATAAGTTAACTTCAGATCTTCAGTATCTACTAATGCATAAGCATAGATATCAGAGTGTTAGGTCAGTGGCCTCAGTCGTTGGGCAGGTAGTATCAATGAAGATGGTGACAGGCCCAATTATTCAACTTATGAATAGATTGCTCATATGGATATCATATCCGTGTCATCTTGGAACAGTGAAGTGAAGCTATCCTCTCAAAGTGTTTATCAATTGAGATTTTGGTTGACAGATATTAATGCTTATGCCAGTATTGTGCTAAAGACCCAATCTATTGCAACGCGAGTTGTGTACAGTGATGCGAGGTGATCTGGTTTTGGGGGCTATTGTGCGCAGTTTGGTCAACCTATATCTCATGGTCTATGGTCAGATGAGGAAGCTAAGTCGAGTTCTACTTGGAGAAATTTCAGGCGGTGCACCTTGCGTTGAAAAGTTTTATCCCTCAACCGTCTTCACACAAAGTTATGGAGCTTACAGATACCAAGAACATTACGTCAATAGTGGAGATAGGGAGCATGAAACCTCATCTCCAGGCGGTTGTGCTGGATATCTTCAAACTGTGCTTCTCTCACCATGTGACCTTACTAATGTAGTGGATACCTCGACAGCGGATATGCTACGGAAAATTGTTGACTTTGATGATTGGTCCATTTCATTCAGATAGATGCTAAACGGACAACCCGTAGTGTGGACAGATTTGCTTTGTGTTATAATACCAAGTTCCCATGCTTTAATTCCAGATTTTATCATTCTGGTTGCGATGCTGTTGACTGTTTCACTGTTAACTGGCTTGTTCCCCTGTGTGTCTGATCCCCAGGTGCCTTAGACATTTGGCAGAGCGTAAAGCTAAGGGCACCCTTATTGTGCCACAGTGGCACTCGGCATGCTTTTGGCCTCTTATTACTCATAATTGTGAGTTTATTCCCCATGAAGCATGTGATGTTCCTTTCCGGATCTAAACAAGCCTATGTTGCGTCTTGGGTTAAAGGGGGACTCTTTGGCGAACGTGATTTGGATTTTGATATGTTAGCATTTACAGAATTGTATCCGTTTACAGATTTGATGTTCAGGGCTTATGGAGATGAGTTGGAGAGGTTGCCAAGTGGTGTGAGGAGTTTAGCTGACGAGTTACCTGAGTTGTTGTCTCATTGTAGAGCTGATTCTACAGCACGGAGATACCGTTATGGTATTGCAGCATGGAAACGGTGGGCTCTTTCTTGTGATATTCCTGATCAATTGCCTATGTCACCATTACATTGCTCAATATATCTTGTATCTGTTGTTCAGAGATGTGATTCGTTTGCCCGGTGAAAACTGCGTTTTACAGCATTCGTTATGCTCATGTTGTTGTAGGTCTACCTAGTCCTACTGAGAATAGTTTGGTAAGAAACGTGTTAGAGGCGGCCAAAAGAAAGTTAGCCAGGTGTGTTTCTAAAAAAAGAACCAATTACAATTGATTTGTTGGAAACATTGTATGACTCTTGTTTTGTTTCAACAACTCATAGTAGTATAAGAGTGATTTGTGTGTGCCTTATAGCTTATGCAGGATTCCTGAGATCAGCTGAGCTTTTGCATTTTTACAAGACAAGATGCTGTTTTTCGATGATACTCATATCATGATTTTCATTGAACAGTCCAAGACTGACGTTTATAGGGACGGTTCGTGGTTGGTGATTAGTAAGAATTATTCCAAGTTATGTCGGGTTGTATGTCTGGAGAAGTATCTGGAAGCAGCTAATATTGATTCTGAATCTGGTGAATATATTTTCAGGAGTTTAACAAAGACCAATTCTGGTTATAGATTAAGAAAGAATGATCTACCTTTGTCTTATACTCGCCTGGGAGAGATTTTCACAGAGGCGCTTGAACCATTTGTTTCCAATATTAAAGTGTATGGCTTACATAGCCTACGCCGCCGCCATATAGCTGGGATATTGCGGAGTGCGGCGTAAAACTAAACTCGTGTAACTTCTATTTCAATTAATTTCATGTATATATCTGGATATTTAACGTGCATAATATCTCATATTGTGTTTTGTTGTTGCAGGTGGTGGTTGTATTTGAACGTGATGGTTGTGAATTAAGCACAGTGTCGTGCTTGTGGGCATTGTTTGCTGTCGAGAGGCATGAGCACTCGATAAATTTTGTAAACAGGATTAATTCCTGTATCATCTTTGTGGGTAGTTACCAAGTGTGATATGTAGAGCTGACTTGCTCATATATTCTACCGTGTATGGTTAGGTTGCAGAGCCTTTATAACACTGAGTTGGTGTGATTTTGATGTATTCACATGCTAGGCTGCGGAGCCTTTATAATATCCTGCTATACACTGAGTGTATTATAATGGTTAGTATATTATGAGCAGCAATGTTTTGCAAACTAGGCTACAGAGCCTTGAGAATACTGTTATGACATTGCTGTCCTGTGGTGAGACAATGTTTGTTTCATCTTGCATCATGTTTATAAATACAATAAACTTCCTAGTAAGAACTTTAGCATTCGTAAAACGGAATATATCTGCAATGTGTCGCCGGGCGGCCGTTCCAATGTTCTGAATGTGTTGTGTTTCTATTAGGTATGAGCTCTGTTGGGAAGGAGAAAACTTCAACCCATTAGGGGTTTGCCAAAAATGCAAAGAACGATGATGCTTATAGTTTCAAATGTGATGTATTAAAATGTGAATTTATTGGTGTGTGCGAGACATTTTTGAAAGGGAACGAATTAATAGAAATAGAAAATTATGAATGGTATGGTCAAAATAGATCTTGTTTTCATTCTCGTGCAAAGAGAGGCTCAGGGGGGTGTTGGCTTCTTGTTAAACACTAAGCTCGTCCAATTTACGAAAACACTAACAGACTTTAATACGGAAGGCATACTGTCGATTAACCTTAAACGGTTACTGCATCCCGATATCTATATGTGTATGTTATCTACCTCCCTAAGGCACTAGCAGATTAGCTGAACAATTCTTCCTAGATCTGAACAGCAATTATATACTTACCAAAATAGTGGAATGATTTATCTGTGTGGCGACTTGAATGAAAGGTGTGATAGTTTACAGGATATCATTGAAGATGTCGATGAAATACAACTGAGAGAAATAATTGACCATTTTATTAATTCCAGTAGGGAAAGTATGGTTGACTTTATGTCAGGAATAAGTGAGTCAACTTCATTGGGATGTCTGAGTGAGTGAGTGAGTGAGTGAGTGACTTACAATTTAACGTCACATCGGCAATATTTCAGCCATATCGTGACGAAAACTATTTATACAATAAAAAATGAAAACATGTTGAAGAGTAAAACCTGTCGACGATGGACAGTAAAAATACTAGAGTATCAAAGATATGAATATAAAACTAGCATGTAAAACTAAAATATTTTAATTAAAGAAGACAATACAATATCAAACACGGGCTATAGATCGCCAACAACTGAAGGTAGATCACCATACTAGGGACCATGGGGACTTACATTACCTTTGCTACCTGCATGGCCCCCATGGATTTACACCATCCCTTCAACCGCTGGCGGTCGTAGGAAGATTTAGCCGAAATTTAGAATAAAAAAAATACTACGATTAAAAAGCACTGTTGAGCTAAACTGACTTTGAAAGTTTTGGGACTTACGTACCCTCTCAGAAGGACAATAATTGTATGGTACTTTAACCCCCTGTCAGGATACAGCCACTAACAATCTCAGTTGCTAATTTATACTACCAATAATACAATATGTATCTATTTACAAATCAGTTAGCAACTTTAATTCTTTTAATAATGCAATAATTAAATGAGAACTTATATTACTAAAAATATCCTTCCTTTATCTATTTACAAAATTTTATCAAAATTTATCAAGTAATTCTATTCCTTTTAAAAATTCAATAATTAAATGATAATTAACATTAAAAAGATCTTTCACTGTTTTGACATTGAAATATTTATCCCTTGTGATGGAAAAATCAATACAGTCAAGCAGGACATGCTTGACCGTGATTCTTTCATCACAAGGGATGCAAAACGGAGGATCCTCACCTTTAAACAAATAGTCATGAGTATATCTTGTATGGCCAATACGACATCGTAGAATAAAATGACCTCCTCAAATCTGGACTGACAACCCAAGTAGGTGTAGGCAATATAGGGTTTTATTTCATCTAATTTATTTATACCTACTTAAGTGTACCACTTCTTCTGCATCAGATCACGGATGTACGATCTAATGGTAGCTTTGTAATCGGAGTATTGGATCAGAAGTGGTGTCACAGATTTGTTGAGTGCAGCCTTAGCAGTAAAATCGGCCATTGTATTCCCAGAGATTCCAACATGGCTGGGTAACCAATGGAGGACGATATATTTCGATTAAAAGTGGATGTTTACAAGATAAGTTTTTAATTGCCTGAAGGAAAGAAATAGAGTCAGAAAAGGTTATATATTGTTTGTGTTTAGGGTGTCTTTGAATATATTTAAGAGCCGTTAATATTGCGTTTGCTTCTGCTGTGAAAATAGAGCTGTTATCAGGTATTCTAGAAGATAGTGTTCTGGATCGAATGACAGTGGCACAAGCCGTCCTTGGACCCAACTGTAAATAAGGATTTGTATGTAATAGATTTACTTTTGAATTGATTATACTCTTATTTATATTGTAATTCATTAGTTTCTGATTTTTTAAACTTTGTCAGTGTTAGGTCAACTTGTGGCCTCACTAAGGAGAAGAAAGAAGACGGGAATGAGATATCTTTTCCAGCTCAATGGCGGCAGCAGAAATGAATGGTTTAATTCTGAGCCCAAAAGGCGGAACAAGAGAAGATTTCTTGTTGTATACATCCTCATAGAGGGTATTGAAGACACAGTTATGTCTTTGGTTGGCCTGTATATGCAGGGTTAGATTCGTTAGAGTATAGTTTTGTAATGTATTGTAAAGATAATTTTATACGGCGTTGTGTAAGAGATGGCTCATCTGCCTCGGCGTAAAGACTGTCAACAAGGTAAGTTCTAAAAGATCAAAGACAAAGTCTTAGACCATGGTGATGGACTGATTCTAATAGTTTTTGGTTACTTAGCGGACCAATGATCTATATAGGTGTAGGAGGGTAATTTGATCCCCTCCCCACTTTGAATTAGAAACTACTTTCAATAAACAGAGTGCCTTCAGGCAATTATTTTTAAGGCATTTAATATACGGAAGAGTTGTGTGTTGATGTTCTTAAATGGATTAGTCCATTGTGTGGAATAGGTACAGGCAGTGGATTAACAGTGCAACAGACTGTAAACTATGTTGTTATAACTGTTGTATGGGAGTGGTAATGGTAACTTTGAAAGTGATAGCTTGGAATGGTTGAACAGACGCAACTTGAAACTGAGTTTTCAACTGACCGGGCAGATCGTGCAGCCATATTGTTTGTTTACCTTGTCGTCTTCAGGTAATCAATCGATGTAACATGTATGTAAGTAAAACAATAATGAATTTTAATCGTTTTATATATTTTATTGAAAAATATACTCAGCTAAAACACCTTGTTTTAATAACAACAATATTGAAAGCGAATCTCGAGGTGACGTTATCTCCGAAGTGCCAGGCTGTGAATGCACGTAGTAAAGCATAGTCAAGTTTCAGTTTCACAAATGAAAACGTAGTTCGCTCCGAAATCGAGGCTTGACATGGAACACTTCCTCGTAAAGTGATATTTTGCCCAAGGGCATCGAATAAAAAGTATAAACCTCGATATATTTGCCCTCGTATGTAATAATATACATGTATGACACTATATGGTGATATCTCACGAGCATTTGCGGATCCGGGGGGGGGGGTGGGGGTTCAGGACCCCCCTTTTTGTGAAAATGACTTAAGACCACATTGAAGATTTTTTGCGTTAGCGGAGCCAATGGGGGTTCAGGGGTTCGAAACCCTGACACCACCCCTTCTTCTTCACCCCTCTTCTCTCACTCTCACACACACACACACACACACTTTCAAAATTCCTGGATCCGCCCATGACGAGTGTAATCTCACATGATGACCTGCTTATTTGGTCATAACAAGCATATATATGTTCGTTCTGAACGCCAGTTCATTTGAGGAGGAAACGGTGAATGACTGCGTGAGTGACTGAGTAAATGTGTGTGTGTGTGAGTAAGTGAGTGAGTTAGCGGGTAAGTGGGTGAGCGGGTGAGTGACTGGGTGAGTGTTTGTGAGTAAGTGAGTGAGTTAGCGGGTGAGTAAGTGGGTGAGTGAGAGTGAATGAGTGAGCGGGTGAGTGAGTGGTTGGGTGGGTGAGTGAGTGGGTGAGTGAATGAGTGAGCCGGTGAGCGGGTGAGTGAGTGAGTGAGTGGGTGGGTGAGTGAGCTTTGATAGTATTTTACGTACAGGAGGGAAGACAAAGTGTTGCACGTGTATCATAAAGCCACTATTATAAAACCCACAATCGCTTTATGATGCTCACAACCATGGAGAATCCTGAAACATTTGAACACTGCGTCATAACGAGGGATTCCCAAAGTTTCCACCCCTCAGTGTGACGCATTAACTGTGTATTACGTGACCTTGTTACATCATATAAATGACCGGACATCACAAAACCGGTTCGTTAGTTATCATTAACTATCTCACCCGTGAAGATCCGGGCTAGAATTGATCTTCAGTAACCCATGCTTGTCGTAAGAGGCGACTAACGGGATCGGATGGTCAGGCTCGCTGACTGGGGTTGTCACATCGTATCCCAATTGCGTAGATCATGCCGTTGATCACTGGATTGTCTGGTTCAGACTCGATTATTTACAGACTGTCCACATATAGCTGGAATATTTCTGATTGCAGCGTAAAACTAAACTCACTCACTACCATAAACTATCACAGAACATGAAGTTGAACCCAGGTGTTGGGAAAATCCAGCTGACAAAATTAATGAAGCATTTATGTTTGCTGCATTGGGGAAATCCTATATCTTGTTTATACACAGGCAAACTGTAGCGCAAACAGGGTTTATACATGCGTTGATGTTTGTAGATATAAACCTTCCCCTTGGACATTAATATTAATTTGATATACACATGACTATAAGTTCATTTTGATAGAAAGAAAGTACGCTATTAAATTGAAAAGATACCCCCAGCGATGTGGGAGATACACCAACCTAAATTAAATCTAGATTTGCTTCACTGTGTGATAAGCTGGGCAGAAGGGAACATAATATTATGTTCGCAGACTACCCTGTTGGCAGGCGTTGCCTGTGTTTGGGGCTTTGACGGAGTTTGTCAGTCGAGTCAAAATCGTTTATAAAAATCCAGTATCCGGAATGATTATTTTCCAACGTCTGAATCCTCTGAGGGGGTCGTAAAATCACTAACCACCCTTCGATACCGTGTCACAGTTGGCCAGCCAGAGGTCTTGTCCGGATAATCGGATTTCGCGCATGCGCAAATGAAAGGCGGTTTGTTTGGATGTCATGGCGGACACTTCCGCAAATAACAGACGACGTGTTTTCTGGACGAATACAGGTTAAATGTTACTGTGTATTCGTGTAATATGACGCAAACGGAAAATATAACGGCTGCAGTTTTTCATGTGCTTTTCGGGAATTTGTTTTATAAAGCTAGTCATTAATACATTTGCAATGACAGCAGCCAAAATGTCAAACTTCAAGTTTAGACATGACAGTGGCAGACGAAATTTGATCACATGTCCCATTTGATATTTATTCTTGGAAACGATGTGGGCACGATGTGACATTCATTGAAGCAGAAACAGTGAAATACTTCTGATTTATTACAGTTAATAATTTCGAATCTGTTTCGACTTTTCGTATAGTTTAGACGAGGACAACAAAGTTCACTAAAACGTGAAAGTAAATACTAAAATAGCCCCCCATGCATATATATTATTTCGTTGTTGTCATGTGTAGTACATGATGTGTCTTAACACAGTCGCACGTATATTTGCATGTTTCGTTAATTATTTATCTTCAAATATGTGTGTTTTGTCGAAAGTGAACTCAGGTTGTGCAACTTGAAAACGAAACTGATCGAAGTTTCGAGAGGCTTCAGCGGGGTCAAATTGCCAAGTCAATTCCCCAGCAAATTTGGTGGCGTAATACCACTTATTGTGCATGTCATTAATGCTTTTGTAAAGAAGAATTTTAAAAAATATAAAAAAAACATGTTCACTAATTGACATTCAAATGATAAAATTACTTCCTAGTAACTTTTATATGAAGAATATATATCGAGGATGACAAAACTATCAATGTATGGCATATATTGAATCATTGTAAATATGTTTGGGCATTTGACTACCCCACTGGTGTAAAAACCTCTGCAATTTGATCATTTTGACAAAATTTGCTGGGGCAATTTGACTGGTACTCCTTCATCGTGATCATAGTTCCCAGAACTTCCACTTGCGTGTGTATATAGAATACTGATTTAAAGTAAATTTTGTAAACATGTGGCATTTGAGTAGGATTGAATGATTTGAAATAATGGTGTATTATTTGTTATTGATGGAGCGTTAGAATATGTTGTTGGGTCATGTTTTCGGATGGCAGTGTTTACTCTTGCTATACCAAGGCAGGTAGCATCATTAGGAAATTGAAAACTCTGTGAATGATGACTTGTGTTTGGGATAAAGTTGTCTTTAATAAGTGAGATGTTTTCCAATTGTTCATGCAATAATTGAGAAAAAAGAACAGAGATGTTCTTAAGCATCTGAAAACCCACACATAGATAATACAGTGAAATCTGGATGGAATATTCGCTTCCAGACAGGTGAAAGTTTGTTGGAACCAGCAATGTGAAGTATTTGCTGGTACCTTTAAATATAGTACCAGGCCTGCCAAACAATTCCCTGCGCTATTTAAAGGTAAGGCCTGACCAATTATATTTCATGTTTTATGGATCTGCCAGTCATATTTTTTCAAGAATAACAAAACAAAATTAATCAATTTTCCCCGCTCAATAATAAATCCTTTTTTTATTGGCCAAAAATGTACACTTAAAAGAACATTAAGGTAAAACACTTTTAGTATTTAAAAGGAATATTACATTCTGGTGATGTTTTAAATATTTGTTGTCCCTTGCCATTTTCTGAGGATAAATATCGGTAAAACAAGAAATAAAATTGGCCTGGCCTAACTTGCTTAAACTAATGATTTGGTTCCTCTTAATGTTCCTGGTCTTATGTGGTAAGTATGACGCCATTTAGTGCAAGGTGTTTGAATGGAAGAGTTGTATATCCAACAATTTCATATCAGCTTTTCCATTGACAACAGAAGTGAATATATTGATGTCGATATATTCCCATGTGTGGTAATAGCTGTTCAAGGGAAAATAGGGTTAAACATCCATTTACCTAAGTATACATGATGATGTATACCTGTAGTTTTTAGTCTCTACACATTTTGTTACACAATGTCACAAATGTACACAATGCTTTTAAGTAAGTAAAATAATGTATATCCATTGTTTTGCAGCCATGGATTCCAGCACGGAGGATTCCGATGCTTATGTACCAGGTAAAATAGTTATTTTCAACCAGGAGACACATGGTTCACCAGGATAAGGGGGGTGTCCAGTTACAGAGGGAGTCTTTATAGTATTGTGGGTGTCTTGTAGTATTGAGAGTATCCAGTAGGACTGGGAGTGCCCAGTACTCAGGGTGTTATGTACCAAGTAAAGTAGTTACTTTCAATCAGGAGACACATGGTTCAGCAGGATGAGTGTGTGAGTTGGATTTTACGCCGCTTTTGGCAATATTCCAGCGATATCATGGCGGGGGACACCAGAAATGGGCTTTACACATTGTACCCATGTGAGAGTTGAACCCGTGGCTTAGACGTGACGAGTGAATGCTTCAACCACTAGACTACCCCTAGCACTCGATTACAAGGCCACAACAATGTCACCTGTATGTTAGACCACAGTAATTGATTATTGGAAAAGGGTTTTTATGCTTGAGGACATTTCAGTTCATTATGTGCAGTTGGTGATAAAATTCATTTTGTCCTTACAGTTTGTGCCCAAAGCTTTTGAGACCATCTATTTTGAATTATAAGGTCCACTATTATAAGCTATGTTTACAAAAATGAACAAAACATTTCTTGACTTCTTGACTTCAAATTAGTCAAACAAGTGGCTGAATAGTACATAGTGAGTGAGTGACTTTTTTAGTTTTAGTGTTAGTGTTAGTTTTAAGCCGCTTTTAGCAATATTCCAGCAATATCACGGCAGAAGACACCAGAAATCTGCTTTACTTATTGATAGTAATGTAACCATGTGGGGAATCAAACTCGAGTGTGATGAGCAAACACTTTAACCACTAGGCTATCCCACCATCCATATACAATTAATGAGCTAATCTTCCATGACAGGATTTGGGTTTCAGAACAGTCCCCAAAGTAATAAAACTGTTATTGTCACTGTTACTCGTAATAGCTTCAGTCAGTATTCTTGTTTTCAGGGTTGTCAAAGCCAGGAAACATGCGTCAGAGGGTCAAAGGTCGGAAGACTCCCGAAGTGAAGGCCAATATATCGGTAGACCGACCTGTTGTGGAAGATTTGCCCACGGGGACAAATATTCTGCTTCATGATGTAAGGAAGTAGATGTTTTGTCAGTAGTGACAGAAATGTACTCCTACATGTGCTATGCGTTACAGATATTCCATTGATATGATAAACATCCATCATTTCAAAGAAAAATTAAAAGATTATTTGTGAAAATGCTACCCCACCCTAATGATTCTGGAATGAATGTTCAATCTGTAACAAATGGTAACAATCTGTAACAAAATCAGTGGTTTGTCTGATCAAGGTTCAGCGTTTTTCATAGGCAGTCATCATTAGCCATCCTCTTCCCTGGACCCCCGGTTAGAGTGTCCGCCCGGAGAGTGGAAGGTTGCGGGTTCAATCCCCGACCACGTCATACCAAAAGACGTTAAAATATATATGGTACTTGTTGGTCCCTGCCTGACGCTCTTGTTAATGGGTACAACAAGGACTGGTCGGCTTGGAGTATAATGTGTCTGAGTGGGGTATTCATGCTTCACTGCGGCATGGTATCTCAGTGGGCTAGCACTATATAACCAGCTTAAGTCTGGGCTAGTACAAGCAGCCGCACATATTCATACACAAGCATCCACGTCGTCATATGAGCGAAATATTCTCAAGCACAACGTTGAACCCAAGTTCACCTCACCTCACCTGCCAATTTGAGGGTTAAACAACAAACAAACCCAAGTAAATGCATTTGTTATACCCAGCTGTCCCAGAGTCTTGACACCCACTCACAGCGCCGCCATGAAAGGAAGGCCTCCTTCAAAGATCTCAGGATGGAAGACAAGAAGAGGGTGGCCAACCTTATCAAAGAGTTGGCAAAGTAAGTATGCTGAGACGCTCGGGACATGGACCCTCTCCCACAAAGCAAGCTTAGCTCTGAGATAATCCTAGCTCTTGTACTTTAGCATAGGCTTACGATGGTTGTAGAGCTAAGATAGCTTTGAAGAAAGAGTCTGATGCCATAGCTCCTTTTAGCCTATTCATTGTATATTTTTCTGTTTGGCAGTCTAAGTAAACTTAGGCTCAGTATTATTCGTTACACTGCTCTACTGAGTCTAACAAAACCTAGTAGAAGGTCGCGTCAGCTAACCTTTGAGCGACCTATGACCGTCCAATCAAACGCAAGATGGTCGAACGGATTTAACCATTCAGACAACGACTACTGGTTAGGATTTGGTGGGACTTTCAAAGTGGTTTTGGGATTTTCTCTTCCCTGATCGCTGACACTGATCTATCAACAAACGAAAATCTGCATAAAACGTATTTGACATGCAGAAAGTACGCATATGGGTTTCTAATGACATGGTTACTATTTGCTTATATTTTTGCAAGATGACATCCTTGAATATTGACAAAAACGCTATTTTCAGCGACTGTTTACTCATTGAGTGTATCACTCGGAAGCGATCGTGCGGGAATAGCATTTGGAATAGGTCGAGTTTTTTAGGTAAAGGTTCAAACGGTATGTGCAAATGTTAACTTTCGCGATTTGGTAAGCTGTGTTCTGATTTGACAGTCCAAAAGGTTAGCTGACGCTACCTTCTACTAGGTTTTGTTAGACTCAGTGTAGCAGTGTAACGAATAATACTGAGTCTAAGTTAACTTAGACTGTTTAATTAGCGTAATGTTTGTCTTTGAGGTTTCATTAAGAAAGTTTCCTGCTGTCGACCCACTAGGTAGGTTCTGAGTTCCATATCTTCTGTTATGCATTGCAGGGCTGGGGATGAGAAGGAGAAGGTTGTAGTACAGCTGCACCAGGAGAGAGAGCAATATGAGCAGCAGATCCTGCAGCTGGTGGCACAGCAAGAGCAAGTTCTGAACGAAAGGGAAGGTAAATGAACATGTCACGGGCAGAGTTAACAGTTACTGTTCAGTTTAACCTGATGATGGGGCCAGAACAAGTCCTGAAACGTTGTACTCAAGAATAAAAAGAAGATGTAACCCAGAAAAATCTCAATGTTCATCAAATAGCATCTTATAAAATGCCAATCAAGCATCTAAGGGAAGGCAAAGTCGGGGCAGAAAATCATGAGTGAGTGGATGAGTTTGGTTTTTACTCTGCTTTTAGGGGCAGTGGGGTAGGCTAGTGGTTAAAGCGTTGGCTCGTCACGCCGAAGACCCTGGTTCGATTCCCCACATGGGTACTATGTGTGAAGCCCATTTCTGGTGTCCTCCGCCTTGATGTTGCTGGAATATTGCTAAAGAGCGTAAAACCAAACTCAGTCAATCAGTCAGTACTCCGCTTTTAGCAATATTCCAGCAATATCATGGTGGACATCAGAAATGGGCTCCACACATTGTACCCATGTGGGGAATCGAAACTCGGGTCTTCGCATGACGAGCAAAAGCTTTAACCATGATACTATCCCACTGCCCCAGAAAATCATGAACTGCTGATAAAGTTTACACCTTCTGGTCAACTTTTTATATGCTCTTTCTGTAGAATGATATACATGCGATAAACATGTATTAGCAAAACAAAATCAAGAAGAAGAATTTCACTGAGGATTTGCTGTAACCCAAATCATGATAGGAGTTTATAAATTCAAGGAATCCAACTTCAAGGACCCTCTGAGCCCCCGTAATTTTGTAGCTTAATTAGTTTATGCTTCCAAGGCCTCTCTATGCAGTGTGAGGAGAATTGGTTGTAAGTTTGCTTATAGAGTGAGTGAGTGTGTATGATTTACACCGCTTTTAGATATATTCCAGCAATATAAACGGCGGGGGACACCAGACTGGGGCTTCACACATTGTACCTATGTAGGGAATGGAACCGGGGTCTTCATCATGACGAGTGAACCCTTTAACCACTAGGCTAAATGCCCCATGTGTCCTTCACAATGTGATGTGGCTGTTTCAGACATCCATGTGAAGTTGTTCGAGACTCAGCAGCTTTTGACCAAGTACCAGGAGCAGATAGTTGAAGACCACAAGCATAGGAAGCATAAGGTCAGACATTCACATAGGCTCGAGACTTTTGGCAAATTACAAAAATCACAAGGTCAGACAGAGACAGACAAACGGACAAACACAAATTCAAGTTAAAAGTTCACACATCCCATTACCATTTCAAATCTTATCTAGAATTGTTTAGAACTTGAAAATGTTAGGAATTTTTCATGAGGTATAAAGTAAGAGGCACATGACATACTCTAAACTAATAGGCCTGAAGCCCCGGTCCCAGAATTGTGGTTTGTACTGGTAGACGAATAGTAATGAACACTGACTGCTTTGTCAAGTGATATCACTTTGTATGTATGATGGTCTGTTATGGGTTTCAAGTGGGTTCATGATGATGATTTTTACTGAGAAGCATGTACAATGTGAATGACGACGACCCCACCCCCAAATATATGTACAAACTTAGGTGAACCCCACCACCCTGTACATGTGTACAAAATTTATGGACCCCACCACCACCACCACCACAACACCGCCCCAGAACTAAATGGGTGCCCCCACCCACCCCTAAAATCATGAACACACACACACACACTAACACACACACACACACACTACACATAAATTATGAACGGTCTTTCAGATTCCAGAATGTGACTTGTGCCAGAAAGTACTTCACTTTGTACTTAACTAAGAAAGTGTCATCCCAAATATAACTTGTTACATTATCAGAACAGTTTCTAAGAGGCAGCAGGTTGAATGCAGATAGGGTGTTGGAATGTGAGAATAGCTTTGTTAGACTAAGACTTGTATTGACAGTTGGCTAACGTTAATTCCATCACCTTTACAATGTCCGTCATTCTCTCACAACCTTGTATGAAGTAGAAATGATGGTTAGGAATCTGTCCACAGACACCACATCCACCCATGGAGGAGAACAAGCACTGCTCCACCCCGCAGAGCTGGGGAGCTGATGTTGATACTGACAGTGAGGTAAGGCAGTACCAGCTATTCCAGCTTTCAACATGGTAGTCTGTGTCAGTATAAAGAGACATCAGTACCAGCTACTCCAGCTTTTAACATGGTAGTCTGTGTCAGTGTCAGTGTCAGTGTCAGTATAAAGAGACATCAGTGTTGGATCGTAGTGTACTTTTTAAAATTACTCATGAACATCACTGAAATAAAAACAAAGGGATCTTTATCTTCACTCTAGTGTAACTAGTAAATATTTACACAGTCAATAAGTTATAGTACTATGAGAACCAACTTGAAACCAGAATCCCAGCAGTACAGATACCTGTATTGCAACATGTTGCTGTCCATGTTTTGGTCCACTAAACTGTATGCTTGTTTCTTATGTAGGAATGTTTCAAACTGAGAAATAAGCCAGTGAGGGACATACATGTGGACAACCACAAAGTGCCCTCCCAGAGGGGGGACCCAGCACTTATCCCGGATCCCCACAGGCCATACACATCTCTTATTGACCAGGAGATAGCTCAGCAAAGACAGCAGGAGAACCAGCCGCATGGCATGCAGTACGAAGCCTTACCTCGCACCAGGGAATACAGGCCTGTAGCTCATGGTGGGACATACGTTCCTGTATCAATGAAGCAGGAGTATAGACCCATGCAGGATATGGAATATAGACCTTTATCACATGGGGAATATGGACCTGTATCACATGGGCAATATAGACCGATCTCACATGGGGACTATGGACCTGTGTTGCAAGGTGAATATAGACCTGTGTCGCAAGGTGAATATAGATCTGTGTCACAAGGGGAATACAACACTGCAAAACATGGCCCTGCTGCTGAACTGCCCAATGGTAGACAGAGACACGGGAAGAAAAGTTCCAGGAAGATGTTAGGGCCTCTTCGGGAGCCAATCATGTCCAGTACTCAGAAGAGTTCACAAATTTATGAAGAGATGTCTTTCAATTCTTTACCAACTATTGCTAGTGATAACTATCAACCTCTTCCCATAGACGATAGTCCCCGGACGACATTCGCTGCAAGTGGACATAACGGTTTCCATGACAACCAGCCAGATAACAGAATTAGGAATCGTGTTGGTTTCATAGATCACCCTGAAGATTTAGACAGTGCACGTGTTCACTCTCCAGTGTTGGAGTTGGAGAAGAATGTCGCTGGAGACCGTGAATTCATGGAATATTACAAGAAACTGACTCCAGCGGAAAGGAAACGAGAGCTGCTGCGACAGCGGGCAGCGTTGTTGGAGGAACAAATTCGACTTAAACACGTGTTACTGGAACAGGAAGCTCAGCTGCGGGAAAAACAAGAGCAGCTGAAACACAGAGGACTGCAAGAAAAGGAATTCAAGTTCCAGCCAGTTTTGACCGATGTTGAAAACCAAAATATCCAGAATAGATTTGTTGATGTGAACAAGAAAACACAGAATGGTGGGACAGACAGACACAGTGGACAGCCGAGGATGGCGAAAGAAACAGTAGTGACTGAGAACAGAGGCATAGAGGATCTGGCCAAGAGACTGGAGTACTCAGGGCTGTCTCTCTCTCGGTCTAACAGTGGCAGTGGTGAGAACACACATTGAATCACTGATCTGGACACAGTTGTTTAATTTGTTCCTTGTGATATGTTTTGAGATACTGTTCACTTCTTGTCCATTACTAAAACATGTTGACACTATGTTAGAGTAAGTGAGTTTTGTTGAACTCTTGTTTAATCCACTTGTAGAACATTATTGGGAATTTGAGCGGGAAGGAAGGGGGATCTTTAACCAAACATTTTTTGTCGTGTTAACTTGTTATCATGAATAATGATTAATCTGTAAGGGGTCTGATGTGTTCTGTAGTCTGTTTGTTTGTAATCATATAGAATGGAGAAATATTTGCCCATCTGTCTCATGAAAACATAAGAAATTGAGAAAGTATGTTGTGATAGGCCACGATTTGTACACATATAGAGATACAGTGCTAGCTCAGGACTGTGAATGTAATGTCTCTTGGGACGTGGGATTAGTTATTGTTCATAGGTCCTACTATTGTCCGTATTATGAGTTGTAATGTTATGCTTGTTTTCTATCAAGATATTTCCAGTCAGAAAGGCAGAAGCAAACAGATGAAGTCAGCAGGCACGTCCCCCATCAACATTCGGCAAGGAGTGTCCATAGGTACATCGCCGGTCAGACTAGACGCATCAGGCCGACTGACACCGGACATCCCAGACTTGATAGATGCAGGCACAAGTGTCTCATACAGACATATATCCAGGTGGGTGGGACTTGATAGATGCAGACACAAGTGTCTCATACAGACATATATCCAGGTGGGTGGGACTTGATAGATTCAGACACAAGTGTCTCATACAGACATATATCCAGGTGGGTGGGGACTTGATAGATGCAGACACAAGTGTCTCATACAGACATATATCCAGGTGGGTGGGACTTGATAGATTCAGGCACAAGTGTCTCATACAGACATATATCCAGGTGGGTGGGACTTGATAGATGCAGACACAAGTGTCTCATACAGACATATATCCAGGTGGGTGGGACTTGATAGATGCATGCACAAGTGTCTCATACAGACATATATCCAGGTGGGTGGGACTTGATAGATTCAGGCACAAGTGTCTCATACAGACATATATCCAGGTGGGTGGGACGTGATAGATGCAGACACAAGTGTCTCATACAGACATATATCCAGGTGGGTGGGACTTGATAGATGCATGCACAAGTGTCTCATACAGACATATATCCAGGTGGGCCGGACTTGATAGATGCAGGCACAAGTGTCTCATACAGACATATATCCAGGTGGGTGGGGCCGTGATAGATGCAGACACAAGTGTCTCATACAGACATATATCCAGGTGGGTGGGGACGTGATAGATGCAGACACAAGTGTCTCATACAGACATATCCAGGTGGGTGGGGACTTGATAGATGCAGGCACAAGTGTCTCATACAGACATATATCCAGGTGGGTGGGGACGTGATAGATGCAGACACAAGTGTTTCTTACAGACATATATCCAGGTGGGTGGGGACGTGATAGATGCAGACACAAGTGTCTCATACAGACATATATCCAGGTGGTTGGAGACGTGATAGATGCAGACACAAGTGTTTCTTACAGACATATATCCAGGTGGGTGGGGACGTGATAGATGCAGACACAAGTGTCTCATACAGACATATATCCAGGTGGGCGGGGACTTTATAGATGCAGATACAAGTGTCTCATACAAACATATCCAGGTGGGCGGGGACCAGGAATAGAACAATGAATTGTAGAACCACAAATTTCTAAGGTGGACAGGTTTTATGAGGCCAGTCTTACCATTCACAAGTGTTTCATACAGGCATGCTAACTCATAACACTCTTGTTTCAGGTCCCCACAACAGAGTAACCTCCCCTTCAACCACCAAAGGACCAGTCCATCTCCACACATTAAAGGGTCTCCTTCTCCAGGGTAATACTTCCACATCTGGACTTCTTTACACGCCTGCCTAGCAGGTGTCATTAAATCCTTGCTAGTGATGGAGATTGATTCTGCTTGACTTTATAGGATGACACTTAGTTAGAAAAAGTACTGTTCACAGCCTACATGGTCCATCTTGTACACCACAGGGTACATAGCCGCTGGTCCGATAGTCAGAGACTGGTGACAATCAGGCCAGGCAACGTATTTCCTCACCAAGTCTACTTCAGTTTCACCAAGCACTAGTCAGGAATGAGTTGATAGTCATGATAGTGTCCCTCCCTGCATTAATATTCCCAACCCAACATGTTTTAACATGATCTTGTCATTGTTGATTCTTTCATTTCAGGGACAAGACTCTAGCAGTATTAGAACTAGTTAACTCCATTGAGAAGAACAATGGTTCTTTAGGCGGCAGCTTCCACAGTAGAGAAGAGAGCTTTGTCGGGTACACATCACCCCACAGTCAGTCCAGGGACCAGTCATTGTCTGACAGAGAGGGTCAGACAGAGGATCTAGAAGAGAGCAAAATTCTAGAGGAAGTGTTTTTCCTAAAATGATACCTCAACCTGACAATAGCATGCAGTACATTATGTGTTTTTGATTGGAGGTGTAAATGTGCAGGCTCTGCTGGATGCACACTGTAATCTGTTAAGGACTGCTAAAATGGGTTATCCTGACATCGAGACTTGAACTGGGACCAACTTCTGTTTGGTAGTCCTGTTATTTTAGGTGGAAACCAATCATGTTTAAAATATTTGTATGTAGCAAGGGGTATTTCGTTTAAAAGAGGAGGTGCTGCTATGGCAAATATACTCTCTTCCAAAAGAAACGTGAATCCCCTAAAATAGGGATGAATAAAGAGATTGATGTTTTCTTACGAAGGCATGTAACGAATACAATGTGAGTTCTTTCAGTGAACACTCAAATGATCTTTATTCAAAACCAGAAGTGTTCTATAATAATGTCAATGAGACGTAGTTAGATTGTGCCATTTGGTATTTCACGTAAGAGTTATGACATTTCAGTATCAAGTTTGGCCTCCTTTAGCAGCCATTTCAGTATCATCAGATCTGACCAGGATAACTATCTGAGCATCACACACCATTTTGCCTATATTTGTGTCTTATTGCATGTAATTTCAAACAATTGTAATGTTTGCGTTCCTTTAGAAATCAGTTTATAACGAAGACCAATGGGAAGATGATAGGCCAAACTAACAAGGTACTCACTTACTAACTTATTTAACTCACACTAGTGACATCTAACAAGCTTGGGTATTCTTTAACAGTGTAGAACAGTGTGGAAGCCAGCGGTGGCTGAGTGGTTTAGGCGTCTGACATTGTGTGCTGGTGATTAGCTGCCTGACTCTGTGGGGGTGGGTTCGAATCCCGGATGGGATTCAACCCCCAAAAAGTACTAGAATCTGTACTTTACTAAGAAAGTATAATCCCAAATATAACATATGTTACAGTGTAGAATCAGCTTTTGATTGGCAGAGTAACTGTGTAACAAAGCCCATGGGAATGTGATAGACCATACTAACTTGATATTGACTATTGATCCTGTTTGTGTGATTTGTGTTATGACAACAACCCTCGTTACTTCTCTCACACATAACCAGGTTACCTACAACACGTGTCACAGCCCACTGTCTCTTGTATGCCATGGTACTCCGTGAAGCATTTTAGACATTCTGTTCAATAACCACGACAAGCTTACTCACATAGGACCCCAGCAACTGTGATTAATACCATGAAGAGTTGTAATTATTGTAGGGGTGGTGGGGTAGCCTAGTGGTTAAAGCGTTGGCTCGTCACGCCGAAGACCCGGGTTCGATTCCCCACATGGGCACAATGTGTTAAGCCCATTTCTGGTGTCCCCCGCCGTGATATTGCTGGAATATTGCTAAAAGCGGCGTAAAACTAAACTCAGTCAGTGTAATTATTGTCAATCGTAAATCATCAGGAGTTTCCTGGATGAGGCAACTGCCTCGTTTGCGTAAACAAAATTACTACAGACAGTGTAATCTTCAAGCCATAATGTATGCATTGATTCTAAAATTACCTTTTTTAAACAATATCTCCAAAATGCTATATACAACAGGGCTCCAGATAACTTTTGGGGGTGCGAGTGTACTTACACATCATATTGCAAGTGGAGGTGTACTGAGAATTTTGAAGGAGTACTGACATGTTTTTGTGTGAGCGAGTTGGTGATGTGGTTTGTCTGGACGATTCATCGATCACTATTTCCAACCATGTATTTGTATTTGAAGACGCGTGAGAAATAACTGAGTGACCGTGTGATGCGCGAAATGTCAGGTCCGACTGGATATAAATAGGAAGAGTGTAGTTTTTAGCCAATAGAAACATAGTGACGCATATCGTTGCATGGCAACGCAAGTGATTCCTACTGTCGGGGTTTCCTCATGTGTCAAATTGTGTTTCGCAAAAGAAACAAGTATTTATCCGAAATAGATTTCCATTGCATGATACGCACGGAAATTAAATGTTAGACGTACAAAGGTATTTATGTGTGTACACGATACGCTTGAAATCTTATATTATGTCGTACTTAATTGATTTTGAGGCCTTCATTACGCCTGTACGCCCCTTATCTGTAGCCCTGTACAACTTAACCTGTGCTATTGTTTTGGTTTTGTTGTAATGGCTACCAAGTCGTACCTCTTCCTAATCCCCAATTTTCACAAATGTTCAGTGTCAACAGTAAACTAAAGTCTTTTTATGTGCTGGTATGGAGTGAAGACTCCAACATATGTATCGATATTATTCTGCATTTTTGCTCATAGTCAAGAAATGATTGTAGACTGTTTCATTGCATGTTTATATGAAACAAATGTCTGAGAACACTGATTAAACAAAAATCAAGTGCAATTCTTGTTTACCTCTCTCAAACTTGCATTTGTAATTTGAAATTGTTGTCCTTTAGGATCTTCTAGCAGCTAGAATATATATTGGTTTGTACAGACTGATGTGATTGTATATATTTGTGTGTTTAGACATATATATAATCATGCATGTCTACCACAAAGGTCATAGCGACTTGTGTGGAAACTACTTCAGTACAGTTTTCCAGTACTGAAGTAGTATCTCTTGCCACTTGTTATCTGTCTCAGGTTTTGTTAGACACAGAATATTTAATACTGTGTCTCAAACACGAGATAAGCTGGTAGACTGTGAAGTGGCCAGATACGATGTTTGTTGTGTTTTTTCGGTCTTCCTCTCTAGCCACTAGTCCGAAGTCTTTTCTAGTATGCACAGCTTCCTATCACTGTTGCCAGTTATCACAGCTGAGCATGTCCATATAGTATAACTACAATCTCCTATAACTGTTGCCAGTTGTCACAGCTGAGCATGTCCATACAGTATAACTACCATCTCCTATAACTGTTGCCAGTTATCACAGCTGAGCATGTCCATATAGTATAACTACAATCTCCTATAACTGTTGCCAGTTATCACAGCTGAGCATGTCCATATAGTATAACTACAATCTCCTATAACTGTTGCCAGTTATCACAGCTGAGCATGTCCATATAGTATAACTGCAATCTCCTATAACTGTTGCCAGTTATCACAGCTGAGCATGTCCATATTGTATAACTGCAATCTCCTATAACTGTTGCCAGTTATCACAGCTGAGCATGTCCATATAGTATAACTACAATCTCCTATAACTGTTGCCAGTTATCACAGCTGAGCATGTCCATATAGTATAACTACAATCTCCTATAACTGTTGCCAGTTATCACAGCTGAGCATGTCCATATAGTATAACTACAATCTCCTATAACTGTTGCCAGTTATCACAGCTGAGCATGTCCAATCTCAATCTATAACTGTTGCCAGTTATCACAGCTGAGCAGCTGATAACTACAATCTCCTATAACTGTTGCCAGTTATCACACATGTCCATATTATAACTGAGCATGTCCATATTGTATAACTACAATCTCCTATAACTGTTGCCAGTTATCACAGCTGAGCATGTCCATATAGTATAACTGCAATCTCCTATAACTGTTGCCAGTTATCACAGCTGAGCATGTCCATATAGTATAACTACAATCTCCTATAACTGTTGCCAGTTATCACAGCTGAGCATGTCCATATAGTATAACTACAATCTCCTATCACTGTTGCCAGTTATCACAGCTGAGCATGTCCATACAATCTCCTATAACTGTTGCCAGTTGTCACAGCTGAGCATGTCCATATAGTATAACTACAATCTCCTATAACTGTTGCCAGTTATCACAGCTGAGCATGTCCATATAGTATAACTACAATCTCCTATAACTGTTGCCAGTTATCACAGCTGAGCATGTCCATATAGTATTACTACAATCTCCTATAACTGTTGCCAGTTATCACAGCTGAGCATGTCCATATAGTATTACTACAATCTCCTATAACTGTGGCAGAATTGTGGCTGGACTTCGGACAAGTGACTAGATCGTGACTATTGTTGTGATGCAGGCTTCCATTCCTTGTGATATTACCTGGTGCCAAAGTCAGCAGTTCAAGCTGCTGCCGTCATGGAAGAACCCTGTAATTTGATTATATGGTCTTTGAAGCACTGTGTCAGTTGAAGCTATGATGGTAAATGTGTCCTGTGTATTTACAACTGAATGACGCCAATATCCTTCATCATCGAGGATGATACAGGCGTGGCCAGACTGCATTTAGTGTGATGCATGCCAACCCTACCCTATCTTTCTGTTTTGCATTCTGTCCTTGAAGTATAACCTGTATTTAAATGAATAATGTAATGTTTGATCCAGTCTAAATCACTTGTACATGTATATGGACTTTGCCATGTAAGCTCAGTCCAGGCTAACCATTCTGTGGACATAAACTTATATTTACTGTTAACCATATGTTTGATAAAATGTCCCAAATATGGTACTTATGTTCTTTTCTTGCACATGTCAATCACCTGATTGGCTTGTTTAGTTTTTTCTCCCTCAAATCTGAATGTTGTTGAGTGTGGCATTAAACAGGAAACAGACAAACCAGATATTCAACAAAACACCAGCAGTTTCAAATGGTTTTAATTTATCATTCTCTGAAAGAACATGAATTTATAAATCAGCTGTTTACACAAATGTAATTAATTGTATTTTCATTGTGATTTGTATGACATTTTCACTATATGCAAGAATACTGGAATTTAATGTTAATTTGTATATGTACAACCTATATACACTGAATATTACATGCACACAGAGATGTGACAAGTAGCATTAACTGCTGATTCATAAATACCACAGGTTCTGCAGCTCACCTTCCTCAGTGGCTCTGCACAACAGTGTCTTTTGAGAACAGCCAAGAACGGCTGCCGGGACAAGCTCTGTCCGACATTGTCATCTTATAGGGTGGCTCAGAACAGCTCTTGGGACAAGCTCCCTCCGACATTGTCAAACTGACAGCCAACATCTAGTTATTCCATCTCATCTACAAACAGCTTTCAAAGTGTTTCACATGAACTTAGCTTCAGAGACGAGAGTTGTAGAACCAGTGCAGGTGTATGATGAATCACCTATTGTCTGGTTTATTTTTTTCTCCCTCAAATCTGAATGTTGTTGAGTGTGGCATTATAAAGGAAACAGACAAACCAGTTTCCAACTAAACACCAGCAGTTTCAAACGGTTTTAATTCATCATTCTCTGAAAGAACATGAATTTATAAATCAGCTATTTACACAAATGTAATTAATTGTATTGTCATTGTGATTTGTAGACTGGCAAAATTATTTCTCAATCATCAACACTTATTTCCTTCAAAATGAAAAATCAAAGTCCTATAGCTCAACAAACTTCATTCCTCCGACATATACAGATGCATGAAAGTAAGGGAACTGCAAAATTGTAGCATGTATTTTATTAGTAATTGTTCACAAGCAATCTATGGTTATGGATGGTAATGCTAACACCTTGCCAACAAAATGTTTCAAATTATAGACAGCATTTTAAGATATGAGGTGTGTTGGGATTGATTACATGTTTTCTGAATCTGAGGACCCCCATGCCCCATGCCAAAATGTTTAACTTCAAAATTATGGGTTATGAAATGAACCCATTAATGTTCATAATTAATTTTAAACAGTGACGATTTTTGATTATCCATAAACTGTGTCTACTTTGTCAACAGTCAACTTCTTGTTGCATTATGTTGCTCCCTCAGTATATATTTAGGTTCTGGATCACACACGAGTTTATCACTGTTTGAGTATTACATGAATGAATACTAGTGTCATGTATGTGAATAGAACGTGTGAAGTTTATCTTAACTACTGCTAACTGATGATTTTTACAGAGAAGCATGTACAATGTGAATGCCCCCCCCCCAAAAAAAAAAAAATTAGGTACAAAATAAGTGACCCCCCTCACTTCATGTCATGTACAAAATCAATACCCCCCTGCCCTTCCCATAATTTCTAAGCATAATAATTTTAAACATATTTTTCTGTACAAAATTGATGACCCCTAGTATGTGTTTACAAAATTGATGACACCCCCTCCTAAATCCCCAGAACAAATTAGGTGACCCCCTTAAAATCATCATCATCTCACACACCCACACCCACACCCACACCCACCCATCCCCACCCCAGCCATAACTTATGAACAGTCCCTAATAAATCTTTAAGTGAACACAAGTAATAAAACTACAAACTCTATCTTCCTACAAAAATAAATAAATGTTGTGAAGTCACCATCTGATAACTCACCTACATTGTGACAAGTTTGACTATTTTATGCATAATAATTTATCATAAAACCACACTATTTTATACATGAGAATGTATACAGAGCTACAGACTGGCTGCATATTTGTATTAAATATACAGAATATATCACTGTTACTCTTTCAGTGTTACTTCAACAAATAAGCATGTAAAATTGAAAAACCATCATCATAACTCTCTAAGAATTTAAGAATTAACCAATGCATTCTGTTACCTTTTCCTCTGTGCAGGGTCCATGTCCCTGATCTTAACGCTTAAGTGATCGTAACTCACATATACTTACAAACATCATTTCCGTTGTTGAAAACTCTTCACATACAAAAGCATCAATATATTCCCCTGACAGGACAACATATGATTGTCAAATATACATGTCACTCGTGTGTGTGTGTCACTGTCTGTCATGACAATGTTTGCAATAATGATTAGAATAATGATATTATATATAACCTGACAGTGTGCACTCAGTAGAGGCTAACGAGCCTTGCCATCACCAACACTCAACACTTTACAACACAATATCTGAACCCATAAAAAATCTGCTATTTCAGTAAACAGCAATTTTCATTACAGCTTCCATTAACCTGCACTATACAAAGATTGCAACACCCTTACCCAGCTTCTTTACCCCTCAGACCCGTGAAGATCCGGGCTAGAATTGATCTTCAGTAATCCATGCTTGTCGTAAGAGGAGACTAACGGGATTGGGTGGTCAGGCTCGCTGACCTGGTTGACACATGCCATCAGTTCCCAGTTGCGCAGATCGATGCTCATGCTCTTGATCACTGGATTTTCTGGTCCAGACTCGATTATTTACATACCGCC
Organism: Haliotis rubra; assembly: GCF_003918875.1. NCBI lineage: Eukaryota > Metazoa > Mollusca > Gastropoda > Lepetellida > Haliotidae > Haliotis > Haliotis rubra. Next base: position 86,781 of record NW_025767429.1, read on the forward strand.
GCCATATAGCTGGAATATTGCTGAGTGCGGCGTAAAACTAAACGCACTGTTTACCCCTCAGATACAAAAGGGGTGCCACACCCTTACCCAGGTTCTTTATCCCTCAGATACAAAAGTGGGGAGAGGAGAGATGTCCCGGCACAGTTGGTTTACACTCCAAGTTAAATCGTTATAAATCTTGGTCTGAAGCTTAGTTGTGTCACATGGTGTTGGTGATTGCTCGCTTGTCCCTCTGTCACTGAATCGGGGTGGTGGGGGTAGCCTAATGGTTAAAGCGTTCGCTCGTCACGCCGACGACCCGGGTTCGATTCCCCACATGGGTACAATGTGTGAAGCCCAGTTCTGGTGTCCCCCGCCGTGATATTGCTGGAATATTGCTAAAAGCGGCGTAAAACTAAACACTCACTCTCACTGAATCACTGCCAACTCAAAGCGACAGGCCCACTCAACAAAATGATATTTACCCGAACATTAAATAAACATAAAAAGAGAAATATACAATCATAACTTAATTATTAGTTTCAGATAACTGATGATGAATGTTGACAGATTGTACGATACATTGAACCCAGAGCAGAATGGTTTCTGATTAAATCGAAAGGTCAAATCTGAAGGTACATATCTGTGACAGCCCCGGGAAATCTGAGCTGCAAAGACGTCTGGAAATATGAAAAGTGTGCTTCATGCTTGATGACATTTGAATTGCAAGACGATACGTCGTTTCCTGATGACATATGAAAGGAATTTGAAACAAAAATGTTTCTGTCAAATCGAATGTAAATAAATCACTGTCAATAACCACTTAAGCAAAACTGAGGACAGTCCGGAGTAGCACGGCTTCATTTTGGTCTTGTGCTTATCATGTATCAACCTTTCCGTTTTGTGACGTAATATATCGTTTAAATAAATGGCCACACTGCCAAGAATTGTAAATATGAGTCTGATAGCAAAATAAATGTTTTTCAGATAACTGACAAGTATGACATAAATCCAGCGATTATATGGCGTCCTTTCCGCCAGACATCAGCCAAGCACTTACGCTGGTAGTGTCGTCTTCAGAAAACTCAGCATTCTGGCATTCGTGTTCCATTTGTTTGTTTCTCAACACAATCTGTTTTTCAAATCTCAAAATGGGCCCGTGTGTTGGTTGAGTTCTAACATTTGTCACGCAGTTGTATAGCAGCCAAACTCATGACAGACAGCCACTTGATCCAACTCATGACAGACAGCCTCTTGGTCCAACACACGACAGACAACCTCTTGGTCCAACACACGACAGCCAGCCTCTTGATCCAACTCATGACAGACAGCCTCTTGGCCCAACACACGACAGACAGCCTCTTGGTCCAACACACGACAGACAATCTCTTGGTCCAACACACGACACACAGCCTCTTGGTCCAACACACGACACACAGCCTCTTGGTCCAACACATGGCACACAGCCTCTTGGTCCAACACATGGCACACAGCCTCTTGGTCCAACACATGGCACACAGCCTCTTGGTCCAACACATGGCACACAGCCTCTTGGTTCAACACATGACAGACAACCTCTTGGTCCAACTCATGACAGACAGCCTCTTGGTCCAACACACGACAGACAGCCTCTTGGTCGAACACATGGCACACAGCCTCTTGGTCCAACACATGACACACAGCCTCTTGGTCCATCACATGACAGACAGCCTCTTTGTCCATCACATGACAGACAGCCTCTTTGTCCAACACACGACAGACAGCCTCTTGGTCCAACACACGACAGACAGCCTCTTTGTCCATCACATGACAGACAGCCTCTTGGTCCAACACATGACACACAGCCTCTTTGTCCAACACATGACAGACAGCCTCTTGGTCCAACACATGACAGACAGCCTCTTGGTCCATCACATGACAGACAGCCTCTTTGTCCATCACATGACAGACAGCCTCTTGGTCCAACACATGACACACAGCCTCTTTGTCCATCACATGACAGACAGCCTCTTGGTCCAACACATGACACACAGCCTCTTGGTCCATCACATGACAGACAGTCTCTTTGTCCATCACATGACAGACAGCCTCTTGGTCCAACACACGACAGACAGCCTCTTGGTCCATCACATGACACACAGCCTCTTTGTCCATCACATGACACACAGCCTCTTGGTCCAACACATGACACACAGCCTCTTTGTCCATCACATGACAGACAGCCTCTTGGTCCAACACATGACACACAGCCTCTTGGTCCATCACATGACAGACAGCCTCTTGGTCCAACACATGACAGACAGCCTCTTGGTCCAACACATGCAGTATTTTTTTAACGATGCAACGGGACATGATGGAGTGTGAGTGGCATACATGTTGTGTTTTGCCTGACCCTTATCTTGCGAATTTCCCATTCTTATGATTCTAAACGGAAACAAATATACCATTTACCAGGTAGGTAAATGTTTAGTAAGGATTTGCTGCACATTTTGTATAGATAGGGATGAAATTTACAAGCCTTTCTGATTTACATGTTAGATATTGTTTGTTTATGTTTGGGGCTGTGTATTGTAATTGAGTTTGAATATTTTTATTATAGAAGGTTATATGATAGTTAGGTTCCCTAATAATTGTGGAGGAAAAATCATATAATAATTGTATTTTCGAGTTTTAATAATGTTTTATCAGCATTTCCATCACGTCTATTGTGTTGATATTAGCCATGTTGGTGGTCAAGCTGATGCGGCAGTGTTGTATACGTCTGCAGTGAAGCGGTCATAAAATCAGACAAATTTTCAATCCAAAATTGATAGCGTCTAATTTGATTGATTGACCAATCAAAATCGATCATTTCACGTAGCCATGGTAGAATTTTGGTTGTTTATCAATACAACGAGTGCCGGTACAAATCTATTTTTTTTTTTATTTATTTATATGGTTTAAAAGTCATGCAAATGCAACTACATGACCAATAAACGTTCTCAAAAAATATTAATGTATAATAATATAAAGGAAATGCAAATGTTATTAGTATTTATGACTACATCACGAAAATTACCGATCATGGTCACGGAAATTGCCGATCGTATCAGGTGAACCGGTTCGCGAAAAGTGTGCCGCAATATATGGTATTGTGAAGTTCGAAATGCAATATACCCATGAAATGGTATTATCGCCCACCCATAATAATAAGCGAAATGATTTATGATAAACATTATGATTTGAAATTGCCTTTGAAATACGATTTCCAGCGTGTTAAGCGAAGGCTTTGTCCACAAAAATGCGTGTCTGCATCCCTCCTTTGACTACAGGGGCGGTGGGGTAGGCTAGTGGTTAAAGCGTTCGCTCGTCACGCCGAAGTCCCGGGTTCGATTCCCCACATGGGTACAACTTGTGAAACCCAATATATGTGGGCCTTTGTCTGATAGCACTGTACACATTGTTTACAATAATTGACAACAGTGTGCTATTTCCAGTGATAACTTGATGTGGTAATCTCATACCGAGACGGGGACGGTGGGGTAACCCAGTAGGTAAAGCGTCCGCTCGTCACGCCGAAGACCCGGGTTCGATTCCCCACGTGGGTACATTGTGTGAAGCCCATTTCCCATTGCTGGAATATTGCCAAACGCGGCGTGAACCATACTCACTCCTTCCAGGTGGTACAACGAGGCTTGTCTGAGACTGCCCAATGTTCAAGAGGCACAGCCGGGCGGGGACATTGCATTGTGGTAAGACATCACGTCGTCTACTCTCAGTTTCAAAATCACATTTGTGAAAATATACGTATTAACTGTGTTTCTCACGTATCGTAATTGCTATTAAGAACTTTTATGAATGTTAAGGCAGTATACTAGTCCTTTTGTGAGTAATTGTTAAAATAGTTCAAACAATTTAATGGTTTTAAATGAAACATTCCATTATTTCTTATTTTCAGTGCTCATTCATTCATTGTGTGTTTTGATTTAGTAGGTTTCATCACTTTAAATATTTGATACTGATTGATATCTGCCGGCGTTTCGATACTGGTTTAGACCCGTGAAGATCCGGGTTACAATTGATCTTCAGTAATCCATACTTGTCGTAAGAGGCGACTAACGGGATCGGATGGGCTAGCTCGCTTGACTTGGTTGACACATGTTATCGTATCCCAATTGCGTAGATCGATGCTCATGCTGTTGACCACTGGATTGTCTGGTCCAGATTCGATTATTTACAGACCGCCGCCATATAGCTGGAATATTGCTTAGTGTGGCGTAAAACTAAACTCACTCACTTACACGATACTGGTATATATCTGCTGGCGTTTCGATACTGATTAATCTCTGCCAGTTTTTTTAATCGCAGACTCACCGTTAAGACAGCACAGAATGCGCAATATTGGAAAACTACAATAAAAATTGCACTTTACATGAATAATCATGTACAATTTGTCAATTCCTTTGCAGTAATGTCCTAGATACTGTCTTCCTTTGTAATAATGTCCTGAATAATGTCTTCCTCTGTAATAATGTCCTCAATAATGTCTTCCTCTGCAATAATGTCCTCAGTATGACTTCCTCTGTAATAATTTGTCCTAAATAATGTCTTCCTCTGCAATAATGTCCTCAGTATGTCTTCCTCTGTAATAATGTCCTCAATAATGTCTTCCTCTGTAATAATGTCCTCAGTATGTCTTCCTCTGTAATAATGTCCTCAATAATGTCTTCCTATGTAATAATGTCCTCAATAATGTCTTCCTCTGTAATAATGTCCTCAGTAATGTCTTCCTCTGTAATAATGTCCTCAATAATGTCTTCCTATGTAAAAATGTCCTCAATAATGTCTTCCTCTGTAATAATGCCCCCAATAATGTCTTCCTCTGTAATAATGTCTTCCTATGTAATAATGTCTTCCTCTGTAATTTCCTCCACAGAAACACATCCCAGCTCTACAGTCTCAACCGTCTCCACAGTGCCCACAGTCGCGCATCCACAGGACAAACGCAGAGTGCTACTTGTGCCATTTATGGCGGATTATTGGAAGAGTCAGTTTTATCAAACCGCCTTTCCATCGTGGACCGTGATGACGTACCCTGTAGACATGGAAAATGTGACGGCCATTGGTTACATACCGTCATCATATGGTCTCCTTTTGTCAGTAAGTCACGGTGGAAAGCTACTAAGTTTCAAACTGGAAAGACAGAGCTCACAGACTATTTGGGAAAACCTTCTGGTTCGAGACATCGCCGTGGATGACGACAGACATGAAGCATACGTCGTTACAGCTGAAGCATCAAAACGAGTTATGAGGATTACAGTAGATGGTACGCCAATAAACGCATTCCAATCCATGGAGGATCTTCAGCTGATTACAGTTGACTCCAAGAGACGTGTGATGTATGTAAGCACCTCAAGAAAACTACTTCGGTGTAGCTATTCAGGAAAAGGATTTACGACATTAATCCAGTCAATACAAACAACGTCTTTGAGCTTTGATCGCTCTCAAGAAGTGATATATTTCAATAACGACCGTGATGTCATCAAATTGTATCCGTTAAGTGGAAAATACAATGTCTTGACGTCATTGAACACTACCCCGTCAAGCATGATTTCCGTTCAGAATACTTTAGTTTTAAGCACAAAAGATGGGGTATTTGTGTTACCCCCAAACAGTCCTAAAGCTAGTGATTTGTAAACAGTAATTGTCATTCTCTCTCTTTATCTAGAAGTCTTTCTCTGTCGGACACATACACACACCTCTCTCTCTCTTTGCCATGTGTGAAACATTGTTTGATTCACGAGGCGGCATACACTATAGTCTGTTTGCAGTGAAAACGTACCGATGAATTTCACTTTAAACAAAAATGTAAATCAAATAAAGTGAAAGTAAGATTGCGAATCCTCATAATTTTACCTTGCCATTTGAATATTTAAATCTGAGAATTTCATTCAACTTAGGATAAACGTTGTTTAACAAACGATCATAGTTTCAAATCGCTATTATTGGTTTGTACTACTAGGGGGTGTGCACATTAAATGAAACACCGAGAACAAGTAGGGTTGGTCTAAGTTAACGCTCATCACGAACCGCACGTGTATTTGTTTCTCTGTTCCAACTACTGCGCTTACCCCCTTGTAATACAAACCAGTATTAGCGATTTGAACTATGATCATTTGTTAAACAACTTTTATCCTAAGTTGAATAAAATTCTGAGTTTTAAATGTTCAAATGACAAGATACAATTATGAGGATTCGCAAACTTAATTTCACTTTAATTGATTTACATTTTTGTTGGAAGTGAAAATCATCGGTACGTTTTCACTGCAAACAGACTATACCCATCACTGTTGGAATCACTGGACCATTATGCAAAATGTGGTATTGGGATGCTGTTGTACCGTTACTGTATATTGTAAAGCTGTGCAATAAATATTTAGCACCAGTTGTTATGAAGTTGATATCACACTACATACTGAGGGAAACACCTTAGGGAACATCACTTCATTACAGTGTTCTTCTGTTTATTCTCAGATTTGCACCCACTGTGCGATGCAAAGCTTGTGAAGAAACCTGGAAGAGAATAGAGGAACACTTGTGCTTTGACGTGTTCCCTTATTTGTTTCCTTCAGTATACTAGTATCATTGTGTTACTTTTCGTGAGGTACATCTGGGCTGGGTGCGTTAGTAAGAGGAGACCAACGGGATTGGATGGTTGGATTCTCTGACTTAAGAGTGAGTGAGTGAGTGAGTGAGTGAGTTTGGTTTTACGCCGCTTTTAGCAATATTCCAGCAATATCACGGCGGGGGGACACCAGAAATGGGCTTCACACAATGTACCCATGTGGGGATTCGAACCCGGGTCTTCGGCGTGACGAGCGAACGCTTTAACCACTAGGCTACCCCACCGCCCTCTCTGACTTAAGAGCATGTTATCGTGTTACCAGTTCGTAGACGGATTTCATTGACTGTCCGGACCAGTCTTTTACTATCTGCCGAAACATAACTGGAAACTTGCTGAGTGCGGCGTTGAACAATATGTGAAACAAACATAATATTGGGACATGGAAATAGGCATAATTTATGAATGAGTGAGTTGAGTTTTACGCCGCACTCAGCAATATTCCAGTTATATGGCAGCGGTCTGTAAATAATCGAATCTGGACCAGACAATCCAGTGGTCAACAGCATGAGCATCGATCTGCGCAACTGGGAACCGATGACATGTGTTAACCAAGCCAGCGAGCCTGACCACCCGATCCTGTTAGCCGCCTCTTACGACAAGCATGGATTACTGAAGGTTCATTCTAACCCGGACCTTCACGGGTGCATAATTTATGAGTGGGGAATATGGATTGATCAGACGCAAGGTATATGATAAGTTGTAGTGTAAATAGTGCTCCACTGAAGCCCTGTACAGCCGAGATTATATTCTACATATCTAACTCCCTGGCTCTCCTTCATTGACAATCTCCTTTCTGTATGCAAGCATGGGTGGTGGGGTAACCTTCTTGAGAAAACTTTCGCTCGTCACGCCGAAGACCCGGGTTCGATTCCCCACATAGGTAGAATGTGTGAAGCCCATTCCTGGTGTCCCCGCCGTGATGTTGCTGGAATATAACAGCGGTCTAAAACTCACTCACTCACTCTGAACATAAGTCGATTAAGACATGGGAGTACACATGTTCGTCACACTGTCGCTGTGTTACTGAAATTGTTCTACCTCGCGTAGTAGAAATACACCCAACACCACAAATGAACCAAACAGTTATCTGGGACACATTTGAAGAAACTGATCCTTGTCGTCCTGTGTGTCGGTGAAGGCGCTGTAATGCTGGATCATGACATCCGATGGTTGACTGGTTGTGCTTACAGACATATCGTGACTGAGTGAGTTTAGTTTTACGCCGCACTCAGCAATATTCCAGCTATATGGTGGCGGTCTGTAAAAAAATCGAGTCTGGACCAGACAATCCTGTGATCAACAGCATGAGCATCGATCAACGTAATTGGGAACCGATGACATATGTCAACAGAGTCAGCGAGCCTGACCACCCGATCCCGTTAGTCGCCTCTTACGACTCGCATGGGTTACTGAAGGCCAATATTCTAACCCGGATCTTCACAGGTCAGACATATCGTGATGAAAACAAGTCTCACATTTAGAATAAACACAGGTTGACTAAAGAAATGTCTCGAGTCGATAAAGTTGTACAGCTGATCTCCTAATCCAATGGACAGTCTGATAACAATGTTGCAGTCCTCTGATGCAAGTCATCTTAAATGTAATATTTGTAATGAATCTCCGATCGTAAACTGTAACCTTTTGCTGTAGCACTCGTTTTCAAAAAAGCACCTTCATTGTATTGGCTGTACGTTGGCCTGAAGCCTTAATTATGTAAGTTATTACCTACGAGGGCGAAAATATCGGGGTTCATATTTTTCATACGATGCCATAGGGTAAAATATCACTTTGTCATGGTGACGTGACGTCATGAACAATACGTCACGTTTCTTCTATGACCGTGAGTTCTACATGCGGAGATGGCCGGTAGCCAGCCTATGTTTGAAAGTAGATTTGGGTTTATTTTCCTCAACTTGACGACTTTGGTAATAAGTAGAATAATATATTCATGCCCATATCATACTATGTTTACCGGTGCCAAAATATCGAAATACCAACATTTAGGCACTCATGTCCTAAACATAGAATGACATGGGCACTCATATAATACCCTCTATATATAGGAATACTGAGTACTTAATGCTGAAATATATATGGAGGATTGAGACCACAGTATCTTCACAGGTCTAGGTCAGAAGAAGCATCAGTCCCATCAACCTGTACTTGTCATGCAAGGTGTCCATTGTGTACACAGGAGTACTGGCTCAGCCAACTATCTTCACATGTCCAGATCAGAAGAAGCATCAGTCCCATCAACCTGTACTTGTCATGCAAGGTGTCCATTGTGTACACAGGAGTACTGGCTCAGCCAACTATCTTCACATGTCCAGATCAGAAGAAGCATTGTCCCATCAACCTGTACTTGTCATGCTAGGTGCCCATTGTGTACACAAGAGTACTGGCTCAGTCAACTATCTTCACAGGTCAAGGTCAGAAGAAGCATCAGTCCCATCAACCTGTACTTGTCATGCTAGGTGTTCATTGTGTACACAGGATTACTGGCTCAGCCAACTATCTTCACAAGTCCAGATCAGAAGAAGCATTGTCCCATCAACCTGTACTTGTCATGCAAGGTGTCCATTGTGTACACAGGAGTACTGGCTCAGCCAACTATCTTCACAGGTCAAGGTCAGGAGAAGCATCAGTCCCATCAACCTGTACTTGTCATGCTAGGTGTTCATTGTGTACACAGGAGTACTGGCTCAGCCAACTATCTTCACAGGTCCAGATCAGAAGAAGCATCAGTCCCATCAACCTGTACTTGTCATGCAAGGTGTTCATTGTGTACACAGGATTACTGGCTCAGCCAACTATCTTCACAAGTCCAGATCAGAAGAAGCATCAGTCCCATCAACCTGTACTTGTCATGCTAGGTGTTCATTGTGTGTTCAGTTATCATTTGTACACAGGATTACTGGCTCAGTCAACTATCTTCACATGTCCATCAGTCCCATCAACCTGTACTTGTCATGCTAGGTGTCCATTGTGTACACAGGAGTACTGGCTCAGCCAACTATCTTCACAGGTCAAGGTCAGGAGAAGCATCAGTCCCATCAACCTGTACTTGTCATGCTAGGTGTTCATTGTGTACACAGGAGTACTGGCTCAGCCAACTATCTTCACATGTCCAGATCAGAAGAAGCATCAGTCCCATCAACCTGTACTTGTCATGCTAGGTGTCCATTGTGTACACAGGAGTACTGGCTCAGCCAACTATCTTCACATGTCCAGGTCAGAAGAAGCATCAGTCCCATCAACCTGTACTTGTCATGCTAGGTGTTCATTGTGTACACAGGAGTACTGGCTCAGTCAACTATCTTCACATGTCCAGATCAGAAGAAGCATCAGTCCCATCAACCTGTACTTGTCATGCTAGGTGTTCATTGTGTACACAGGAGTACTGGCTCAGTCAACTATCTTCACATGTCCAGATCAGAAGAAGCATCAGTCCCATCAACCTGTACTTGTCATGCTAGGTGTTCATTGTGTACACAGGAGTACTGGCTCAGCCAACTATCTTCACATGTCCAGATCAGAAGAAGCATCAGTCCCATCAACCTGTACTTGTCATGCTAGGTGTTCATTGTGTACACAGGATTACTGGCTCAGCCAACTATCGTCACAGGTCCAGATCAGAAGAAGCATCAGTCCCATCAACCTGTACTTGTCATGCAAGGTGTCCATTGTGTACACAGGAGTACTGGCTCAGCCAACTATCTTCACATGTCCAGATCAGAAGAAGCATCAGTCCCATCAACCTGTACTTGTCATGCTAGGTGCCCATTGTGTACACAGGAGTACTGGCTCAGCCAACTATCTTCACATGTCCAGATCAGGAGAAGCATCAGTCCCATCAACCTGTACTTGTCATGCAAGGTGTCCATTGTGTACACAGGAGTACTGGCTCAGCCAACTATCTTCACATGTCCAGATCAGAAGAAGCATCAGTCCCATCAACCTGTACTTGTCATGCTAGGTGTCCATTGTGTACACAGGAGTACTGGCTCAGCCAACTATCTTCACATGTCCAGATCAGAAGAAGCATCAGTCCCATCAACCTGTACTTGTCATGCTAGGTGCCCATTGTGTACACAGGAGTACTGGCTCAGCCAACTATCTTCACATGTCCAGATCAGAAGAAGCATCAGTCCCATCAATCTGTGCTTGTCATGCTAGGTGCCCATTGTGTGGGATTCACCGACTGCATGTCACTGCATTCCGACAGTGTCTTACATTCAACATGTCAATCACGTGATTGTATGGTCCAGACAGTTCTTTTACTGCCACATTTAGCTGAATGATGTTGAACGTCAAATATAAAACCAGATATTCAACAAAACACCAGCAGTTTCGAATGGTTTTAATTTATCATTCTCTGAAAGAACATGACATTTTCACTATATACAAAAATACTGGAATTTAATGTTAATTTGTATATGTACAACCTATATACACTGAATATTACATGCACACAGAGATGTGACAAGTAGCATTAACTGCTGATTCATAAATACCACAGGTTCTGCAGCTCACCTTCCATGGTGGCTCTGCACAACAGTGTCTTTTGAGAACAGCCAAGAACGGCTGCCAGGACAAGCTCAGTTCGACATTGTCATCTTATAGGGTGGCTCTGCACAGCAGTGTCTTTTGAGAACAGCCAAGAACGGCTGCCAGGACAAGCTCCTGCCGACATTGTCAAAATGAACACTATTGTAACACTGAGAAGAATCTGACAACCAATATCTAGTTATCCTATCTGATCTACAAACAGCTCGCCAAGTGTTACACAATCAAACTTAGCTTCAGTGCAAGTGCTCGATGTATTAATCAGCTAATGATACAAATGTATTACACAAATGGAATTAATTGTATTTTCATTGTGATTTTGCAGACTGGCAAAATTAGTTCTCAATCATCAACACTTATTTCGTTCACGTTTTCGTTTCATGACAAATCAAATTCTATAGCTCAACGGACTTCATTCCCCATATATATACTGATGCAAGAAAGTAAGGTTACAGCAGAAATAAAGCATGTATTTCATCTACAAATGCCTTGTATCAACCAAATGATTAGTAGGTGTTCACAAGCAATCTATGGTTATTTAGGGTAATGATAACATTATAACAACAAAATGTTTCCATTAATAGAAAGTGTTTTAAAATATGATGTGTGTTGGGATTGATTACCCATTGTCTGAATCTAAGGACCCCCATGCCTCACCCCTAAATGTTTAACTTGACATATTTGGGTTATGAAATGAACCCAGTAATGTTCATAATTAATTTAAAACAGTGATAACGTTTGCATTATCCATAACATGACTACTTCCTCAACTGTCAACTTCATAAAAATGTCTGTCAAACAGCTGTTGCATTATTTTGCTCCCTCAGTATATAATTAGGTTCTGGATCACACATGACTTTATCACTGTTTGAGCATTACATGAATGAATATTAAGTGTCATGTCTGTGAATAGAATGTGTGAAGTTTATCTACTGCTAATTTGTCTATTGAGTGAGTATTTATATCATTAATACATATATAGATTTACTATTTCATCTACATTCTCAGTTCTAATCAATCTTTAAGTCAACACAAGTCATGAAACTACAAACACTATCTTCTTAAAAGAAATAAATAAATGTTGTAGAGTCAGTCTGAGTACTCACCTACATAGCACATTGTCAGAATTGTGACTATTTGATACAATGATTGTCATAAAACTATGACTATTTTATACATGAGAATGTACTGACAATCAGACCACTCTGTTCAGAGCTACAGACAGGCTGCATGTTTGTATTATCTACACAGAATAAATCACTGTTACTCTATTAGTGTTGCTTCAACAAATAAGCATGTAAACTTCAAAAAACATTATTATAACTCCCTAAGAATTAACCAATGCATTCTGTTACCTGTTTCTCTGTGCAGGGTCCATGTGCACAAAGAGATCTTAGAGCTAAGGTGATTGTAACTCCCATACATTAGCATCAACTTAAGAGTGAGTGAGTGAGTTAGTTTAGTTTAGTTTTACGCCGCTGTAACTATATTCCAGCAATATCACAGCGGGGGACAACAGAAATGGGCTTCACACACTGTACCCATGTGAGGAATCGATCCCGGGCCTTCAGCGTGACGACAAGCGGACGCTTTGACCACTAGGCTACCCCCACCGCCCGGCATCAACTTAAGATAGTCATAGGGCTGAGTCCTCTTTGTGCAAGTGGGCCCAGATCTGTATTTACTGATTAAATGCAGGCATCACCTATACACAAACAATACTGAATAAATAAAAGAAGGTGCATCCCTGTCAGCGAGACATGAAAATCGCTGTTCCGAGTTTACAGACATGGGGAAGCACACAGATACAATTCAAGTCACCAGAAAGAAAAACATTTAAGAATTATCTTCCGAAATTATCACTGGTGTAAAAATACCAAATAGACTGGAAGTAAAACATTACTGAATACCCACAGAAACCCTTCAAATACCCAGTGTCTGGTAACTTGCGAGTCAATACTCACTGACTCTTTACATCACTTGGAGCCCGGTCTCTACATAAGAATGTACTAGACAATGTTGGTCATCAGTTGGTAGGTGGTCCCTTGACCTGGAGTGACAGTGTGGTTTGGGCAGGTCGAATCTCATTAAAACTTTTACTCTGATATAATACTCTCTAAGTTATCAGTACGTGAGCATTCAGATCAGCATATCTTACTTTTGTACTTTGAAAATGAACAGAAATGGACAGTTCCAAATGTAAACAATAAAGGTCGCACTATTATAATGTTGTGAATATTTGATAGACCCTGTTGTTTCTGAATATGCAACTCTCCATGGGGAATTGCAGCACCTTGAACTTGGCTTCTTAACATGGAAGAGTGAGTGAGTTCAGTTTAACGCTGCTTTTAACAATATTCCAGCAATATCACGGCGGGGGACACCAGAAATGAGCTTCACACAATGTACCCATGTGGGGATTCGAACCCGGGTCTTCGGCGTGACGAGCCAACGCTTAAACCTCGAGGCTACCCCACCGCCCCGCCCCTAACAATGAAGACATGTAAGTGGGGTATACTATGAGCATGAAAACTAGGGTATGTTTTATCAGGCGTATTACTAAAGGTTCTATTAACAACTTGAAATTCTACATATGTCAAATAAAATTAGAATGTGAAACACCACTGTCTGTGTCACTATTTAGGATCTCTCTGTTTGGTGTTTTACTATGAATTTAATTTACTACAGATTCAAATTTCTACAAATAAATGATAAGAAACATAACTGTGTTAGTCACTGAATCCGCTATGTACTTCCAAACTGGGAAAACTCAAGTAGAACAGAGGAAGTACACCTGGGAAACCTCAAGTAGAACAGAGGAAGTACACCTGGGAAACCTCAAGTAGAACAGAGGAAGTACACCTGGGAAACCTCAAGTAGAACAGAGGAAGTACACCTGGGAAACCTCAAGTAGAACAGAGGAAGTACACCTGGGAAACCTCAAGTAGAACAGAGGAAGTACACCTGGGAAACCTCAAGTAGAACAGAGGAAGTACACCTGGGAAACCTCAAGTAGAACAGAGGAAGTACACCTGGGAAACCTCAAGTAGAACAGAGGAAGTACACCTGGGAAACCTCAAGTAGAACAGAGGAAGTAAACCTGGGAACCTACAACTTTATTCATCTAATTTCCCTATTAGCACCTTGTGTGAGATCACTGACAAGCATAACTGCATTTAACAATGAAGTTTTAGTTCTAATTACTTACTTGCGAAACTCAAAATATTTACAAACATGTACTAAACCGTTTTGTGACACATTACCAGAGACACCTACTGCCTGCCATTAAAACTAATTCGAAACTGACACAAAGTCATGCAGCCATTTTGTTTCTACTTCATTCAATTTCAAAAAAATTCTTAAAAGTATGTGGAAGTAAAAAAAAATTAGTTCAATTTGTAACTAAATACTGGAAAATATTCAATCAGGAGATTTTGATTGTTGTGACACTTGAGCCAGTTAAACTTCCTGTTGAATAATTTCAAGAAACTTCTTTGAGAGGCATTTTAGACTGACTGACTGAGTATGGTTTTACGCTGTTTGTAGCAATATTCCAGCAATATCACGAGGGGGGGACACCAGAAATAGGCGTCACAAATTGTACCCATGTGGGGAATCGAACCTCGGGGTTTTGGCGTGACGAGCGAATGCTTTGACCACTAGGCTACCCCACCGCCCCGAGGCATGTTGGAAGTTGTTTAGGTGAAGGAAAACCAAGTTCTATCTCATGCAATAAAGAAGATGGATATCCATTTGGTTTTCCTTCAATATCAAGCAACTAAGTAAATTCTTCGAAAGGTTTTGTATTGGGAGTGAATCAGCTTAACACCACTTGGTTCAATATTTCAGCTGTACCATGGGATGTTTGATGTTGTAGGAAAGTCTCAAGTGAGTGAGTGAGCATATGCCGCTTTTAGCAATATTGCAGCAAAGTCTGGCAGAGGACAGACACAAAGAATGGGCTTCACACAATGTACCCACGTGGGGAATCGAACCCGGTTCTTTCAGTGAGATGAGGAAACATTGCTACTTGATGTAAAACCAATGAAGGGAAACCCGATACTGACAAACTTAACATGGTAATAAGGATGAATAAGAATTCAAACCCATGATTATCGGATCCTGGCACTGTTGAGGGACACAACTCAAAGAAACCTGTGGCACCCTAGAAAACTGGACTCCATTTGAATGGAAGATAATCTAAACTTTTTTACAACTCACCTGACACTTGAATGTCAACATTCTTCTAATACTTAATAATAAGTTCTAAGGGTTTCAAAATTTGTTTTTTTGGAAGATGGTTTCATTTTTCAGCATTATTTTTTAAATCATTAACAAAATCCTGAAATGAAGAGCTACAAGATGGCTGAATGTGACGTTTATAACGGGTAACACAGTAACAGATGTAACGCAAGTCTACACTTGGCGAGCACCATGTAATTAAATGAAACTGATATTTTTGAAACAAGCAAAGCTTGTTTGAAAAATGGCACCAAAAGAATTCCATCTGCAAAAATTCTAAAACAGTTTTGTCAACTACAAGTTCGACTTAAGCATCTAATAGGGAACTGAACATGTCAAATTTTGTAACAAATAATATTCAAATGGTAAAATTATCTAATAAGCATCTAACATGGCCAATAAGAGAGTCAAACAAAGAAGTCAAACAACGCCCCCTGCTTTATATGACTACAAGTAATCACTCACGCCATGACAGAATCAGATGTTTGAGTTTTTTTAGGAGTTTTAGTCAAAGAACTATATACAGATCCATTATTGAAGAGTAAGAATGAAACCTTAAGATATATTACCCCGTTCTCTAAGTGCTAATCTAATCTGGTATTATTATCAACATACAATGACTATCTGTCGCATGAGTTGTGATGATAATACACAGTATAAATACGTCTGCAAATGAGCCTTCATGGTGAGGTATGCATGACGTTCCCCATGGATGACTCGCGATGTATGGTGTAGTTACTGTTCTAACCAAAATAGTTAACCGCAAGCCAGTCACAGCTCCAAATAAGTCCAGAGGACTAGTGGAAATCCAAGTTTATTATCTCTCAGAATCAGTAGTGAATCCTGCATGAACAAGACAGAAATATTTCCTGTTTCATTCAATCTTATGAGTGTTTGAGACCAGGTTCAGAATTACTGCATGCATATGCTACTTGTCTATCAGGACAAATATCATTGTATTCTTACCAGTCCTAAGCACAATTTAGTAGTCGCGGGCCAGCAGGCAAGAGTGAATTTAAATAATGGTATCTATTTTCCCACATAACGCGACTAAGTATTCACAGGTGATGGGGGAACGTCATGTACACAAAGCTGAAGTATAAATCTGTGGCACAAAGAATGATGTCCTGTGACTGACACAATATAGAAGCTGCACCCATAAATAAATCTGATCACACCCACTCTCATCAAACAGAAAACACACCATCATGTTTAACATACCATATTCACCCCAGACCAAACTCTACACCCGTCTGTAGGTAATCTTAATGAAGAACTCTGCCAAGACCAAACTCTACACCTGTCTGTAGGTAATCTTAATGGAGAACTCTACCCAGACCAAACTCTACACCCGTCTGTAGGTAATCTTAATGGAGAACTCTGCCCAGACCAAACTCTACACCCGTCTGTAGGTAATCTTAATGGAGAACTCTGCCCAGACCAAAACTTTAAATGCCAGTCAGTATTTCTTGTACATGTTACAGAATACATAAGCACAAATGTCATACAGATTTCATTGTAACTATCATCAAACACATTTTAGTTTAGCGCCCTCTTTGTAAATTGTCTAGGCACTCCGGGTAGGGAATATGGTATTACATGTAATCTCCATCTGAACAATCCATTTTCGAATCATATAGGCCCCCAAAAGTTACAGATTCAACCAGACAAACTGAGAATGACAGTTTTTTAAAACACCTCCAGCAAAGACCACTTAACAATATCCACAGAATTCCCACATGATGGAAACAAAAATATTTCCAGCAGCAATTGACATTATAAGTCAGTATTTTGATTCAGAATGCTTACACACACCCGAACTATGCCATGAAAAAACCCAAGGATGCATTGATTAAAGAACACACTACAATGGGTTTCTTTGTCGACCTTCTGATGACATTTTTCAGAATCGCAATCTATAAATGAAAACAAAACAAAAGTCTGGCACAGACGAGACAGTTCCTTCTGCTCCTAACGTCCACAGGTTTATGATATGATTGTTCTACAGTCAGAGAAGACGAACCAATGATTTGAGTCTCAGATGCTGTCCACCCTTCACAGAGTACCAGAGAAAAACAGACACTGTCCACCCCTCACAGAGTACCAGAGAAAAACAGACACTGTCCACCCTCACAGAGTACCAGAGAAAAACAGACACTGTCCACACACCTCACAGAGTACCAGAGAAAAACAGACACTGGCCACCCCTCACAGAGTACCAGAGAAACAGACACTGTCCACCCCTCGCAGAGTACCAGAGAAAAACAGACACTGTCCAACCCTCACAGAGTACCAGAGAAAAACAGACACTATCCACCCCTCGCAGAGTACCAGAGAAAAACAGACACTGTCCACCCCTCACAGAGTACCAGAGAAAAACAGACACTGTCCACCCCTCGCAGAGTACCAGAGAAAAACAGACACTGTCCACACCCCTCACAGAGTACCAGAGAAAAACAGACACTGTCCACCCTCACAGAGTACCAGAGAAAAACAGACACTGTCCACACACCTCACAGAGTACCAGAGAAAAACAGACACTGTCCACCCCTCACAGAGTACCAGAGAAAAACAGACACTGTCCACCCTCGAGAGTACCAGAGAAAACAGACACTGTCCACCCCTCAGAGTACCAGAGAGAAAAACAGACACTGTCCACACCCCTCACAGAGTACCAGAGAAAAACAGACACTGTCCACCCCTCACAGAGTACCAGAGAAAAACAGACACTGTCCACACCCTTCACAGAGTACCAGAGAAAAACAGACACTGTCCACCCCTCGCAGAGTACCAGAGAAAAACAGACACTGTCCACCCTTGGCATAGTACCAGTGAAAAACAGACACTGTCCACCCTTCACAGAGTACCAGAGAAAAACAGACACTGTCCACACACCTCACAGAGTACAAGAGAAAAACAGACACTGTCCACCCTTCACAGAGTACCAGAGAAAAACAGACACAGTCCCCCCTTCGCATAGTACCAGAGAAAAACAGACACTGCCCACCCTTCACAGGGTACCAGAGAAAAACAGACACTGTCCCCCCTTCGCATAGTACCAGAGAAAAACAGACACTGCCCACCCTTCACAGGGTACCAGAGAAAAACAGACACTGTCCACCCTTCACATAGTACCAGAGAAAAACAGACACTGTCCACCCTTCACAGAGTACCAGAGAAAAACAGACACTGTCCACCCTTGGCATAGTACCAGTGAAAAACAGACACTGTCCACCCTTCACAGAGTACCAGAGAAAACAGACACTGTCCACACACCTCACACAGCACCAGAGAAAAACAGACACTGTCCACCCTTCACATAGTACCAGAGAAAAACAGACACTGTCCACACCCCTCACAGAGTACCAGAGAAAAACAGACACTGTCCACACCTCACAGAGTACCAGAGAAAAACAGACACTGTCCACCCCTCGCAGAGTACCAGAGAAAAACAGACACTATCCACCTCGCAGAGTACCAGAGAAAACAGACACTGTCCACCCCTCACAGGTACCAGAGAAAACAGACACTGTCCACCCCTCACAGAGTACCAGAGAAAAACAGACACTGTCCACACACCTCACAGAGTACCAGAGAAAAACAGACACTGTCCACCCCTCACAGAGTACCAGAGAAAAACAGACACTGTCCACCACCTCACAGAGTACCAGAGAAAACAGACACTGTCTACACCTCACAGAGTACCACAGACCTCACCAGAAAAACAGACACTGTCCACACCCTTCCAGAGTACCAGAGAAAAACAGACACTGTCCCACCCTGTCCACACACCTCACAGAGTACCAGAGAAAAACAGACACTGTCTACACCTCACAGAGTACCAGAGAAAAACAGACACTGTCCACCTCGCATAGTACCAGAGAAAAACAGACACTGCCCACCCCTCACAGAGTACCAGAGAAAAACAGACACTGTCCACACACCTCACAGAGTACCAGAGAAAAACAGACACTGTCCACCCTTCACAGAGTACCAGAGAAAAACAGACACTGTCCACACCTCACAGAGTACCAGAGAAAAACAGACACTGTCCACACCTCACAGAGTACCAGAGAAAAACAGACACTGTCCACCCCTCACAGAGTACCAGAGAAAAACAGACACTGTCCACCCACGCAGAGTACCAGAGAAAAACAGACACTGTCCACACCCCTCACAGAGTACCAGAGAAAACAGACACTGTCCACACCCCTCACACAGCACCAGAGAAAAACAGACACTGTCTACACCTCACAGAGTACCAGAGAAAAACAGACACTGTCCACCCTTCACAGAGTACCAGAGAAAAACAGAATAAACATCTTTATTATATTTGTCAACGGTGCACATTACGGATACAAACATTCAAAGAGAAAACTAGTTTACAATCCCTGTATCAGTTCCCTCTTGAACAAAATACATGAAAATTGAATAAAATCTGATCATGAATAAACAACGCTGCACTGAAACAGTTCCGTCGTTCACATTACAAACATTCAGGCAAACACCATACGGAAGTAAATAAACAAAGATAAGGAACTTCATCTGCACAGAAGCACCAACATTGTCTACCAGTATCCAGCATTGGGTAACAAGCAAATCTCCTAAATATATTACAGACTACTCGGGGCGACATGGATTTTATCGGAAAAAATAGATCACCTCCGAAAATGTTTAAAATAATTGATTTATGCTTCAAACTGTTAACAAAAAGAATCTTGTTTGCCACAAAAACAATATTCCTGCAGGATGTTTTTTTAACTTTACTATTAAATATGAAAGATCTTACATTTAACTGAAAACATGGTTTCGCAGCTGTAGCTAAAACAATATTCAGTTTAAAAAAACAAGCCTCCCTCGTATCCCAAAATATTGAATGGTTACTTTCTAAGCAAGTGAGTGAGTGAGTAAGTATGGTTTTACGCTGTTTTTAGAAATATTCCAGCAATATCACGGCAGGGGACACCAGAAATGGGCTTCACACATTGTGCCCATGTGGGAAATCGAACCCGGGTCTTTGGCGTGACGAGTGAACGCTTTAACCACTAGGCTACCTACCTCCCCTTCTAAGCAAGTGAGTGAAGCCCATATTACACAATACTAATTGATAGTCCTGAAGCTGACATCACAGCTATGTCATCCGTTTTCGTAATCCAGAATGGTTTTCATCAAACTGCAGCTATCTCACAGTCTTGGTGCATGAGCAATTATTTTGCCTCACACATACATGTCATTTTCTGATTGGCTGAGCGCTCTTCTGTTATTTTCAATGTACCCCGCTCACAAGCGATTAACATTTTCTATGTACCCCGCTGGGAATGCCGAACTCATTTGGTACTTCGTAGTACTAATTCTTTATCTCAAATAACATTGAATCACGAATGATGTATGGAAATTACCGATGTTTTGCGAATGCAAATCGACAGAAGGGAGATAACTCTAAGTTTGTTTTTCTTGTCGTCTGGTGCTCCATACTAAGATCTGGTACCTGTGCATCAAACAGTTCAAAATTACCAGAGGTGTTCGGAAAGATAAATACGTTGTTCACTGGTCCCTCGGGGCCCATGACTTGATGTACCCTCGATGTTTCTTTATGTTCCCCTCGTGACCAGTGAAGAACTTATAATGAAATGTTGATATGTTTTTCTGTAAGAGGTGAATGATTCAAAAATAATCTCATGGTGTTATTTCCCAACAAGATACTTCTATAAGTGTATAATTACTTATGTCTATCAGCACATTGCAGTCCTAAACTTCCCATGAAATAAATGAAATTCTCCGTCAGCCGATCTTCTACACTGTCATAAGAATTAGTGCATGAAACGTACCGATAACCATTTCCTGTTTCGATGTTGGTTTTGTCACAATGGAAATTATGAACATGTAGTCATCTCACGATCATGAAACCACATTTGATTGAAATTCCTTTTGCTCCACTTACTTATTATCGAGTGTTGCATCATGGGACAGTACCATAGCCGGCCAATGTCCATAGAAACAAGGTTTATTCTCAGCAGAGAGTGATAACTCAACACTTATACAACATGTCTGAAGGTAGAAACAGACACGAACATTAAAAACCATGAATCTGTTTTAGGGAATGCATCCTAAGTATTCATCAAACCAGGAAGGGGACACAATCCACTGCGTTATTGCGGATGTTATTTAACGATTCTGTGTTTAGGATACAAAATTCAAAATAATTGATAATTCTTGCACAATTATTTGCTGATATGTACTTAATGTAAGTGACACCTTCACGCTGCAGACCGTGTGTATATAAAACAACATCTACTCTATCTTCTGCCGACACAACCACACTGGAAAACACATGGAATTCTTCAACAAATATCTTAAACAGAAAACATGGAACAATTCGTTAAAACTGACATCCCAAACATACAAGGACCTTCAACCCAGCCTCAAAATAGAAAAAAACACACTCCGAAACCACAGCGCAAGATAAATATGAGTATAGAGCTCGGACTGGTTCAATGCTTCACCTATACACAGCTGATTGTTAAAACAGGTTGTTTTATAGTGAAGATTCACCACAGTTTCAAGAGGGGGATATCATAATAATATCACTGCAGGTCTAAGAGGGTGATATCATGCTTATATCACTGCAGGTCTAAGAAGGTGATATCATGCCTATATCACTGCAGTTCTAAGGTGATATCATGCTTATATCACTGCAGGTCTAAGAAGGTGAGATCATGCTTATATCACTGCAGTTCTAAGGTGATATCATGCCTATATCACTGCAGTTCTAAGAGGATGATATCATGTTTATGTTGCAGTTCTAAGAGGGAGATACCATGCTTATGTCGCTGCAGTTCTAAGAGGGTGATATCATGCTTATATCACTGCAGGTCTAAGAGGATGATATCATGTTTATGTTGCTGCAGGTCTAAGAGGGTGATATCATCGTTGTATCACTTCACTGATGGTGGATGCCAATGTACCAGTCTCAGACTTTTACCATCTTGGTGTAAATCAAGGATCGTAATAGGAAAGAATCTGAAGGTCTTAAGACTTATAACATGTTGCATGGTCTGGTGCAGATAGACCGAGGATCACAAACCTGAGATTCAAACCTGCAACCACTATATACTGAGGATACAACTGTAAATCTGCAACGATACTCTGTACCAAACTGGCAGCATCATCTGTATAGGTCTACGTCACAGGTAGGTTTAGCGCCACCTTTAGCAATGTTCCAAAAATATCGTGGCAGGGGACACCACATGGGCTTAACACGGTGTATCCAGATATGGAATAGAACCTGGGCCTACGACATGACGTGTAAATGCTTTAACCACTATCTTAACCCACCACCCCTTCAACATTGACAAGAAACCCCAAAATAATCTCAACCTTTACCACAAACATAAAAGCAACGATCCATATCAAATTCAGTCTCGTTCTATTTGCAATTTCGAGAAATATGAGGAACTATCAGAGGATTTCAAAGAGAATGTAACAGGAACCGTCAAACCAGATGACTCGCCGCCAACCGGAAAAACAGACACTGAGAAAAAATTCAAAAGCACATCACCTTGGTTACAGACACATCAGAGAAGCCATATACAATATTGGTCTGGGGAAGTGTAGATATAAATAATGAACAAAAATTAACATTGGTAAAAATCACTTTAACCAGACTTGCAGTGATTCAATGAAGCATTTGGGCCCAACAAAATGAATTCATATTTTCAAGCATAACAGGAAGTGCATGTGAAAACTGTAGTTCAGTGAAATATATCTGACATGGGGGTTGACAAGGTGCTTGTTTGTTAACAGATTTCTTTAAAACAGTTGTTGAAGTAAGCTCACACACACACACACACACACACACACACACACACACACACACACACACACACACACACACACATTCAGTTAACAGTGAAATTGTAGACACTGTTTTCATTCCACTTGTACACACAAATATATTTCTTGCTCCAGAGACTTTCAAACTGTCAAAAATGGCAAACTTAAATTGACAAAAGACAGGTGATGTCAATGCTGGTATTGTTCAAAGTCCAAATCTTCCTTTTTCACTGATTTATATACATGTTGATATAAGCTTTATGAAATTTAAACAATAATTGTTGAAGGTAATTATAGTTTCCAAAGACTTTCAACATTACTGTCTTTTCTTATTTCCTCACAAATGCAAGTAACAAAAAAATAAACTAGTGCATAAAAATATTTCAAACTATCTGACAATGGAAAGTCATGGTTCTATATGAACCTCACTGAAATTAGGTCCACTGCCTCAACATGTAACTAAACCAGGAATACAATGTAGCTTTTGACTGCTCATAAAGCGAGATAATCTATACTGAGGGAAACAAATAAGGGAACATCACCTCATGACAGTGTTCCTTTATTTATTCTCATATTTCCTCCCAAAGCGCTATTCAAAGCTGGTGATAAAAACTGGAAAATATCAAAGGTACGCTTGAATTTTCGTGTGTTCCTTTATTTGTTTCTCTCAGTATATTTGTTAAAATTACTACAGCCCTTAGAGGGCAGTGTGCATTATGCTTTGATGTGTTCCATCATGAAGGAAAAATGGTACACAGGAACAAGCTCTTGTCAAGTCCAAGTGAAATCAATGTTGAAGTAGTCTTGATGTGGGAACTCCCGAGCAACAAAAATTCATTTCACTGAGCTGTGGATGCGACATGACTGTCACCAGAACCGCACGAAACCTCGGATACACTCCTTTCACTCCCAGACACACTAAATATGTAACACAGCACTTGATTGGTTCATGGTATTCTTGGATCACCTCTCTGTGGTTTTCATTGGATGATGCTTCTAGCAGGCTCCCTAACAAGTGCTGTCATTGGTCAGCTCCACTTGGGGTCATACTGACTCCAGTTTGGGGGAGGTGAAAGGAAGACCCTCCTACCCTTATACATAAAGCTGATGACTCCTCTATAAGCTGCCCGAGGGACACCAGCCTGAAACATGAAGGGATTACAGGAGTCAGGCCAAACTGGGTTGCATTGGGCGGCACTCTTATACAGGGGCGGATCCAGATCTCTCCCCTGAAAAAAGTATCTCTGAGGAGCACTTCCCCCTAACCTTTGGACTTCATGATTTTTGTGCATCCCTCCCTTCTCCAAAATCCTGGATCCACCCGTTATAGCTCTGTGTGTGTGTGCATGCATGCGTGTTGAGTGTGTCTGTGTCTTTGCGTGTGTCTGTGTTCCTGTGTCTGTGTAAGCAAAAGATATAATAATCATAAAAAGTATCCGAAACTCTGTGACGTACACCACAAACAACATCCATGTATCTGTGAAGACATATTTAAGTTTATGTCAAATGATATTTCACACTTACCTTGAAATCATCCATGATTCCAAGTTTTTTGGCTAGACTTTTGAATTCATCTTTTGTATTGTACTGCACCCGGACTGTTCCATAATCACTCTTGCTCTGACTTACGACCTCGGCCACAGACAACATTGGGGACTCGTACACATGCTTTACAAAGTCGGTGTCATAACGCTCCTGTAATAAAAATAATAATAATAATAATAATAAGTCCTCTCAATGAGCGCCCCTCGTTGTAGCAAGCACCAGTACATGGAGATAGATCATCATTATTCCCTAACATGTTGACTGCCTATCCCGAGTATACTCGTAGTATCAATTCTGGCAGAATTTGCCACTACAAGTTATCTCGTAGCTACATCACTGGTATTTCAAAACAAATTTCAATTGGCAAAATGGGCACAACCAACAAACGTCTCCTGGCGTTCATTGTTACAGCCAGGAGACGATTGCTTCTTCTGCCTATTTTGCCAGCATGTGAAACTTGTTTGAAAATACCACTGATGTAGCTACGAGATAACTTGTAGTGGCAAATTCTGCCAGAATTGATACGAGTATACTCGTGGTGGCAGTCAACATGTTAAGTTTTGTCTGTTGTTCAATGCCATATTCAGCATTATTACAGCTGTATGACGTCAGTCTGTAATAATCGTGTCTGGACCAGACAATCCAGTGATTAACATCATGAGCATGGGTCTACTCAGTAGCGTTACCATAGTAACCAAGTCAGCAATATTACAGCTGTATGACATCAGTCTGTAATAATCGAGTCTGGACCAGACAATCCAGTGATTAACATCACGAGCATGGGTCTACACAGCAGCGACACCATAGCAACCAAGTCAGCAATAAAGGAGTAATTCTTGTTATTTGTTATCCTCATGATAAAGAAGTTGACATCCTTAAAACTCTCTTCCTTATGTGTACCGCTTCTAAATGCCATTCAAAGGCCAAGTCAGTGAGCTTTTTATGACAAGCATGGCCTGCTGAAGCTTCACGGGTCTAACATCCCTCAGACCATCAGTGATTGTTCAATTATGCATGTATGAATGTATTTAAGACTCTAATGGCAACCCATTCTCTTCCCATGTAACCTCTGTTCTAATACGGCGCTTTCAAGGTGCGAGTGTTCAAGATTCGTGATTGGTTGCAATCAGATTTAATTGTGCTAGCGGCGACGTTGTTTCAAAAGTGACCATTTGCAAAGCCTCGGTAATTCCGTATGCTTTGGGAAAACTGTAACCTCTTCCCCTGGGCGATGCGCGCAAACGTTTCTTCTAGACAGAACTCAGTCATGATATGTCAGATCAATGGCGTCTCCATCGCATGCGTTGACAACGGACAAGCTAGCCATTAAATGTCTTGTGTGTCACGGCAGAGGAGGGATATTTGTGGCCCCACTTTCTATTGCTAGCTTCTGATTTTCAGCTAAACATGAAATATGGAATCTATCCTTTGCATATTGATCTACTAACTCCATGGCGGTCGCCATATTGCATCTAAGTAGATGTAACACGTGTTCTGATTGGATAGAAAGAAGGGTGATAATTTGTGTTGCGTTTTTTTGCCACCAGGGGATTTTACGATAACCGGGAAATATGGCCGTATTAGAACAGAGGTTACGTGGGAAGATATGACTTGAGTAACCTCTGTGGGAAGAGAATGATGGCAACAGGACAAGTTTTACGTACCTTCTCCAGATATGAAAGATCTAGTTGTGTGAAAGGCACATACTTCTGGTTCAACTTTATGAACTTTAAATGTTTTTCATAATATAACCCCCTGAAACAGAACAAAAGTATTTTAACAAGGAGTCTGCAAGACAATCACAATACAATGTCAGGGGCAAGATGGCTTCACCTCCATACAGAGATGTGTACACCAGTCTGATCTAATGACAGTTTTATAGACCAGTCCAGTGAAATGCCATGCCACACTTGAAAATGAAGACCTCTTAGGAACCTCGCAACCAGTGGTACTGACTATCATGATATCATATCAGTATAACTAGGTAAAATCTGAACCCAGGATCAGCAAAATCCAGATGATTTTGTTTATTTACTGCCACTGACAGCAGTATTTCAGCTAGATGACAGTGGTCTGCCAATAACCCCATGGCAGGTTCACATAATGAGATTAAATCCACAGAACCAGAACAATTTTTTATCAACTCTAGACATCTGTTTCGCTACACCCACTGGTGCCACAATTCATTCAACACCGGTCTTGCTGGTGAATGTGCACAAAACTGGATCAGGTTAAAATGACCACGTGGATGCTACACTCACTTGCTGACGCCCTTCTTGCCGAACGTGCTGGTTCTACAGATCTCAGGCCGTATACACTCTCGGCCCTTCCGCTGCTCCGGGTGCCCGCATCCAGTCATCCCAGAACCTGCAAGTACATGACACACCTGTAACATGATGCACCTGTAACGTGACATACTTGTAAAGTGACACACCAGTAGCATGATGCACCTGTAACCTGACACACCTGTATTTTAGAATAACACGCCTGTAACATGACACGCCTGTAACGTGACACACCTGTAACGTGACGCACCTGTAACGTGACCCACTTGTAACATAACACACCTGTAAAATGAATTCTACTCATCCCTTACCCCAATTCTTGTTTCACCCTGACTCACGTTTCACACAGACCCATGTTTCACAATGACGTACATTTCACCCTCACCAATGTTTCACCTTGTTTCACCCTGACTCACATTTCACCTTGTTTCACCCTGACTCACATTTCACACCGACCCATGTTTCACAACGACGTACATTTCACCCTCACCAATGTTTCACCCTGACACTTCACACGGACCCATGTTTCACGATGACGCACATTTCACCCTCACTAAAATTTCAACTTGTTTCACCCTGACTCACATTTCACTCCAAACCCATGTTTCACAACTACACACATTTCATCCTCACCAATGTTTCACCATGACTCACGTTTCTGGCCACTTGGGCTCCAGCTCCAGCCATGTGGCTCGCTCAATCATCCATCCGAGACCGGGAAAGAAATCTGTCCTGTACAGCAGCTCTGTCAACACAAGAGGCAGGCTACAGACCAGTGTTTGTTACATGACGACAGCGATGTACGTGGCACAAGTATATTGTACACAAGTATGGTATTGGAACGTATGAATGTACTGAATGGGCAATAAGTCTCATCAAGTAAACTTGGGAATTGTGAAACTGAATCCATCATTCTCCTCATGTCACAGGAAGGTAGCTGGTGGTGGTGGTGGAATTGGGTTTAACTTCGTGCTTGAGAATATTTCGCTCATATGACGACGTGCATGTGTGTGTATGTGTATGTGCGGCTGCTTGTACTAGCCCAGACTGAAGCTGGTTTTATAGTGCTAGCCCACTGAGATACCATGCCGCAGTGAAGCAGGAATACCCCACTCAGACACATTATACTGACTCCGAGCCGACCAGTCCTTGTTGTACCCATTAATGCCGAGCGCCAGGCAGGGACCAACAAGTACCATATTTTAACGTCTTTTGGTATGACGCGGTCGGGGATCGAACCCGCGACCTTCCGCACTCCGGGCGGACGCTCTAACCACTACACCACGGAGGCGGTCTGGAAGGTAGCTGGTCATCTTAAAGGTCAGATTTCACACACTTGAGTGTTTGAAAATCAAGGGGGTCCAGAGGGTCCTTGGTGATCCTTTGGTCCCCCGAATACTTTTATTGTGAAATATTTGAACCCTGGGATCCCCTAAATATTTTGACATGAAGTTTATTCTTTTTGAAAGAACATTTCGAACATTTTAAGTTTCAAGGTGAGACCGTCTTTATGAGTGCCCCGTCACACACACAAAAGAAGATGTGTTTCACCGGAGGTCCCCTGACCGTATCCACCTACCGGAGTTGTCGGACACCATGTTGTCCTTTCCGTTGTCGTTCCAAGCAGACACGCACCACAACAGAGGGTCGTTCTTCATTATAGTGTGCGTGGCAGCAAAATATTCGAAGAAATCTGGTGATATGTCTAAATCATCTGCAATGAAAGAGGACAGGAGTGAGTGAGTGAGTGAGTTGGGTTTTACGCCAATTTTAGCAATATTCCAGCAATATCACGACAGGGGACACCAGAAATGGGCTTCACACATTGTACCCATGTGGGGAAATGAACCTGGGTCTTCAGCGTGACGAGTGAACGCTTTAACCAATAGGCTACCCTACCGGCCCGAAAGAAGACAGGAAGTGAGTTGGGTTTTAGTGCAGCTTTCAACATTACTCCAGTTGAATCACATCGTGTTTTGGTGTGGGAGAAAAGCTCAGTCGTGAGTCACGTCTCGGACATTAGTGAGTGAGTGAGTGAGTGAGTGAGTGAGTGAGTGAGTGAGTATGGTTTTTATGCCGTTTTTAGCAATATTCCAGCAATATCACAGCGGGGGACACCACAAATGGGCTTCACACATTGTGCCCATGTGGGGATCTCGGACATTAACCACTGGTGGAACCGATAGGGATTGGCATGGTGCTCACAAACCTGGAACCAGAATTTGGACAAACCCAGATCTGATCCCACATTCAGACGTTCTTGTTTGTTTCTTGTGAGTACAGCCAATCGTGGCACCCTAGACAACTAGTGTTGGGAATTGGCTGAAATCTCTCAATGGATGATTGGTTCATTATCAACAAGCAATCATCGAAAAAAATTGGTTAGCATCATTTTTCCTATTTTTTATTGTTATTGCAGATTAGATAGGTATAAGATGGTTCTCTGATGTTTTATGTTGTATTTAGAAAGTGCACAAATTGCATTTGCAAACTTCACATCCAATGTAAAATGATGCAACTTGCTACTTTAAAGTGATGACTATTATATCATGAACATAAACTTCCTGGAGTCTTCAAGAAATATTCAGTCAGTACTTTTCAGTAAGTGAAGTGAGTTGTCTAAGAATGAAACATGTTTTCAGGCCCTGACACTGACAGCTTCTAAGATATGTTTCATCGTCAAGTGTTTCAAACACTAAAACAGTAGTTACAAAATCATTTGTGTTCGATTGTGAGAAAGTGTGATTTTGCTTGGTCGTTTGGCCAATGCGACCAATCTCAGATTATTTCAATTAATCGGAACACCACTATAGACAACAAGGCCCCACGTGCAACCTGACAAAACTACAACTCAGCTATTGTTTTGATGGACTCCATATCTACTACTGGTGTCAGCAACAGTCAGGAATCGGGTGCTTACCTTCTACAATGATAGCTGTGGAATAGTTGAAGACTTTAAATATCTGGTTTAGAGCCCACTTGTAGTGGCGGGCTATTTTGTAGTAGCCAACAAACTTCTTCTGTGGCCAGGGAAGGTTGATGTTGGATAAATTAGGTTGCTGAAACAAATACACCACAGGTTTAGCATCACGATAGAGTGGGTTTGGTTGTTTGTTTGTTGGTGAATGCTGCACTCAGCAACATTCCAGCGATTTGACAGCAGTCTGGAAGTCATCGAGTCTGGACCAGACAATCCAGTGATTGATCAATCCAGTCAGCATTGACCAACACAATTGGGATATGACAACATGTAATAAACCAGGTCAGTGAGCTGACCACCATATCGAGATATCCAGTTAGTCGCCTCTTATGACACAAACATGGATGGCTGAAGACCAGTTCAAACTCAGATCTTAACGGAGTGAGCGACTGGATTTAACACGACTCTGAACAGTTTTGAGCAGACATCTGTGGCAAACACTGCACACTTTGTAAAATTTAGGTGTTTGATCTGAGCATTTTCTGTCTCTCAGGCAATAGAGTTTGTTTGTTTGTTTGTTGTTGGTGAATGCATCACTCGGCAAGAACTCAATATCTCCCGTCTGCCCTCTTGAAGGAACCAGGCCTGCTCTTGATTTATGCTGACTGACTGACTGACTGAGTTTGGTTTATGCCGCTTTCAGCAATATTCCAGCAACATCACGGCGGGGAACACCAGAAATGGGCTTCACACATTGTACCCATGTGGGAAATCGAACCCAGGTCTTTGGCGTGACGAGCCAACACTTTAACCACTAGGCTACCCCAACGCCCCCCTTGATTCATGAGTTAGAAACAGTGACGACATCACAGACAGACACAGGAGATGGTGGGACGTGATGTAAAACATAGGGGTGGGTATTGCAGTGAATTTTCATATTGCGATATATTGCAATGTGAAAGCATATATTGAGAGATGTATTGCAATATATTGCAAGATTTGTTTTAAAACAAAAAAATAATTATAATTGAGTTAATGTTTGATTAAAAATGTTTTAGCAAAAGCACAACAAAATCACTATGCTTTAATAAAAACTTCTAATCATGACAAAATAAATAATATTTGGCACAAATGAAACATGGAAAAGAACAATTTAACATCAACACAGTGGTTACTAGTTCCAACTAGTTTCTACAGTCTCAAAAAAAGCGCTGAGATTTTAGACAGCAACTTGACCTGGTCAGGCAGATATCACTGGTCATTAATGAGTAAATATTTAAAACATTCAGATCCAAAACATTGCGAAACACTTGAACAGAAATAAAGAAGACAACTTCAAACCTTGACTTCCGTTGTGAAAAACGGAAATTTCCGAAGATTTCCAAGTGTTACGAAGTTTTCCGAATGCATGTCGAAATACCGGTTTTCGATCAGCGTATCGGAATACATATCGATTTCATGTCTGAACCGGTTATATTGCGCAGCCCTAGTAAAACAACACACGAAGTACTGATGATGGATGTGACGGACTTACTTTCACATGTTTCACGAGTTGTTTCTTGACGTATCCGTCTATGACATCCGATGTCTGCTGATGACCACAGTCCTGACTGACAACAATCGGGAATTTGTCACCAGCTGGACGATATCTACATAAAAGACAGGGTTTCTTGTCAGTTACATCAAACATTACTTACATTGGTGTCATTTCCATTCAAATTCCAAAACGGAAATTTCGACATCTTTTTGAGATTTTGAGGTTACACAAATCAGAAACTGCCCAGTATTATTATAATTCAACTCAAAAGTAACATGTTTTAAAGATTCTGGAACCAATTATTTTGACAGGCTGTCTATATTTGCCAGTTGCCATGCACATCAGGCCAAATAAAAAAAATGTTGTGGTTCCGATTACACCTCTTTAAAATTTAGGGTAAGTAGGTAGGAATTCTTTTTTTTTTACATTTATTTTTTAGAAGTAAAGTATGAATTAATAACATATTTATCAACGTATAATTGTTTATTCAATCAAGCTCTCGGCCATCATGTTGACTTTCTCGATCAGAATGACCAATGTCATTGGTGCCGGACAAAAACAATGGTATCTGAAAGCTTATTTTATTGATACCCTTATAAAAAAAACTAAAGTCGGCACCAGAATTCAAGGGTCGGTCGGGTAATCGGAACCAAAGCATTTTGCTTTCTAGGCCTCACAAAGTGACGCTCGTGAAAGGCATCGAAGTTACAAAAATCAGAAACTATCCATTAATATTCATCTCAAAAGTAACAAGTTTTAAAACATTTGGAACCGGATTAGAAAAACTGCAAATTATAAAATATAATTTAACCTATTAAATTTTAGGGTAGGTGGATGTGTAACCATGGTAACAAAGGACAAAACAGCACAACATATCCTCACTTTAAGAGCTGGTCGAGACTGCGGCTCACAGTCACCCGGTCACACGCTATCATCAAGATGGCGATCTGGTTCGGATGAGTCTCGTCAGGGTTTACTCTTGCCGGAACATTTTTTCGCTGGTCTGAAACACAAAGAGAAAACAGAAACTCAGAACAGATAAAACTCTGCAGACAATATTCCAGGTAGTAGGACAGCACAGTGTTTAGGAGATAAACATACTGAGTTGGAAAATCAGAGCATAGGCGCATGACTCTGATATATTTATAAGTATGACATATATATATAAGATATAAGAAAGGTGTGTCAGTAAATCGAAGCAAAATGGCAGCCGGCGCCCGGCTCGGCTCGGCTGGGTTTCGGTTTGACAAACGCTTCCATCGCTTTGAC
Organism: Haliotis rubra; assembly: GCF_003918875.1. Classification (NCBI taxonomy): domain Eukaryota; kingdom Metazoa; phylum Mollusca; class Gastropoda; order Lepetellida; family Haliotidae; genus Haliotis; species Haliotis rubra. Next base: position 119,621 of record NW_025767429.1, read on the forward strand.
CGTTGAATAAACTGCATAATTTATGCCCAGTTGACTTTTGTAAAGTACCTTGCGTATCACTAACCTGGTGATTTTATTCTCATTTAAAGCTTTCAATAATTTTGCCGTCCATTCTCGCACGAAGTCAGGACATATGCCCGGAAGTAAACAAATCTCAGGCTACAGACCCGCACCGAATAGTAGAGCGAGTCTCTGATTGCATAATATAGTTGCACGTTAAAAGAGGTGGGAATAATAGAAGACGCTATCCAATCAGAGACCAGCTCTGCTATTCGGTGCAGGTCTGTAGCCTGAGATTTGTTAGTATGACCTATGATATAGGTCATACTTATAAATATATCAGAGTCAGGAGCCTATGAATCAGAGGTATATAACAAAATTACAAAGGTCTAAATTGGATTTAAAACCAAACATGTAGGGTGAGGTTTCAAATAAAATTTTTAGAGCTATTATAATTTTGTTATATACCTAGTCATTAGAGGTTTATAATCACCTGATTTTCCAACACAGAATGATTATCTCCATTTTACTGCGTTATTAAGATTTAAAAAAATAATACTGTTTTGAAAAATCATGTGATTATAAACCTCTGATGACTTTAATTAACCAATCACAATCCAGTATTTACTGAAGTCATCGTAGAACACAGGTTTACCGGTATACTGCAATACACAATAAGTTTTGGGTTATCAGTATATGGCGGGTATATTGGGAAAAGTAGTATTGGTATACTGCAATATACTTTTCAAACAAGAGGTTTTAAAATAGGCTTTCAGTATATACAGGGTATACTTAGAAACCAGCAGAGGTTTTGTTATCATTTGTATAGCTTAATCCAAAATCAAAAGAGAAATATATTTGACTGACCATTCTGACCTTGAGTGGGTGAGTGAGTTTAGTTTTACGCCGATTTTACCAATATTCCAGGAATATCACGGCGGGGGACACCAGAAATGGGTTTCACACATTGTACCCATGTGGGAAATCGAACCCGGGTCTTCGGCGTGACGAGCGGACGCTTTAACCACTTGGCTACCCCACCGCCCCATTCTGACCTTGACCTCCTAGCATATTACAATACAATTCATAATACAGGCATTCCATAACAGAACCTTACACAGTGAGTGAGTGAGTGAGTGAGTTTAGTTTTTACACAGCTTTCGGGGAATTGAACCCGGGTCAAACCACTAGGCTACCCCACTGCCCCTGCACACCGGACAATCATGCTAAAACCTGCTAACCTGCCTCCTCCTTGAGATGGCGAAGCTTTTGAAGCAGCTCCTCGTTCTCCGCCAGCTGACTAGACAAGTCCTTCTCAAGTTTACCCAGCCGTGTGGCTAAAGCTTCTTTTCCCTGAACATCAGTGATCTGAAACAGAGACAACAGTGATTAGGTGAAGGTCAACACTATGGGTCAATGTGAAGGTCAACACTATGGGTCAATGTGGAGGTCAACACTATGGGTCAATGTGAAGGTCAACACTATGGGTCAATGTGAAGGTCAACACTATGGGTCAATGTGAAGGTCAACACTATGGGTCAAAGTCATAACCAAGTTCTACATGATGGTCACTACAGCTCGTTCAGCTTGACCTGAGCATGAACCAGGACGTCAAATGGCACAAACGGCAGGCCGAGTTAACTTCATTAAATAGGGGAGCAGAGAATGTTATTAATGTTGTGTTCGTGCGAAGCTGCATTCCGCCAGCGTTTTTCAATGTTCATTCGGAAACGAGATAATTAAGTTTATACACGGACTTTGTGAATGTTAATAACATGCGAGCGCTATGTCTAACACAGTTCCTGACGCAAGAATTTCCGAGAAAACGTTTACTTATGAAGGGAAAATAAGTATGCATATATTTTAATCATCAAACAAAAGTAAGTGTTTTTTCATGACAGATATCGCGATTCGGCAATATTCAAAGTTAAAACTCGATGTATCGTGGCCCTTTTGAAGTATCGTATCGGGATATTCGACAATATAAAAGTTTGTATCGATCAACTGTATCGGCGGCCCATGGATCGATGTATATCGATGAATCGTCACACCACTAATATTGCATACATGGATTCGTTACAGAACTTGTCCAGGAAAACAACACTTCTGAAAAAAACAATCATTTCATGTTTTAATTGAATTGTTTATACAGCCATATGCTATGTATTTTGGTTTGCTAACTTTACAACAAAGTACCGACGTCAATTCCTTTCACAAGTTTCTGTCCCAGTTACTAGGACGTTGCTGACGATTTCTCGACACTGAGATGTCAAACGGCGACCTGGTCTCGGCTGTTCGGACATGTTGTCAATCAACTGACAAAGGTACACCCCTTCACAATAATAGACCCAACCAGTTGTGACACGGTCACGCAATACATTAGTATTCACTTGATCAGGTCAAGCTGAACAAGCTGTAATGCAGTGCAAAGGAGTGTTATACAACTTCCACCAATATTTCAGCAAAGTATCGTGGTTGATTTCCCTAAATACAAAACAGGTGCAATACATTTACAATTTCTGAGAAACCCATGCATCATAATGTGACTTATGTCAGTCACATTTCAGCCAATCATGTGACAAAGGTCACGTGATCCAAACAATATAGGATACAGTCTCAAGCAGGCGGCTTTTCTGCACAGACTCTGTGAGTTTATTTTTTTTAATGTCCTCAGTTTCAGACGCCATGCGGTCCCTTGTTCCAGTTTCTCCACTTGACCAAGGGCAGGTAACTCTCAAGACCATATGTCACTTATGACCGTTCGGCGGTAGAGACACACCCAGTGTGTACACAGCTGATAATCAGGAGATCTTGATGTGTAAACTTATCAAGATGTCACATGTCACGACACAATGAAACTTACAACAGACGTGCTTTGTCATAGGACCCTACAATGGAGCTGCAATTCCAGCACTTGTGAGAATCTGATATTTTGAAGACAATCATGTCATGTCACTAGACTATATACTGCAGACAGCAAAAACAAAGAGTGAGTGAGTGAGTGAGTGAGTGAGTGAGTGAGTTTACTGCCATTTTAAACAATATTCCAGTCAAAATACGACACGCCAGCCTAATCTGATCCAAACACACAATCACAGGTTTCTGGAAGCACAGCAGACGCAACTCTGCACAGCAAACAGCCGCACCTTAGACGACCAAACTACCCTTGGTGTGTTCCATTAATGACTTTTCATTATCTAAAAGCTGGCAGGAAACACTTCAGCCATTTAGCCAATCAATAAATCATCTGATGCTGCCCTCCGAAACCCTCTAGAGACGACAGCCATATCACAGCAGTAACACCAGTTAAATTAATGAAAATTATTGGATTACAAGTCGAGATATCCTGTCCAACACGTGATCTTCAATGTATTGGGGCATTGCCTAGGGTCCCATTTCACAATCTCAGTGGATTGACAGTTGTAAATAAACATGAAGCAAGTACGTTTATTATTAAAAAGCAGTAAATTCTGATACTGCATGGTCAAATTCTAAACAATTCAATCTGTCTGGGGTTTTACTGCAACATATTTCAGTGAGCAGGACTGTATTCTGCCTTCAGCAACACTTAGAAAATATCATGGCACACCAGGTAAGGAGTGATTTACACTGTTTTAAGCCAATGGACTGACATGAATCGTATGTCAGGCATCAAACTCAGGCCTCTGGTACGATGAGCAAACAAATAAACCACAAGGCCACGCTTCCCGATAACACAGGAATATCATGTCCAACACTCCTGCCATTTATCAGAAAACTGTCGTCTGCTATTTCCCTGCATACCCTCTGGAGAGGACAGCCATTTTTCAGCAGTAAAGTCTGTTCAAAATTAATGAAACTGATCGGATTACATGGTGAGATATTCCAACACATGACCTTTAACGTATTTGAGCAGAGTTAGAAACTAATAAAATATTTTCTTCAGTCTGCAACAATAATCTGTCACAGTGCCATCAAATACCTCCTGGTCAACTCCACACACTCCACTCTGCACACGTGCAGGGTTAGATCTTAACTTTTTAAGCACAAGCAAAAGATTGGCTGTGACTTTTTAAGCTACAAGCTAAATGAAAGTTCAACAAGCAAAAACATAAAAGTAATTTCAAAATGAATGAACTGAATAACTTAATTTTGACAACACCTACACTGCCTACTAGATTTCTCGGCGTGACTGCCGTCAGTTTTGTTTTTGTCAGGACTTATCCCCGATTCCTCACCACTTTCCCCCTCACACTTCTGTTATAAGTAGTTTGTTATCATATTATTTGTAATAATGTTCGATCGTAAATGCCAAATTTGACAAATGCACTCGGTTACTAAGGTCCGGCATTATTGAATCGGAAAATCTCGATGTTATACTAAGCATGTGATTGGCTATAAGTTCTGTGGATTCTAAATACGGAATCCTGGGTGTGCATGAGTGTGCAGGTGTGTGCAGGTGTGTGCACATGCAGTGAATGTAAAATGTACATTACACACAAGGTGAGGAAATCTGCTTCCAACGCTGCCACAAAATCAGCCTGCCGCCCACAAACCACCACATCATACCCAGCAATCATCTAATGACAACCACAATGTCCTATCATCTGCTTTCCCTTGCGTCCCAATGGGATGAACAGTAGTGAGCTGTGTGTTTAATTTACACAAGGCGTTTTAAAGCTTTGCGTAGCCACAAGAGCAATAGTTCCACCACAATACATCTATTATTGAACAAGCATCCCATTTCAAAATCGTGGAACAAGCATTTCATTTTTGTAATTTTACATCATTTAAACTGACAGTGTCATTCTGACCGGGCAACGCTGCAGTTAGTTGATGGACACTATCATGGCGAAGTGAATCAAGTCAGACGGGTTGTGGTGATTGCACAGCGAGCAGCAAAGATGTCAGTGGAGGTGCCTGTATCATAGGGACAGCCCATCAAGATACAATGTCGCAGTGTAACACAGATACCCTATCCAGCCCCGAGGTAGATTCTAAACACTGTTATACCACATCAACAAACTACAAAGTATAAATTATATACAATGTCGCAGTGTAACACAGATACCCTATCCAGCCCCGAGGTAGATTCTAAACACTGTTATACCACATCAACAAACTACAAAGTATAAATTATATACAATGTCGCAGTGTAACACAGATACCCTATCCAGCCCCGAGGTAGATTCTAAACACTGTTATACCACATCAACAAACTACAAAGTATAAATTATATACAATGTCGCAGTGTAACACAGATACCCTATCCAGCCCCGAGGCAGATTCTAAACACTGTTATACCACATCAACAAACTACAAAGTATAAATTATATACAATGTCGCAGTGTAACACAGATACCCTATCCAGCCCCGAGGTAGATTCTAAACACTGTTATACCACATCAACAAACTACAAAGTATAAATTATATACAATGTCCAGGGATTTACAGGATGTGAATTCCTGCGTCCTATACACATAAAAATTGACAATGGATGCAACGAAATTTATTAACGCGTCCACAGGGACACAGAAAAAGTCCAAATACTTTTGGTAAAAATTCCAATCAAGTAACAATAAGATATCAAAGAGTTTGCTTCTAGCTGGGTTATGGTATTATTTGCAATTCAATTACTGTAACAATGTGATGATCATGATACACAGTACAAAAAGCATTGTCACTAAGGTGACATAATCCCCCGACACAAATGATCAAATCAAACTTATAAAGTAATGAAAGTTTAAGTTAAATGTCATCAAAAACATGACCAGTCAACTTCTCTTGATATCTTCCTCTTTAGGTGTTCAAACACACACATATTTTCAAGACTGACTTTGATCTTGACATGAATGTCATAGTGTATGAAATATGCAAAAATAGTACTACAGAAATTGCTTATTGAAAAACATTTAAGGGAAGTCTTGAAAGTCTGAAGAAAATCCAGTGAACCATTCTTGAAATATCTTGCTGACAATTCAGGTTAACATGCTGAAATCTTCAAAGTGTCGCTGTGACCTTGAAAATTAAGTGAAGGTCACCAAAACTGACTGGGCTCTGCACCTTCCCAAGATAAAGCTTGGTTTTAAATATAAAGACAATCCAGTGAACGGTTCTTGAGATAGCTTAACATGCAGGTTTACATGCTGAAATCTTCAAAGTGTCGCCATGACCTTGTAAATTATGTGAAAGTCACCAAATTCGACTGCGCCCTGCGCCTTCCCTAGATAAAGCTTGGTATTGAATATGAAGAAAATCTAGTGAACGGTTCTTGAGATAGCTTAACATGCAGGTAAAACGTGAAAGTCCCCTTGTGACCTTGAAATGAAGGTCAAGGTCACCGAACCTGACTTGGACCTTTCTTTTACTGTGATGAACCTAGGTACCAAATATGAAAAGAATCTAGAGAAAGGTTCTTAAGATATTCCAACGGACGGACGGACAGTGCCTAATACTATATCCCCCGCTTCGCGTTAAACGCGAGGCGGGGGATAATAACAATATTAATAATAATATTTAAGTGTGTGGGACCCCCCATTTTGCTGTCCAGGACCCCTGAAAATTAAGAGTATGAGTCCCAGGGACCCTCAAATACAGGACTCAAGGTAAGTCCCACAAACTTCAAGAGTGAGTGAGTGAGTTTAGTTTTACGCTGCACTCAGCAATATTCCAGCTATATGGCGGCGGTCTGTAAATAATCAAGTCTGGACCAGACAATCCAGTGATCAACAGCATGAGCATCTATCTGCGTAATTGGGAACCGATGACATGTGTCAACCAAGTCAGCGAGCCTGACCACCCGATCCCATTAGTCGCCTCTTACGACAAGCATAGTCGCCTTTTGTGGCAAGCATGGGTTGCTGAAGACCTATTCTACCCCGGCTCTTCATGGGTTCACAAACTCCAAGACTGACTGAGTTTGGTTTTACGCTGCTTTTAGCAATATTCCAGCAACATCACGGCGGGGGACACCAGAAATGGGCTTCACACATTGTACGAATGTGGGGATTCACAAACTCCAAGACACATCACAACTACAACATAGTAGTGGTCTCAACCAATTACTTCCTCCCCAACTCATCACAGACAGGCTTTACTTCCTTGCTAATGACTCCTCCTCCACCAGCACTCAGGACTTATCTTCGAAAGGGTTAATTACTCAAGTCCCCAAAGATGTGATGAATCTCGCTGCTCGCCCCTCTCGGAGGAACCCTAAGCCTTGTTTCGTGAGTGTTTAATAAGCAAGCCATTGATTTATTCCACAATCTCCTGAAAAACTCTCCATTTTTCAACCTCCTCCTGTAAGGATTAAAGCTTCCGCTGTGCCTCCCAGGGAGACGAACATGCCACACAACATTTATAAACGTGATACATGCTTTCATTTTTTCGCCCGTCCTTACAGGCAACTTGGGTTTCTTTCTTAATGATGGAAATGGGGAATGGATCGTCTCGTGGGCCGCTGTGGAAAGGTTGAGCTGGATGAAATGTCTCATCAATACTGGGGATAAATTTAAAGAGATTGAGAGCAGTAGGCAAGCGGCAGTTTGAAAATCAGGGAAAGATTGATGAGAGCGGCATCACAGAGAGGTCAGCACTAGTTGGTCTGTAGAAGGTGACCCATTAATAAAAGTGGCACTTCTAGCATCTAGGGGTTTCCCGGGGACCAAGATAAAGTGACAAAGTAGGTTTATGGTGGGTCTGATGAAAAGCAGCGAATCTGCCGAGATTATTTCAGACATCTGATAGAAATAGAAGAAGAACTGACAGGGTATGTTAGATAATTTCCCACCTGAAAAGTGTCTTTTGTTACTGATGCTATTCAAACATGTCTGTTTTACTTCAGACTGGATGGCAGCATATAAATCATCGATTCTGGCCAAATAAACCAGTGGTTGATGTCATGAGCAATGCCCCACAACACTGGGATACAATAAATCATAGTCATTACTGGTCATTGTGCTTAGGAGAAAACATGTTTATAGTACAAAGTAAATATATCTGCATCTTAAAAGTGCATCTTAAAAGTGAGTGAGTCAGGAGTGAGTCAGTCAGTCAATGAGTGAGTCAGTCAATGAGTGAGTCAGTCAGTCAGTGAGTCAGTCAATGAGTGAGTGAGTGAGTGAGTGAGTCAGTCAGTCAATGAGTCAGTGAGTCAGTCAATGAGTGAGTCAGTCAGTCAGTCAGTCAGTGAGTCAGTCAATGAGTGAGTGAGTGAGTCAGTCAGTCAGTGAGTCAGTCAATGAGTGAGTGAGTCAGTCAGTCAGTCAATGAGTCAGTCAGTCAGTCAATGAGTGAGTGAGTGAGTGAATGAGTCAGTGAGTGAGTAAGGAAGGGGCAGCAGACATTGGTCAAAATGGTTGAGGACAGACAATGGCAAGTCATATGAGTGACAAACCAATGTGTAACATGTCGTCAACCAAGTCACCAAGTCTGACCACTCAATCATCAAGTCACTGTTTCTGAAACCATAGGTGGCTGGGGACCGATTCTAACCAAGAAATACCACAATCCTCCAATATTACATGTCCAATAGTCTGAGACCAATGACAGTGTCTGGAGACCAATTCTAACACTGAGTCCAAAATTACACATGCATTCATCTGAGACTAATCAAGATGGCTGGAGACCAATTCTAACCCTGAGTCACTACAATCCTCCAAAATTACATTTTCACCAGCCAACTTCAAGAACTCGGGATATTTTACCATGCTAAACATAATACTAAGTAGGCAGAGAACAATTGTATGGCACCCTTGTTCTTGTCCAGAGCATCACCAAGAAGATGAAATATATTGTAAACTGCGTGCAAGCGGGTGAAGTTGACCTCTCTTGTTGCAATGAAAGAGTATCCATCACCTCTTTGAGTCACTTTGACACAGTCAGATCAGACGGTTTGAATCCAACGTATCGCTGTGCTGCTTAAACACGTAACTTTATAACCTTGGACTATACTGACAATTGATTGACCAAGGTCAATTTTTTCAGAATGCAACATAATCTTTCGTCATGCTCTATTCGTTCAATGAATGCAGCACACCATCTTAAACCAGAAAAACAATCTATACCAGTTTGAGGTGAGGTGAGGTGAAATTGGGGTTTAACATCGTGCTTGAGATTATTTCGCTCATATGACGACGTGCATGCGTGTGTATGTGTATGTGCGGCTGCTTGTTCTAGCCCAGACTGAAGCTGGTTTTATAGTGCTAGCCCACTGAGATACCATGCCGTAGTGAAGCATGAATACCCCACTCAGACACATTATACTGACTCCGAGCTGACCAGTCCTTGTTGTACCCATTAATGCCGAGAGCCAGGCAGGGACCAACAAGTACCATATTTTAACGGAGGCGGTCATACCAGTTTGAAAATGTACTTCGATAAAGTTTTGTGTACATTTATACACAGAACTACACTGTGTTTCATTTCATATTAATTCATTAGAACCTGCCTTATTTCATACCATTTAAATCCATATTTTTTTCACCTTTATTCGTATTAGTTTGTTTTCAATTCAAAATCCTTAGGAAGTACAGAGAATCCGTACAAGTTAAGTGGTCTGTCGGTGAATTCTACAGAGTGGTGAGACAGAATTAACTCAAACCCTCACACAGACAACTTGTCCAAACGAAAACTTGCTAGTTTCAGTCAATTCTGTGAAGCTGCATACTCACTTTTCCTGGTTGCTTAGAAACCAGCATGTAGTACGTGAGAATATTCCAGGAGAGAAAGACACCGATGACCACGGTCACCAGGTGTGTACGTTTCAGCCGCATCCTCGAAGTCCCACAGTCCGGCCATGCACATCAATTGGAGGTCAAGGCCATCTGAAAAATAGAGATCACATATTATTAGTGCTGTAACGATGCATCAAACTATCCATGGATTGTAATTATTGAGTCTCTGATAGCAATTAATCGATGGTAGATGCCTCAATAGTATCTGTGACTATCGATAGTTTAGTAATTGACTTCCTTTGATAAATACGCAGCGCAAAAGGCAGGAAGTACAGATTCGTTCAATCTAATTGAGAGTTATCAGCCCCTGTTACCTCTTCAACGAACATGACTGATTACTTAATCTGGGGTTCCAGTTTCTAGTCAGTTATTAAAAGAGACTGAAACTACTTTAACTTGTTTTTATTTCATATAAACTATACATTCATTTTGTGAAATGACTTCAAATGAGACAATTCAGGGAGAAAAAACTATTGCAATAGTAGGTTTCAATGGTGTGTTGCAATAGTAGGTTTCAATCGTGTGTTGCAATAGTAGGTTTGAATGGTGTGTTGCAATAGTAGGTTTCAATGGTGTGTTGCAATAGTAGGTTTCAATGGTGTGTTGCAATAGTAGGTTTCAATGGTGAGTTGCAATAGTAGGTTTCAATGGTGTGTTGCAATAGTAGGTTTCAATGGTGTGTTGCAACAGTAGGTTTCAATGGTGTGTTGCAATAGGCTATGGGTATCACAATAGTTGTTTCCCCTCAGTAGTCACCCCGACACATTATGATATCTTGACCTGAAGTGACTACTGCCTTACATCACTTTTAGCAACATCTCGGCTGGTTCAATAGGTACTGGCTTCACACGTTATACCCATTGGAGAAATTGAACCCAAGCCTCTGACAAGACAAGCAAACACTTTGTCCACTAGGCTACCCCAGCATGTGAAAACATACCTAGTACAGCCTTTGACACCTGGGTACCGTTCCACAAGATGACCTTAGCACTAAGATCATCTAAGCACTAACTCCCATGCTAAATAAACTTCCAACAATCATCGCAATAGGATCCCTTTGTAGAAGGGATCTTCACTGTCCAAGTTACTACAGAGGCCCAGATAAGCTGCGTATCCGGGTAAAATACGCATAGAAAATTTCCAATTACGCATTGAAAAATAATTGTTGCGTACCAATTACGCATTTAAAATGTTAGATACGCAAAAAGTTTAAAACAAATGCGTCCAGAATATATTTATAAAAACCGCTTGCGTAATGAAAAAGACATCGATTGCTATCAAGTTGTACTGTTAGTATAGGACAAGTGTTGTACTGTCAGTATAGGATGAGTGATTTATTATGAAATCATTTCCATTATATTTAAGTTGGTTTTGATTAGGTATGACATAAGGCAGAACATACCTGCTTAGTAAACTTACTCAGTGACATAATATTTAGGTGAGTAAAATGACTGAAATACGCACATATTTGAAAGCAGTGGGTAACGGAAAATGAAATACCCACTCAACATTCATAATACCCACTCCAAAAAAATACAGTGGGTACAGTACCCACATGAGCTGAATCTTATCGGGAGCTCTGTTACTATGATGTAAGCACTAACTCCCATGCTTAATAACCTTCCAACAATCATCACAATAGGATCCCTTTGTAGAAGGGATCTTCACTGTCCATGCCAAGTTACTATGATGTAAGCACTAACTCCCACGCTTAATAACCTTCCAACAATCATCACAATAGGATCCCTTTGTAGAAGGGATCTTCACTGTCCATGCCAAGTTACTATGATGTTAGCATTAACTCCCATACTTAACAAACTTATGACAATAATAGCTCTAGGATCTTTTGTAGAAGGGATCTTCACTGTCCATGATAATGCAACAACAAGAGTTGTGACAAAGGGAAATAACTCTCCCTGTACATGGTGAAAATATGTCCGACAGCCACCATTATTTACACCTCAGATACAAAACATGCTAAAAGTTGATCCACAAATAAGTTGTCCGCTGTGTACAATCAGCATCAGTGGAAGCTGGTTTCTAGTTATTGATGTGACTCGCCAGCTGCCTGGCCAGCTACAAGGCTGCTGTTGTAACTGATAACTGTCTGATTAAACACTGTCTGATGGCCGACCTGATTGGTCCACACGCAGGGTATGCCTGGGTGTAAAGTCATTTGTGCTCCGTGAACTCCTGAAACAACAGAGATTGAACTCGGTCTATATCTGTAAGACTGTGGGACACTGAGTGTCGGCAATAAGTTTGGGGTCCAATGAGGTCAAGATAGAAGTCCTAGCTGGCCACTATACCATTGGCAAATATACTCATAAAAAATGATTTAAGAACACCTTTTTTCATGTGTTCTGACTTGCTGCACATCTTCATTATAATACAGGGTATGATTATTTATCATCCAAACTGTGTTCCACTGGAGATATTGCTTGTGTGAGATCAAACGATATCTCCGAGGAGATATTGTTTTGACAGTAGATTTTGTACAATGCCCTCTTGTCATCAATTACATGAGATCACAATGCTTTGACATCATCAATTACACGACTCATAATGCTATGATGTAAAAAAACTTAGAATATCATAATGCTATGACATCATAAACTTGATGATGTCACAATGCTATGACATCGCTGCACTGCAAGTCTAATGGCAGTACCGTGTTCAGAGATGTACATTTTTCATTGAAAACTAATGAAGAGTGCTTTTTGATGATAAATAAAATCTCACCTTCGTGTCTTCTGATATCAAATATATCAGAAGACACCTCGCAAACCTCGAATATTTGTAACTATATAACTTGTTGATATAATTAATACCAGTAGACACTTGGGTGAGATTCTTTCTATATAATAAAATCCCTCCAATCTACAAGCTGAAATATAAAATTAAAACCAAATAACTGATAGGTTACAATGTTATCACAAAGAAGGTCAACTAACATGGCAAACCTCCCCATGGTCCATTACCAAGTTCTTCATGAGGATACATGGCCCGACACGAACCATCTTCCTCAGACCCACAATTCCCTCCAGGATTCCCCGTTACATGACGAGCATTCTGAGACTCGACATCCCAACATGTAATTATCAGTATGGAAACTCAGCTTTCAACTTCATTTCAGACCAGTGGCCAGAGCAGCATCGTGAACAGATCTGAACCCTGAGGGATCCTTCCTCTGGTCGGACGCGGCAGAGGCAATAAATTATTCATCGCTGCTCAACATTTAACGCACGCTGGCCAACAGCTTAAATAAACCTGGAATGAGTAAGTAAAGTGAAAGGCACCGGCTATGCATCCAGAAATTGATAACTTCATTAGTCCCGTAGAAATGTCGTGCCACGTGTGCCCGTTCATAATTCCTGCCGAGCCAGTTGACGAGTTTCGTGATGGGATGGCGCAACAAGTGCAGTTTGTATTGATTCCCCATCAGAGCGCGACAAGAAGATGCTTCCAGCGCATGACGAAAAGCCAAATAATCCCTAACTCAATTTGGGCCGTATTCTTTGCCCATTACATGGGACACCTCTGGGACCTAGGCATATATCCTTCCAACCAACTTCTCTACCTCCAAATAGTTAAATTACACGCTAAAGGATTTTTTATGTGGTTGAGTTGACTATTGCATTAATTTGCTACAATTCGGAGCCAGGCAAATGACTCTGAAGCATGTTGACGACAATGCTTCAACAATGGGGCAATAACAAGGTGATAAAGACAAGCCCCTGCATAGCAGGACCAAGCCAAGGGATTACTCTCAACTTCACAGTTGTCATTGTCTGGTCAGGGTAACTTTTGGTGTGCTGTTTCTTGATGTTGCTCTGGCAGTTCAGCTCATACTGTGGTTTATCCTCACTGTGCAGGCAGCCTGCAGAGGATTAGTGATGTTGTTTTAAGGAAAGGGGTCGTCCCATGATTTAGCAGAACGTAACTCATACCCATGGGACAGATCCCAAGCTGATAGATTGTCAGACTGATATTGTTGCCCAGTGGAATTGAAAACTAAACTAACTAAAATTAAAGTATCAACATATGCTATTTGGGGAACTAAACGTGACTCTCTTGATTAAACTGATGAAATAATTCAAACAATAAATGGGGAACTAAATGTGAATTTTTTATAACAAATGCTAATGAGGCAAGAAACTTAATGTGATACCTTAAATTCTATTATCTACACTATCTAGCTCTATTGCAGCGTAAGTCTACTATCTACATTATCTAGCTCTATAGCAGCTAGCTATATGGAACTTCTATTTCGATGCACTAATACATTCTTTATATCAGTCTATCTAAATCCTATTTTGACGAGCTGTCACCCAACTCAAGAAACAACCGAACTCAAGGGAAACCTGAACTCAACTGACGTCTAAACTCAAGTTAGACCTTAACCCATGCATAACTCAACCGATTTTGACCGCTTTTCCCGTGGTCAAGAGCATGTGGTCGGACAAGACGTGAAAAGTCATGCTCCTCGGTTTGCCGAGAAGCATGGTGCATTTACGCGATCTGTTCCACTGTTTTGTCTTCAGACCAGATATCAACTCACCAATTATCCAATATCCATGTTCAATTAATGTCACTGAATAAATTCATCTTGTCCGGTGCAGAGTTATTCCCAATTCAGTGCTGATTTCTTCCATTGTTGACCTGTTATTACAACGGAGTATGTTACAGTACGTGTTTACTGTGTTACAAGTAAAAGTTTGATTCAATTCTGTGCCACTGTTGAAGAATTAAAGTTCTATTTAGCTATCACTATTGCCTGTATGTTAGTTACGATACTGTATTGAAGAATAATATTTTTGATTAACTTTGAATCACTAAACTTTGTATCACTATTTCCTGTATGAAGAGACTGCCTTGTGGTGTAAACTGGGAGTTAGAAGCACTAAACTTTGTATCACGGAAGGTCGGGTACCAAAAGACTTTAAAATAAGGTACTTGTTGGTCCCTGCATTAAACTTTGCATTAATGGGTACAACAAGGACTGTATCACTCGAGTCAGTATAATGTCTGAGTGGGGTATTCATGCTTCACTGCGGCATGATATTTCAGCTTTAAGTCTGGGCTAGTAAACTTTGTACCACTACATGTATACACACGCATTATGCTTTGCATCATATGGCGAAACCACTAAACAAGTACGACACTAAACCAAATTTCACCTCACCTCCTGTATGAAGAATAAATTTATATCACTATTTTTCTGCTAGACAGAAAAATACTAATACAGTCCCCTAGTAATCCCTTTGTTTAGTTGTTTAATGCGCCTGAGTGCTTCAGTAATTTTGAATTATGAAAAGGTGCCTGCACAGTGAGGAGACCCCGTTCACTGTAGTTAACTGCACTTAACTTATGCTCTTGGGTTATATTCTCAGCACTATGCTCTTAATTCCTGCTTTCAGGCGTTAACACCTAGGTTTTGTTCTTGATTTAAATATTGTTCATAACTCTTGGCTATTATTTTTATCCTGGTCTCTTGCTCTTTTATTTGTTTTAATTCTTAGGTGAAAATCTTGCTCTTTGTCCATAACTTCTGCTTTATCTCTCATGTCTTGCTGTTTTAAGTAGGGCTGGGATGATACACTATGTCACGATCACGATACATATCGCAATATTTTACCTGCGATCACGATATGTATCACGATACATACACCTTGAAAGAATGACACGGTATCTAGATTTAAAATGATTTATTTCAAGGTATTTGTGTATAACAAAAACACTGTTGTAATAATCAAACAAGTAACTCCATCATACTTGTGTATTTTTTCTAAACAAGTACTGTGTAACATGTTTAAGATAATACTGTTTTGAAAAAAAGTTGTGTATCATTTTGTATTGATACACCAGTCGACGATACGATAGCTGTATCAAACTTAAAAGTATCGCGATGCATCGATGCATCGGTGAATCGTTCCAGCCCTAGTTTGAAGCACTTATTCTTTAAGCTGTCAGATCTTGCCCATTGCCCTTAAGTCATGCCCT
Source organism: Haliotis rubra (assembly GCF_003918875.1). NCBI lineage: Eukaryota > Metazoa > Mollusca > Gastropoda > Lepetellida > Haliotidae > Haliotis > Haliotis rubra. The sequence goes on from NW_025767429.1 coordinate 135,337, forward strand.
TAAATACTTATTTCACTTGAGCTACTTTAACCATGAACACGCTAGCAGTGTTAAACTCATTGCATGGGACACTAAAGCACTTTCAACAATGGTACACTCATGCAATGGTGTACTCAGGCAGGGTTTGCTCAAGTTATGGTATATTCAAGCTATGGTGTACTCAAGTTATGGTATATTCAAGCTATGGTGTACTCAAGTTATGGTATATTCAAGCTATGGTGTACTCAAGTTATGGTATATTCAAGCTATGGTGTACTCAAGTTATGGTATATTCAAGCTATGGTGTACTCAAGTTATGGTATATTCAAGCTATGGTGTACTCAAGTTATGGTATATTCAAGCTATGGTGTACTCAAGTTATGGTATATTCAAGCTATGGTGTACTCAAGCTATGGTGCATTCAAGCTATGGTGTACTCAAGCATTGTTAAGTCAAACAATGGTACACTCAAGCATTGTTTAGTCAAGCAATGGTTAACAAGCTATGGTTAACTCATGCCATGAAAGATTCAAGGACTGAAACACTCAAGTAATGGTAAACTAAAGCAGTTCAGGGATGGCAACAGGAAAATCTATTTTCAGCTGAAAACTTAATATTGTGTCATCGAGTTGAGGGTTTCTCAATGGAATTAGACGATTCACAATTGAACAATTTGAAATAAAATCAGCTGAAATCCGTGGATCAGCGGAAAATTGCCATCCGTGGCAACTGTACACAATGAAGCTATTTGAAACTCAAGCTATGGTACACTCAGGCAATTGAACACTCAAGACATTGTACACTCAAGCAATTGAACACTCAAGCAATTGTACACTCAAGACATTGTACACTCAAGTCATTGTACACTGAAGCAATTGTACACTCAAGACATTGTACACTCAAGCAATTGAACACTCAAGCAATTGTACACTCAAGACATTGTACACTCAAGCAATTGAACACTCAAGCAATTGTACACTCAAGACATTGTACACTCAAGTCATTGTACACTGAAGCAATTGTACACTCAAGACATTGTACCCTCAAGCCATTGGTACGCTCATAAAGACATTGTACACTCAAGTCATTGTACACTGAAGCAATTGTACACTCAAGACATTGTACACTCAAGACATTGGTACTTGGCTCATTAAGACATTGTACCCTCAAGTCATTGTACACTCAAGCCACTGGTACGCTCATTAAGACATTGTACCCTTAAGTCATGGTACACTCAAGCCACTGGTACGCTCATTAAGACATTGTACCCTTAAGTCATGGTACACTCAAGCCACTGGTACGCTCATTAAGACATTGTACCCTTAAGTCATGGTACACTCAAGCCACTGGTATGCTCATTAAGACATTGTACCCTCAAGTCATGGTGAAGTCAAACAATGGTACGCACATTAAGACATTGTACCCTCAAGTCATGGTACACTCAAGCCACTGGTACGCTCATTAAGACATTGTACCCTTAAGTCATGGTACACTCAAGCCACTGGTACGCTCATTAAGACATTGTACACTCAAGCCATTGTACACTCAAGCCATTGTACACTCAAGCCATTGGTATGCTCATTAAGACATTGTACCCTCAAGTCATTGTACACTCAAGCTATTGTACACTCAATCTATTGTACACTCTGGCAATGTGAACCTGTAGATTTAGAGTTGCTTGTGGCGATTGTGAATCGTACCCACACTATCAGAACCCTTGAGCATTCACAACTTTCAACACCTCCCCACAGTCATAGCATCCACACAATGCAAAACAAACAATTTCCATGAGATTCTGGTAAAAGAGAAACAAAAAACTGAGAAGAAACGTACCGATTTTCTGTCAAAGAGATCACATTGCATTCAATCTTTGAATCAATTACACCAGCATCAGTGACAGCATTGGATCAACATCGGCATGACCGCATCACCAAACACACTCAGTGTCCCTCTATGCTGCAGTCATAATGTTTATGAAACACAAACCATCGCCAGGATTCATGACATCAGTTTGTCAATTTTGGCCCATTCAGCCTACTTCTCATGATCTCCTAGGGAGTCAATCGTCGGGGATGGTCGGCTCTTGAATCGCAGAATCAAAGTCAAACAGCAGCAGTGTTGATTCAAGCCACAGCGTTCGTGACAACCACAGACGGACCAGACTGCTTGAAATCACTAATGGTTAAGTCTGAATATTCAAGATGGTGGCACTTCCATTGCAGAATCATGTTTTCCACGTCATGCTTCCACGGACGAAGCAAATACGAGAATTGGGGGAGTGATGGAGATAAACGTGGAGACCAGGTTAGCGTAATTGATTCTGTAAGTTTGACACCAGGGAATGGCCTGTCTCTGTTAACCAGCAGACATCAGCATGAACTAGGACTGTTAACCTTTTACTCAAGTCATTTACAGACGGTTTATTCTCCTGATTTCTGCTCCATTCATCATTCATTACCAGGATCGGCCACTGATGATTTTTTTAATGCAATTTCATCTTTATCGCTCAGTGTTCATGAGAGGCCATAAAACTGCAAACGTTTGTGCTTTAAACATTTCCAGAACGTTTCGTCATTCACTGATTCATGCTGTGTGCACCCAAGGGATTCCTGGATAAAATATCTTGCCTGTTTTCTTGCTTGTTGTACAAAGCAAATGAAGACAGTGAAGACAGTGCTGGCTGAAATCATGTATCCTCCATGTCCCAGTCCTTCTCCGGACTTTATTTTCAAGGATTGTGATGTCAGTATATGACAGGACATGTTAATGATAATAATCACTTTTGGAGTAAATGAGTGAGTTTAGTTTTCGGCCGCACTCAGCAACATTCCAGCTATATGGCGGCGGTCTGTAAATAATCGAGTCTGGACCAGACAATCCAGTGATCAACAGCATGAGCCTGACGGAACCGATGACATGTGTCAACCAAGTCAGCGAGCCTGACCACCCGATCCCGTTAGTCGCCTCTTACGACAAGCATGGGTTACTGAAGATCAATATTCTAACCCGGACCTTCACGGGTCTAATCACGGGTCTAATCACTTTTGGAAAATACCAATGTATGTCAGATGACTCACAGAGTGCCCACAAATCAACCCTTCGCAGCTTAACGCTTTAGCCACTAGGCTAACAAGCTGACTTCACAGAGTCACAACATTCACTTCCGTCCCGACAACATTGTTGTACCATACATCCATAATTTTATGATGACGTAAACTTTGCTTTTCACTAATGTCCCAGGGCACCAACTCAACAACATAGGACCAAATGAACAATCTCCCACAGGGTTGCCATGGAAACAGAAACATAACCAAAAGGAACAAATCAGATGCATCTTTAATTGAGGACAAACAATGGCTGGTTGTAAGAAGGCTGTCTTTCTTTACAACTGTCCGTCAGTGAAATAGATCACTGATGCCTACCACTTAGTATTAAACAGAATCTTTTCCTGCATATATTTGAAAAACATGTTTTAGTCTTGGGTTTTGTAAAAGAAATTAATTGTTCAATAGACATGCTGGCATGCCATGTTGAAAACATTCAGAGTATAAAACTGTTTGTCATCATGGCCAGGAAACAGTGACAGAGACTTATCGACATGAGATAACAACTTATCTTAAAGTTCCGTGTGTCAACATATGTCGAACGGACTCCACATTTGGAAAATGGTCCAGATTCTTCAACTTACACAATCAGAAAGAAAATCCTTTGTTGTTGAATTGAAGAACTTGGATTGTTTGTCTAATCACAATGTGTGATGGTGCAGAGAGCCACTATCATTACAAATGTTGTTTTTCTAGCAATTCTTTTGACAAAACATTCATCCAAAAACATGATTAAAAGATCAGACCAGTTATATTCCTTGGAGATAAACAAGGCCAATTTATTTCTTTTCAAAGCATCAGACTCTTGAAGTCTCTAAAATGAGATTATCAATATTGCTTTATCTAAATTAATTAAAGTCAAAAGTCTTTGCCTGGCATGATTGTTACGTTTGTTAAAATAATCTTCAAGGTTGCCATGGTTACAGACTGACTGACTGACGCCAACAACAAAGAAATGGTAAAACTTTACCATTGCCGCCAACCGTAATGATGGATCAGAGATATAAAAACATCCAACTTCAAAGACAACTAAATGTCTGTACAACAACAAAAACCTGCAAGAACCCAATAATGAGAAAAAAGATTTATCTGCTGAAGAGAGGATACATTTTACTGTGAAATATCTAAAACCCCTGCCCTTTAACAGAAAATCAAGCGATGATGTTTATCAGCTCATTAGACAATATTCCACATGTGTCATTTCTATCTGAAATCCATGGAGAATGATGTTCAGGGTTAAACATTAAGTTGTATTTTCAATGGTCAAACATGAATTGTGACATCTATTCTTGTTTTGTCCCTTTATGAGTTAGTTAGAGCGCCAGCAGAGCATATATATATATGAAGGTAAAACAAAACACTATTTTAAACAAGAAAAAATTGTGTCCAGGGACACGGATGCCCCCGCTGACATTCATAAGACAGATATAAAGATCAATAATTGAACAAAACTCACGAACAAGTTCAATAAACATCTATGCAACTATGAGATGCACACCTTTCGAGTCCCAATGAAACACATGTATAAGTTTAATCAATTCTGTTGAGCAGTTTTTGTGGAGAAGTGGATAGACTTAATCCCCTATTTCACTATCATCAGAGAGAAATTCAACAAAATTTATCTAAGTTCAAATGTCTCTTAACATACAAAAAACTATAAAATACAAAAACAAAATATGAGATGCACATCATTAGAGTCCCAAGAAAGCCCATGTATAAGTTCATTGAATTCCACAGAGCGTTTTTGTGGAGAAGTGGATAGAGTACATTCCCTGTTTCATGCAGACTGACGTATGGACGGACGGACACGGAGGGTAACCCTATATGCCCCCAGCCATATATGGCAGGGGCATAAAAATATTTTAAAATTATGCTTAAGAAATATGGGAAGGGGAGGGGGTCATTGATTTTGTACATGACATGCACTTACTTTGTACATAAATTGTAGGGGGGGCCACTCACATTGTACATGCTTCTCCATAACAATCATCATCATCCCCCCCTAGCCATATATTATCAAGGGCCCCTAAAATACTATTTTATGCCAGAATGTACAAGAGGTATTAAAATGGTCACAACACAAGAAGTTGAAACACCTAAGACGACCACAAGCCTACAGCAAACAAAGTGAGTGAGTGAGTGAGTTTGGTTTTACGCCGCTTTTAGCAATATTCCAGCAATATCACGGCAGGGGCCACCAGAAATGGGCTTAACACATTGTACCCATGTGGGGAATTGAACCCGGGTCTTCGGCGTGACGAGCGAAGGCCTTAACCACTAGGCTACCCCACTGCCCTACAGCAAACAAAGGACTTAATAGCAGGTATGGAATCTCTATATCACAGCGTTGAAACCCCATCACTTGAAGCAGATCAAAGACACTGCATGGGGCTCTTTCTATAATGAGCAGCATTTTTAAAGTCCTATCATGGTAATTAAATCAAAACACTTAATCAAGTTAGCAAGAAAGTCGATATTCCACAGTTTACAAGGCAACAAATTTTCTACACATGGATGTCTGCCCCACAGAATGTACATGATGGCAATTACACAACAATCAATTCTTAATTGAGATGAACTCCACAGACAGACTCCCATCAAATCCACACACTGATGGGAGGTGTCCTCTAGAGGGTGTCCTCTGGAGGGGGGCCTCTGGTAGTCATGACAAAACTTTCAACTTGCAGGGATTTACAGGACGCGAATTCCTGCCTCCTATATGCATAAAAATTGACAATGGATGCAAAAAAATTATTAGCGCATCCACAGGGACGCAGAAAAAGTCCAAATACTTTTTGTAAAAATTCCAATCAAGTAACAATAAGTTATCAAAGAGTTCGCTACTAGCTGGGTTATGGTATAATTTTCAATTCAATTACTGTAACATGATGATGATCATGATACACAATACAATAACAATATCAATAATAATATTTAAGTGAATGGGACCCCCCATTTTGTTTTCCGGGACCCATGAAAATTGAGGGTATGAGTCCCAGGGAACCTCAAAAACAGGACTCAAGGTAAATCTATGATCTTGGCAAATAACTTGACGCTGCAGACTTTGAAAGGGGTTTATCTGGACTTGGGATCAATTTCATAAAACTATTGTAGCACTAGTACAGATGTATGCTTCATAACACAGACTTACATCTGGAGCGGGGAAAGTTTGATCCCCGGCCACGTCATACCAAAATACGTTAAAATATGGTACTCGTTGGTCCCTGCCTGGCGCTTGAGATTAATGGGAAAAGCAAGGACTGGTCAGCTCGGAGTCAGTATAATGTGTCTGAATGGGGTATTCATGCTTCACTGCGGCATGGTATCTCAGTGCAGCACTATAAAACCAGCTTAAGCCTGGGCTAGTACAAGCAGCCACACATATACACACATGCACGTCGTCATATGCGTGAAATATTCTTATTAAGTATGACGTTAGACCACATTTCACCTCACCTCACTAGATATATCCTAGTTGACATAGTTGTAATTAATGTCATAAACTTAAAGCAAACACTGACAGAGAAAACTGGGTACCACCGATAGCAGGACCAATGTCAAGGTCAAGGTTTTAATTTGAAAATAGGTTTACATTATTCCAACGTTAATATTCTTCAGAATTTAGAAGTAGTTTTAAGATATCCCAATTTTGAACAAGATGAAGATTTCTTTGCTAATCTGCCAAGGACAATTTGTTTAGAATTTGTTGAGAAATGTTGGGTGGTAGTAAACTAGAGTGTTGAGGCAAGATGTATATAAAGCCGGACACATGATACTGGACACGTGATACTGGACACGTGATATACGGGGTAGGTCTGTTTACAACGGGAAGGAATGGCTCAGATTCCATCAAGGAAGGATGTATATGAAGCTGGCCACGTGATATAGGTCTGTTTACAACGGGAAGGAATGGCTCAGATTCCATCAAGGAAGGATGTATATGAAGCTGGCCACGTGATATAGGTCTGTTTACAACAGGGAAGGAAATGCTCAGATTCCATCAGGGAAGGAGGTGAGGTGAGGTGAAATAGGGTTTAAGGTCGTGCTTGAGAATATTTTGCTCATATGACGACGTGCATGCATGTGTATGTGTATGTGCGGCTGCTTGTACTAGCCCAGACTGAAGCTGGTTTTATAGTGCTAGCCCACTGAGATACCATGCCGCAGTGAAGCATGAATACCCCACTCAGACACATTATACTGACTCCGAGCCGACCAGTCCTTGTTGTACCCATTAATGCTCATTGTCAGACAGGGACCAACAAGTACCATATGTTAATGTCTCTTGGAACGAACCCGCAACCTTTCGCTCTCCGGGTGGACGCTCTAACCACTACACCACGGAGGCGGCCCACCAGGAAGGGGTCATAGCAACATGGAAGAGTTGAGGTGACCTACAATGTCATGACCTGGATCGGCAACAGGTCTGAAACACCAGCTTATCATCCAGCTTGTTTGTATGGCAACTTTACAGTCAGCCCCTGCCTGTTGCACAGACAGCAACAGAACCTGCAACATGGACATCATGGAAGACAGCAAACACTCACACGACAACACTGTTTCCTAATTAATTCCCACATGGGCACAATGTGTGAAGCCCATTTGTGGTGTGCCCCGCCGTGATATTGCTGGAACATTGCTAAAAACAGCGTAAAACCATACTCACCCACTCACTCCTAATTAATTACATCCCAAAATGCTGAAAGGCAAAACAGTAAATGAGGGAAGTTATAATTCACTGTAAGCGACATCTGATTATGTGAATAGAGGGAGGGGAGATGGAAATTGGGAGGGGACATGAGTGAGTGAGTTAATATTTATCGTCACATCGGCAATATTTCAGCCATATCGTGACCCAGGGAGGGGACATGAATAGAGCGGGGGGACAGGAAGATTCAGAGGGGACGTGACTAGAGGGAAGGGACATGAAGATTGGGATGGGACATGAAAAGAGCAGGGATGAGAATGAAGTTTTGAGAAAAACTCTGAAAACTAGCCGAAGCTCCTGATATTTAGGCATTTTAGACCTTTAAAACTGGCTCAGAAATGACAATATCATGAACACAGCAACCATTAAGAAAGTTTAAATCTGCTGAAGCACATTCATACAATTGTCAACGGATTTAGATGATTCACAAAAATGACCCTTGGCCATATGATATTCCCGGAATTCTGCAGATCCACGGAAAATTTTCATCCCTGAAGATTGTGAGGGGATGTGAGAGGGGTTGAAGATTGGGAGGGAACGTGAGGGTGAGGACGGGATGGGACATGAACAGCAGAAGTGGACAAAGTGACAAATAAATCAAATCGACCAGAAGGCCAAACCACTGAATCGCTGCTCATGCTATCAACCACTTGCTTACCTGCCTTTGTCATCGACTGCCATGCTATCAACCACTTGCTTACCTGCCTATGTCAACCACTGCCATGCTATCAACCACTTGTTTACCTGCCTATGTCAACGACTGCCATGCTAGCAACCACTTGCTTACCTGCCTATGTCAACGACTGCCATGCTATCAACCACTTGCTTACCTGCCTCTGTCAATGACTGCCATGCTATCAACCACTTGTTTACCTGCCTACGTCAACCACTGCCATGCTATCAACCACTTTCTTACCTGCCTATGTCAACCACTGCCATGCTATCAACCACTTGCTTACCTGCCTATGTCAACCACTGCCATGCTATCAACCACTTGCTTACCTGCCTATGTCAACCACTGCCATGCTATCAACCACTTGCTTACCTGCCTGTCAACGACTGCCATGCTATCAACCACTTGTTTACCTGCCTGTGTCAACAACTGCCATGCTATCAACCACTTATTTACCTGCCTATGTCAACGACTACCATGCTATCAACCACTTGCTTACCTGCCTATGTCAATGACTGCCATGCTATCAACCACTTGCTTACCTGCCTATGTCAACGGCTGCCATGCTATCAACCACTTGTTTACCTGCCTACATCAACGACTGCCATGATATCAACCACTTGCTTACCTGCCTATGTCAATGACTGCCATGCTATCAACCACTTGCTTACCTGCCTATGTCAACGGCTGCCATGCTATCAACCACTTGCTTACCTGCCTATGTCAACGACTGCCATGATATATTTGAACACAGGTGACTGAACATGTTCAAGGCAACCACATTGATACCCTTCCTGAAACAAGCAGGCGGAGCCAAGCTGCCATTTCCAAACTCTCAGTAACAAAATCAAGTTTCTTCTCCAAGTGCTTGATACAGCTGTGATACGACCAACTGAAATCAAACCCCTTCTCACCCTCACTCACTTGTTCACAGCGGTAACATTCCTGAACACATCACAGAATCTCAGCCAGACTTCCATTTCCAAACTGTCTACTCAATCTCCAACATTCTCCTCCCACGATGACGCTGACAAACCAACAGACCCAGTCTACATGGAGAGTTGCACCGGTGGAGCTCAAACAAATTACACCCATTGATCAGTAATGGCAGCTCATCTCAAAGCCGCTCATCCGACCATTTTCCACACTCCAACGTGACAGCGATCGCAGGAACGAATTAATAGATGGCTGGTAGAAATTGCAAAACCAACAGCAAACTGATTAGGGGAAGCAATTAGAAGAAAAGCTAAGAGGGTTGAGTCAAACTGTGAGCATTTACACCGACCACGCCACAGCTCTTTGTAGATGCATATCCATTTTTGTAAACTCAGCAAAACTTAAAACTCACAGCTGTTTTGTAGTGAATTTGTTCACCTAATTCTTGAGAGAGAAACATTTTTGTTCATCTGCACTTGGAAACCCCATTATCTCAAACTCTGACATCTTCACTTTTTGGTATGTTATGTTCATATCACCTCGCAGGGTGCGAAAACTAATTCAGTGTGTTGTTTCAGTCCTGACCTCAAGGTGTGATGGAATAAAGACCGTATTTCTAACGCTGAAATGATCCCCTAATGTGAAGGATACTTTGCTTTGAAGGGAAATTAGTTTTCCCATCTGTCGAGAGTGGTGGGGTGTCATAGTGGTTAAAGCATTCTCCTAGCATGCTCATCAAGCTGTAGACCCAAGTTCCATTCCCCAAATTAGGGTACAGACACTGGACCAGACAATCCAGTGACTGACACCATGACCTACACAACTAGGATACGATGCAGGGTTTGACATAGCTCTTCGAAACTAGGAGTCCTGGGGACTCAGGGCATATTTTTTTGACAGACCATTTCCAAAATTGGGAGTCAATCAATTTGCATGAAATCAGTGATAATGGATGCTTCCCATTTGATAATGATTACGTTATGATATGTGTTACTTTCAATATCATTAGAATAACGATTGTAAATAAAATGTTAACATATTAATATGGGATGTCATTACAAACTCAGAAAGTTCTTTCCCAGAAAAAAAATTATATTGAGTCCACAAGGACTCACAGGATTTTAGTTTGGGGGTACTTCACCAAATTTCTGCGTCCAATACGCAGGAATCTTGCGTGCCATAAAACCCTGACGATGACATGCAAAATCCAAGTGAGAAACCAGACCACCTAATCCCGGCAAATGGAGTTCTACCGTGGATCTTCACGAGGAATCTATCACAACAACATGGAACTTTACTTGTGGATGATGGAGGGTGGAACTGTTCCATCCTTGCTCAAGTCTCAACATAGATATCATGCTCAACAAGAAAGAGATGCAAGTAGCTTCCATTATTGATTCCAATATCACAATTCCAGAAGCTCTCTGCTGGCTGAATATATCATCTATATTGCTAGAAAGGCCACTAGAGCACAATAAAGAGTTGCAATGTATATAATGTCACAATAATTTTGAATTATTCCACAGCTCTTGACCAGCCAGTCTGAGAATGGTGTGTACAGATAGATCATTTCTAGCCACGCTTTCGCCTCTGAGTTGTTGCCATAACACATCAAGTTTGAAGACAGAAATCTACGGAATCTTAAAATGACGACTGATAGTAGCATAAAGAATCATACTTAACTGTCGCTGTAATGGATTTCCCAAACCATTAATTACTACTAAATAATGAGCCAAGTCCCATCAGCTGAATTAGCTTAAAACAGCAATGTGTGTTGTGTCGCCATTGAAATTGGTCACATGGTCTATTTCAATTCAATCAGTAGTGACAGATGGTTTGATACAAAACAGATTACCATGAAACATACTCGGAAAGAAATAATAAGGCAGTATTTTATTTATTCATTAAGATTTTACCAGTACATCATGAAGCTTAATACTGGTAGTCAATTTAGCACCCAATCATCTCACAACAACCCGGCTTGTTTGAAATTACAAACAGCTTCATATACAGTAGAAGTCAATGATTGTCAATTTAACACTCAATCAACCGGCTTGTTTAAATCCGCTCTGAATGAGGTCCTTCCTCTTTGACATGGTATCAAATGCCTTGATAACCCATTGTCCGTGAAGGGCTTTTAATGACGCTGGTCCTGGTGTCAACTGAGATTGCAGACACTGCATCATCGCTCCCTGCATCCTCTTGCTCGGTCCAGTTGTCGCGCACAACCTCACATGAATACCACTTTCACCGTGGAAACACTGTTTGATCTCGGCCTTAAAGTTCTTGTTGAGTGCCAGGTCAAGTGGTTGCAGCTTGTCAGTACAGGCGGCTGGGACGTACACGTAAACAAATGTTCTTTTCTTGTAGGAGTTCACGCTCAAACTGTCGGTACGATGAGCTCTATAGACATCAAAGATGCACAATGCCTTGTGGTCGGGATCTAATCCCAGTTCATTACGCGTGTTGCTACTTAACGTGGGGTCTATCAAGGACGCTCTCTACAAATCTGAGCATGGATACCTCGGTGCTCCAATGTGAGTCAGTATGTGTGATGTCCCAGTCAGCAGGAAAGTTGATGGATGGATGACATCGGGTCTGATTTTCCAGCCGTGAGATCAGCTGAGGGGCAGCAAATCACCGGACTTTGTCATAGAAAGTAGACCTGTGATCTGTCGCTTGTCATCCATGCCTGAGATGGTCACTTGTTTCATCCCACGCTCTTCCATGGTCCAGTCACCACCAGGAAGGAGAGAGAGGCCAGTCTGGTCCCAGTTGATCACTAGTTTATCGGGATGACATTCTGGTTCGATGACACTCTTTACACGCATTCAGGAACTCAGTCTTGATGACGGGCTAAATCAGACGGCAGCTTCTTCACACCTTTGTTCCCTTGGCGCTTAACAAAATCCATTCTTCTTAGAAGTGATCTAGCCCAGGAATCATTCAATTGAACATGTCCACCAAATTCTTTCAACACAGATTTGTGACGCTTTCTCATGATTCCATCAGTTGCTGCAAGCAATGTTCTTGTGTTGACAGCACCACCAGACAATCTTGTTTTTCTCACCCAGTTCTTTATCTCGCTCTTCATATTGACCCAGCTTTGGCCTCTGACCTCGACAGCCTTAACCAATAGCGCGGAGATTCTGCCGATTTACTTTGCTGTTTCAAAAACTGGCTTTCATACTAACGGACTGTAGATTCGTTCACCTTCTTCTTCAGGTCACTGGTGTGTACTTACGGGCTGCCTTCATAACACCATGTTCAATCGCGATAAACAGCAATTTTCACCGCATTCTAATCATAGTTTTGGTATTCCCCACGCTTCCTTTACGGAATGATGGGTCACGTGACGTGTCACTTGTCGCCATTTCTTCCTCAAGTAGATCTACTGCAGCATTTGCAGCTATTACGACTTCGATCTCAGTCTCATCTTTACACTCATTTGGATCTGGAAGTCCAGGTGTCTTGGGGGTAGGTGCTTTCTTCAACCACATTCGCAATGCCATAGTCAGTTCGTCAGAATTCGGAACATAAGACTGATGTGGTTTTCATCTCTTTATATACTAGTACTTGCATCACGGTATCTCACTTCCTAAGCACTTAATACTTCCGTGAGTAAACGGATTGCTGTGTAAACCAGTATATCGCACAGATAGGGATTTCCTGTGAGTAGGCAATAAACGCTCTTCGACAGGTTCAGCCACTCTGTTTGTTTTCACTGCTATTAGTGGCGGCCAAAGAGACAGCTGGCAGGTTAGGGCAATTACTGATTGCGCCAATAATTGACCGCCAAGTAGTCTAAACTGTCAATTCCGCTAAAAATTGCACCACGCTAAAATAATACGCTACAGTATCGTTAGTATATTTTGGGATTACACTCTCTTAGTAAAGTACAGATTCTAGTATTTTTAGGGTTGAGTCCCATCCGGGATTCGAACTCCACACCCTCAGAGTCAGGCACCTAATCGCCAGCACACAAAGTCAGACGCCTAGACCGGCTTCAGCCACCGCTGCTTTCCACAAAAATCCTGGATGGGACTCAACCCCAAAAAAGTACTAGAATCTGTACTTTACTAAGAAAGTGTAATCCCAAATATAACATATGTTACCAACTACTAGGAAGGAAATATTGTTAACTAAGTTGATTCACTTATAAACCGCCAAACACTACCCTTTGTCAAATCTTATTGCAGTGCAGTAGCCTGATATATACAACACAGATTGCTAAATGAAAAGAAAACACACATATCGAGAATATGGAATGCAAAAGAGCAAGAATACAGTCTCAGTCTCACCATATTATCATTATCATAATTATTATTATATTATTATTATAGTCCATTGTACCATGCTATTTCCATTCACAGTAAATGCTCAAAGCACAGAATTAAAATATTAGTCACTTGAGATGAAACTAGTCATCTGACAGTCTAAAGAGATGAGTTTTGAGACTTCGCTTTGAAGTCAAGTAGATTTGGACAGTTTTTCAAACATTCCAGCAGTTTAGTTCGTTCCATGCCTTATGCAGCATACTTGAAGGTTCACTTCCAATAGCTGGACGCTCTAACTGGAGGGATCACGAGCAGTGACTTGGACTTGGATCGTAATGTTCTCGCGGGGATGTAGGGCTGAATCAGTTCAGTTATATAGTCAGTGCATTTGGCCAGTTCCAATAGCTGGACGTTCTAACTGGAGGGATCCACGAGCAGTGACTTGGACTTGGATCAGAATGTTCTCGCGAGGGATGTAGGGCTGAATCAGTTCAGTTATATAGTGCGGCATTTGGCCAGTTACACCCCTTGAAAACAAAGCAGAGAGTTTTGAAGAGTATTCTGTGCTAGATGGGTAGCCAGTGGAGCTGCTTAAGTACTGGAGTGATATGCTCTCATGGTTTGGTCCTGGTTACGATTCGGGCAGCTGCATTTTGCTTTCCTTGCTGTAACTTTGATAGTTGAACATTGGTGGCGCCCACTAGGAGGGAGTTGCAATAGTCGAGACTGGATGTTACCAGTGAGATATCAGCTTATATCCAACCCACATCTCACCATGTCAGCTTCCGCCTCACCTTCATCTCACCATGTCAGCTTATATCTCACCCACATCTCACCACGCCAGCTTCCGTCTCACCTTCATCTCACCATGTCAGCTTATATCTAACCCACATCTCACCATGCCAGCTTCCGTCTCACCTTCATCTCACCATGTCAGCTTACATCTCACCCACATCTCACCATGCCAGCTTCCGTCTCACCTTCATCTCACCATGTCAGCTTACATCTCACCCACATCTCACAATGTCAGCTTCCGTCTCACCTTCATCTCACTGTATCAGTTTTGGCCCATACAACTGTCAACCCCAAAGTGCACATCATCACATGATCGTAACTCAGGAAAGTCTGAACAATTTCACACCACGACGAGCTCTCCTTCCCAGAGCACCGATGCATACATGACCTGATATGACCATCTACCTAATGACAGGCTAGCTATTAAACGCTCATGATTTGGACACTGGGGAAAATTATGTGTCTGGGAATGGACATTTCAATTTCACACCCTGCTTCCAATGATGGAGGCTTGAACTTGACATGGACATAAACTGTAACAAAGGGAAATGGGGTATACCGTCCCGCTGAAGATTACTGCACTCAGCAATGTTCTTGTTCTATCCCATTAATGTCCCTACAACAATGATCATTTACTGCGAGATACTTGGGATTACACTTTCTCAGTAGTTGGTTTGTTGTTTAAACGCCGCACTGAGCAATATTCCTAACTAGTGTTCTATCCCATTAATGTCCCTACAACAATTATCGTTTACTGCGAGATACTTGGGATTACACTTTCTCAGTAGTTGGTTTGTTGTTTAACGCCGCACTGAGCAATATTCCAACTATATGGCGGCAGTCGGGAAATAATCAAGTCTGGACCAGACAATCTAGTGATCAACAACATGAGACTCGATCTACGCAACTAGGATATGATGTGATGTGTCAACCAAGTCAGTGAGCCTGACCACCCAATCCCGTTAGTCGTCTCTTAGTAAAAGTACAGAGTCTAGTACACTGAGTCCCATCCAGGATTCAAACTTACTCTCTCGCTGTGGGACATGCAAGCAGCTCGAGATGGCCAACACACAAAGCACCACTTCTCACCATTGCTGGAAACAAAACTCCAACCTCCACCTGATCCGACACGTTAGATCCGGGTTAGAGTTGGTCTTCAGTAACCCATGCTTGTCGTTAGAGTAGTCAGGGCTTGTTGACTTGGTTGATACATGTGATCTGTTTCAATCAATGTTCATGGTGTTGATCACTGGATTGTCTCGTCCAGACTCGAAACCAACCAACCAACCAACCAACCAACCAACCAACCAATCAACCAACCAACCAACCAGCCAACCAACCAACCAATCAGCCAACCAACCAACCATCCAACCAACCAACCATCCAACCAACCAACCATCCAACCAACCAACCAACCGATCCATCTACAAGATGCCAGAAGCGGTCTAGAACATCCCAGATATAACAAAATCCTGATTTCCTTCATGATAAAGACAGCCGAACTAGTATCAGGTGTCCCAGGGACATACAGCTTGAAAACTAGTATCAGGTGTCCCAGGGACATACAGCTTGAAAACTAGTATCAGGTGTCCCAGGGACATACAGCTTGAAAACTAGTATCAGGTGTCCCAGGGACATAGTATCAGGTGTCCCAGGGACATAGTATCAGGTGTCCCAGGGACATAGTATCAGGTGGTGTGCCAGGGACATAGTATCAGGTGTCCCAGGGACATACAGCTTGAAAAACTAGTATCAGGTGTCCCAGGGACATACAGCTTGAAAACTAGTATCAGGTGTCCCAGGGACATACAGCTTGAAAACTAACACAGATTGGAAGGTCTGACTTGGTGAATTGCTTCATGAACAATTACTGCCTGTCATTGTTTCACAGTGGTATAGGTGTTTGCTCATGATATCAACCCCTGGTTTGTCTGCAACAGATTTCATTATTCAACATGTTCAAAGGACGTCCGGTAATAGTGAGTGAGTTTGGTTTACGCCCCTTTCAGCAATATTCCAGCAACATCGCTGCGGGGGGACACCAGAAATGGGCTTCACACATTGTACCAAAATGGGGCATCGAACCACAGTCTATAGCATGACAAGAGAACGCTTTAACCACTAGGCTACCCACCTACCCATCTGGTAACATATCATACCAAACTTCATTGAAATTGGACCCAAAAGGTTCAACCAGTAACACAATAATTAATGGCTGGTTGCCCCCTCACCACGTTAATGACGGCTAACACACTGTCTGTGAGCAGATTAAACACTAGTGTTGCTGTCAAACACCAACAGCCTGTTAGATTTCATACATATCCAGGCAGTCGAGTTGGGCCCATGTGATTGGTCATCAAATCTTCATGGGGTCACCAGCCAATCATCAATCACAACCACCAGGGCCAACCATCTGCAGGTCACCAGGTCCGGCAGCTGGAGGACTGAGATTCAGGTCAAATACAACACCCATGATATCACGGCCAGGCAATTACTTGCAGTAATAATTCACCGAAACCAGGGACAAGCCAGAAATCATTTAATATTCTCAAGATAACTTGTAGTTTTGTAAATGCCCTTTGAACAGTGGTTGAGGTGTAATCAAGGCATCGCAGCCTGATGGGGGGAGCAGGGTCTGGAGTGATGTCTGGACCAAACAATCTGGTGATTGACGTTACGAGTAAAGATCTACGCCATCTGGGAAGCATAACACGCCATCACCAAGCTGATTGATTGATTGATTGATTGATTGAGTGTGTGAGTGAGTGAGCTGTCGAGGTTGTCGAGCTGTCTGGATGGCCAATCAAATCACTGACGAACCAATGTGTAACGAGTCATCACCAAGTCTGACCACTCATTCATCAAGTAGCCGTTTCTGAAACCATAGGTGGCTGAGAGACTAATTCGAATCAAGAAATGTGAGAGAGGTGAGTGAGTGAGTGAGTGAGTGAATTTAGTTTTAGGCCGCACTCAGCAATATTCTAGCTATATGGCAGGGGTCTGTAAATAATCGAGTCTGGACCAGACAATCCAGTGATCAACAGCATGAGAATCGATCTGCGCAATTGGGAATCAATGACATGTGTCAACCAAGTCAGCGAGCCTGGCCACCCGATCCCGTTAGTCGCCTCTTACGACAAGCATCATAGGTTACTGAAGATCAATATCCTAACCCGGACCTTCACAGGTCGTGAAAGAGGTAGGTTTATCACCATTTTGAGCAGTCTTCTAGTCATGTCACAGCATGCGAGTTACCTAAGTGTTGAAGGAAAACCTGAAGTGAAGTCCATCTCAGACTTTCACCTCTTTGGTGAGTCATCAGAGTGAAAAACAAACCAAGCATACATTAAATAACTGCAGTCTGCCGTGACGAACATATTGACACGTAAATTTACTTCCATAAGGATCCATACAAACATCAAACTATGAGCCTGACATAAGATCTACCTAACACGGGCACCAGTGACACTTTTTTCAAAACACAGGCCAGTATTTAGAGTGGTTGTTTCTACCTAAATCACAGTGAATGAGTGAGTCTAGTTTTATACCCCACTCAGGAATATTCCAATTTCCAGCTATATGGCGGCAGTCCGAAAATAATCAAGTCTGGCCCAGGCAATCTAGTGATCAACAGCATGAGCATCTATCTACACAGTTGGGATATGATGCCATGTGTCAACTAACTTCAGTCAGCGTGCCTGACCACTCGATCCCGTTAGTCATCTCTTACGACAAGCATAGGTTACTGAAATTCAATTCTAACCCGAATCTTCATGGGTCTAAAACCATATTGGGTGCTGTACAAATTTTGCATATTTTTATGTATATTATCCCCGCAGGACTGTCAGGATAGAATGGCCATATGTTAAGACAAACATTTCTGTACACATCAATCAAGTGGAAGGTTTTTACCGGTCCCAGCAGAACCACGTGTCTATCATCACATGACATCACATGACACTGCATGACATGAATGGAGATGAGGTGATTGATTGGTCCCTGAAGACGGCCAGGAAGGAAATAATTATACAGAATTTATCATACATCAGTGTACGAAATAAGGCCCTTAAACAGTCTAAATTTACAGCTAGCCAGCCTGATGGTCTGTTAAATATTTTAGATGTTCCATACATCTAAGCAAATTCCATGGTTACATCCACATACCCTGATGTCTGGCTGGGTTTGGGCTTATTTCATACACTGTATACATGCATGCAACACAAGCCACCATTCTTGTCTTCTCCACATGCTGAATATACAAGGAGAGATATGTCTTTCCGAACATGCCACAGGCACGCATACAGATGATTACATGTCAGGGCTCGATTTAGTGCTTTGTTACTTGCACTGGTGCAGCCCAATATTACAAAGTGCAACCTAGTTATAAGTCTAACTTGCACCAGGTGCATGTCAAGTTTTGAGTGGGTAAACTTCTGAATAAAACATCTAAATAATTCAACAGCATATTTCTTTCACTGCATATTGCAATAAAAGCAGTACAACTGGAATTTGGCTGGCGCAACTAGGTTTTTATCTTAGGTTGCACCTGGTGCAAGTAGGTTAACATCTCTTAAATCGAGCTGTGTCACACTACAGATTTCTCTCCCAAAGAATTGATGTCTGATTCGGATGCTGGATTCAGACACGTTTTCCAAAGTTGGGAGAATGATGTTGGGTAACTGTTAAGTACATTCGGCAAGTTTCAAATTTGTATCAACTCGTGTCAATACATTTGAAAAAGACACCGGGAGATTCTCCGGCACTTTTTAACTTTTCACAACTGACTGTTGACATTTTGTAAGAACTGAAGCCATAATTGGATGCAGACAAAAAGGAAAATAAAGGCAACAGACCATATTCTTTTAGAGGAATGTCACATTGTTTCTTAATTGACATGTCAAAAAACTAAGACTGGGTTCGTAATCAACATGTACACCATTCATGTACCTGTAATTAACCAAATCTTTGATGAGGGTGGGTGAGGCTTCCTATCATCATCGAGATAGGATCAATTATACAATAATATGGCCACACAGGGATCGATTTAGTGCTTTGTTACTTGCACTGGTGCAACCCAATATTACAAAGTGCACCCTAGTTATTTGTCTAACTTGCACTAGGTGCAAGTCAATTTTTGAGTGGGTAAACTTCTGAATAAAACATCTAAATAATTCAATAGCATATTTCTGATATTACATATTGCATTAAAAGCAGTGCAACTGGAATTTGACTGGTGCAACTAGGTTTTTATCTTAGGTTGCACCTGGTGCAAGTGGGTTAACATCTCCTAAATTGAGCCCTGCCACATATATACTTATATGAACTCCACGGCACAAGGACATGCTCTAAGTTTATACAACATAATAGACATTATTACCCCTAGCTACCTGGGAGGCGCTAGTAGGTTAATAGTCACATGACTTATCCCACCGGGTACCCATTTTCTGCTGCGTGAACAGAGCAACGTGCATGTGGCTTAAACCCAGTTCTTTTCATACCAGAAGATGTCAGAACATGGTTCGTTGCAAAACAAATACAAGTGTTTTGGTTGGCTAGCCGGCGGTGGGGTAGCCGGTGGTGGGGTAGCCCAGTGGTTAAAGCATTAGCTTGTCACAATGAAAAGCCAGGTTCGATTCCCCCTTTGGGTACAATGTGTGAAGCCAATTTCTGGTGTCCTATTGCTGTAATTTTGCTAAAAGTCCGGTAAAATCACACTCACTCACTCACTCACTCACTCACTGTGTGGTCCTGATTATTATTCAGTTTTTACTTGAATTTGAAAGTCAGACCTAGAGACCTAGATGCTTATGGAAATCAACTATCTGCCAGCTTTCTGAATACAACCTGTGTCCGAGATCAATGCTAATTTCAATTCTGACAGTTAAAGAGGATTGTTTGTAGTCTCTCATGCCTAGTGTTCCAGTCAATATTGATTACAAGCCTGTTGTGTGAGAGTCTTCATATCACAGTCTGTGCTCAACGAAAACATCTTTAAGGCTGCTTGAGGAACTATCTTATTTTTATAACTGCAGCAAAGTTGAATTGCATCTGGCTTAACGACAAGCTGTTGCTATTGATTAGGTTGAAAAAACTCCATTTAGGCCAAAACAAAAAGTATTACACTGCAACACGATACCCAGCTAATTAGGATACCTAATACAAGTGTGCCAAGCTCTTACTACATCACAATTCCCATCTGACCCATGGAGATCCGGGTTACAATATTGATCTTCAATAACCCATACTTGTCGTAAGAGGCGACTAACGGAATCGGTAGCCAGGCTCGCTGACTTGGTTGACACTTGCCAATTTTCAACATTCAACGGAATATTTTTACTTGGCAATTGTAATATCAATCATTAAGAATATGCATGTTTATTACAAATCATCTTCTCTTTTTTGTCGTTTAGTCTAAAACTGGTCTGTATATTCATAGTGAAGCAGTAGAGGTTTGAGAAAACACAGAGCGAGTTACAAGATCTGACAGCTACTTCTGTTTATTTGATGTAAACCAAGTTCACTAGTCAGTTTCAAGAATAAGGACTATTTATATGGATATACAACATCCTTATTCTATATAGGTGGCGCTTCGACATAGATTCTAATGTCGTTGTTATGATATACAACTTCTTTATTCTATATAGGTGACGCGTTTAGACATAGATTCTAATGTCGTTATGATATACAACTTCTTTATTCTATATAGGTGACGTTTAGACATAGATTCTAATGTCGTTGTTATGATATACAACTTCTTTATTCTATATAGGTGGCGTTTCGACATAGATTCTAATGTCGTTATGATATACAACTTCTTTATTCTATATAGGTGACGTTTAGGACATAGATTCTAATGTCGTTGTTATGATATACAACTTCTTTATTCTATATAGGTGGCGTTTAGACATAGATTCTAATGTCGTTGTTATGATATACAACTTCTTTATTCTATATAGGCTACGTTTCGACATAGATTCTAATGTCGTTGTTATGATATACAACTTCTTTATTCTATATAGAAGTGACGTTTCGACGTTGTTATGATATACAACTTCTTTATTCTATATAGGTGACGTTTCGACATAGATTCTAATGTCGTTGTTATGATATACAACTTCTTTATTCTATATAGGCGACGTTTGACATAGATTCTAATGTCGTTGTTATGATATACAACTTCTTTATTCTATATAGAGCTTGACGTTTAGACATAGATTCTAATGTGGATTGTCAAGCAACTGCCTCAACAAATGTAGTTGATATATCCAGCATATGCACCTAGGTACCTAACGCATTACCACTGTGTGGTACCCGTGAAGATCGGGTTAGAATTGGTCTTCTGTAACCCATTCTTGTCGTGTAAGAGGCAATCGTGTGGTCAGACTCCTGACTTGGTTGACTCACCCAATTGTGTAGATTAATGTTCATTGTATTGATCACTGGATTGTCTGGTCCAGACTCGATTATTTACAGACCACCACCATATAGCTAGAATATTGGTGATTGCTGTGTTAACCTACAACCCAACCAACTAAATCCCATCTTGACAAGGTTTAAACAGCGGATGTGATCAACCATCAGATGTCAAAATACACAAACGTAATTCATCCATCTCGATGATGGATGGGCTTGGATGAACCAAATCATCCAGCCTGCAGAATGAAGGATGACATCTTGCCACCATGCCAATATCAAAGACCTAATTAGGGGGAAGAGAGTGTTAAGCCATCGGGTCCACTTCATAACATCAGCCAATGTTAAAATGTGGTTATGCACCCTAACCCCCGGCCGCCTCCGTGGTGTAGTGGTTAGAGCGGCTGCCCAGAGAGCGGATTAGGTCGCGGGTTCGATCCCCAACCGCTTCATACCAAAAAGACGTTAAAATATGGTACTTGTTGGTCCCTGCCTGGCGCTCGGCATTAATGGGTACAACAAGGACTGGTCGGCTCGGAGTCAGTATAATGTGTCTGAGTGGGGTATTCATGCTTCACTGTGGCATGGTATCTCAGTGGGCTAGCACTATAAAACCAGCTTCAGTCTGGGCTAGTACAAGCAGCCGCACATACACATACACACGCATGCACGTCGTCATATGAGCGAAATATTCTCAAACAGCGTTAAACCCAATTTCACCTCACCTCACCTTGGCCCCTGGTCGTTCGTGAGTTAGTTTGTGAGTTCGTGAGTGAGTGAGTTATTGAGTGAGTGAGTGAGTGACCTCCCAAGCCATGAGTGAGCGGGTAACTGGGTATTTGGTTGTTGGATGAATGACTGAGCATAAGTTGAAAATTGAGAGAGGGCTCCAAAATTCAAATACTGTAGCAGCAAATATTATATACCAACAGACACCTTATAGTTAACTTCTAACACAGACTCTTCTCATAAATAAATCACTGAAGTGTATCTCATATTACCAAGAATGAAAATAGAGAAAACCAATGAAGACATTCACGTCCGCAAATGACAGGATGTGAAACATGCACATACCTCCATCTTGTTGGGTACTATCATCTGTGTACTATCCTCTCCAGTGTCAGTCGTGTGTTCTATCCTGGGTACTATTTTAGGTGTACTATTTTGTGTTCTATCCTCTTATGACTGCCTTCTCCTGTGTACTATCTTGTGTACTATCCTCTCCTGTGTACTACCCTTGCACATGTTCTATCCTCTTATGGCTGCCTTCTCCTGTGTACTATCTTGAGTTCTATCCTCTCCCAAGTACTATCCTCTCCTGTGTACTACCCTTGCACGTGTTCTATCCTCATAGGACTGCCATCTCCTGTGTACTATCCTCTCCTGTGTACTGTCCTCTCCTGTGTACTATCCTCTCCTGTGTACTACCCTTGCCGTGTTCTATCCTCTTATGGCTGCCTTCTCCTGTGTACTATCTTGAGTTCTATCCTCTCCCAAGTACTATCCTCTCCTGTGTACTACCCATGCACGTGTTCTATCCTCATAGGACTGCCATCTCCTGTGTACTATTCCCTCCTGTGTACTATCCTCTCCTGTGTACTATCCTCTCCTGTGTACTATTCCCTCCTGTGTACTATCCTCTCCTGTGTACTACCCTTGCACGTGTTCTATCCTCTCAGGACTGCCATCTCCTGTGTACTATCCTCATGCACATACGTGATCCTCCCCCTTGTAAAGGAAGCACTTCCTCCCATGTACAAGGCACCACAGTCACAGTACAACACAAAGATTCATACACGCTACAGATCAATATCTGAACATGGGCCATCTCAAACACAAAAAATAGTTTAACATTTCCAATCGTGATTTTTTATGCAATGTTCCGTATCTGTGTGTCACTTGAGGAATTCTAATCTAATAAACCACACAAACAGATCAATAAGCCACAAAAAGGGCGCTGGAAAGTTCATAAATACATGGTTAGGCTCTGCATGATCACTGGACGAGATTTATACTATTTTCAGTTGGTTTTTCAGTTACACAAGAAAAATGCACAGCAACAAAATTTTATGACAAATCGATACAGACAGGAAGGGAGCATGTCACAACTGGCAAAACGAAATAGCCAAAGCTGTCGAGTAGAAATTAATTTTGAATTAAATGATGAAAAGATTTAGGCCAGGTGAGGTAAAATTTCAATCTTTCATGTCGTTCATGAGTGAGTGAGGGTTTTTCCTGGTGATTAAACCAGTCCCACTAAATCCCACTGAGATACTATCCCCCATTCAGACACAGCATAAAACCTCCAAGCTGATCTGCCCTCGTTATCTCCCTTTATTGTCAAGTGCCAAGCAAGGCAACAATTCATGTTCATCTTTTGACGTCTTTTCGTATCACATGGTCATTGTATAATGCCCCACTCAATAGTATTCAAGCTGTCTGACAGCAACCTGTAAATAATGTAGTCTGGACCAAACAATCCAGTGATTGATATTAGGAACAAAGATCTACACCATCAAGGAGGGCTCCAGATAAGGGGCTATCGTATCGGTATACGGATAAAAATATGCACAATACGGTAGGAATTAATTCAGAAAAAACGAGATACGCACCACAGCAATGCTGTACGGTCTTAGAATCATTTACAGGCGTATTTATCTGAAAAAAGTATTGTTTTATTGTTTATTGACCTGTTTACACAAGAGTAGCAATATTGTGGTGCATATATGAAAACGAAACACAAGATTACTGATAGTCCATTAATTTCCATTCAGTACTCTAAATGTACACATAAGGTTTTTCCAGGACTCCTATATTGAACAAATAAAGGAGTAATGCTCCTGATGTTGAAAAATTATCTGCATCCCGATAAAGGAAGGATAACACAGCACCACCCGAGGATTCATCTCGTGACTGGGGACCTTTTTGAACCCACAATACCCGAGGATCTAAACAAACTGGGCTATGAGTAACTACATTGGCAGAATCAGAGAGTCTGATCACGTGATCCCATTCCTCAAGCACAAGCAGAAGCCCAACTTTAGCCCAATGCTAATGTTGGTTCATCATGATCTAACTGAAATACATTAAGCTGAATAAAACTCATAACTTATTATTTTATATTTAAATTATATAACATATGGCAAACACGGTAACAGATGGTAGCACACAATGAACATGAATATCCATCAAATGAAACGCTTTTTGCCTCATTGCTGACAACATCTGCCACTTTTAGCAATATTCCAAATATCACGGCGGTTGACACCAGCAATGGGCTTCACACATGGTACTAGGGATGCGCAATATAACCGGTTTACCGGTATTTACCGGTTCAGACATGAAAACAATACCGCATTATGCGTCACGCATTGATTAAAAACGGTATTTTGACTTGCATTCGAAAACTTCAGAACACGGAAATCTTCGGATATTTCCTTGTTCATTTGTGCTAAATATTATTTACATTATTATTTTGTCATGATTAAAAGTTTTATTAAAGCTTAATCAAGCATAGTGGATTTTGTTGTGTTCATGCATTATTAATCAAGCATTAACACGACTATACGTAGTTTTTTGTTAAAAATACTTCTTACAATAAATGCTTTCGTGATCGCAATACAGGCATATCTTCGCCATAATCGCTGGTCTTGGGGTCCATGGATGACCCCCGCGTTAGTACATTAGACAATTCGCTATAAGTAACGATTACATAACGCGGAACAAAGGCCAAGTAAAATCGTATTTTCCATGGACATAACAAAACTGCTATTTCGTTTATTGTGTCCAGTCAAAACTATATCGTATTGTTGGAAGTGAAAAAAGTAACAAGTTTGTAAATAAAAAATAGATGTATGTACATGAAACTTGCAATCAAACACCACAAGACATGATAATTCAATTGTTGTTCCTGTCATGCTACCTGTTATTCAACTAAGCCGGAAATAGCAATCAGCTGGGCACACATCGATGTTTTGGTCCAATGTACCGGTGATTCATTTAAAAACGATCCGAAAATATAACATCCAGGAATTTCTATTCCATTATCAGAATAATTGATATGTCAAGCAGTTACTCTAACAGAGATCTTATATATTACATCGTATAAGTATAATGCATGTGTTCGATTTAACATATTTAACATAATAATAAGCATTGCTAAGCACTTTGGGTTACCTGGCTGGATACATTTTACGTAGGGAGACAGTTTGACAAGTCACCGCTGACTTCCGCTGCACGCGCCACTTTGATTGTAAAACAAAATGTTGGCAATTAATTGTCAAATATGACTTCAACGAGTCAATAACGCTGGTTTTGGGGTCAATGGATGACAAGGCTGTAATCTGTTCGTGATTGCTGAGAAAAATGTGAAATTGGTGCTATCGCTGTAGGCTTGAAAAACGGACCCTCACCGAATGCTAATGTGGTAAGCGGGTGTTGTATGGAATGAGGTAATGCCATTTCACTCACGGTTTCTCCTTTGTTATTGTTAACAGTTTTAATGAATGAAAATAGGATTGAATTTAATCAAATAAAATGTGTTTTCTGACATCATACATTCTCGGATGGCGGTGTATTCCAGCGCCAATTACGCCGTGTGTTGCATCATAGCAAACGCTAGGCAATTACTCGGCTGATAATCGACATGTCTTTATGATAAAGTTATTACGATGTTTCGCTGTTCATCAATTATTATTGAAAAGACCCTGCATGTTTTAAGCATCTGAAAACCATGGATATATACGATAAACACTGTTAATTGCAATCCGCGACTGAATTTCACTAGTTGACTACTTGATTAACCAGAGCTCAACAGCGGATTTGTTGATGTGCTATTTTCGATCACGCGGAATATGTGTGATCACTGGGCAACTTTTATGGGAGCCACGGATTACCCCGCCGGTTTAACCGAATCCAGCTGTATCGCTAAGAGCCGCTATTGCGTAGGGATGACTGTATATTGCAATATGAAAATTCTTTGGCGGTACCCATGTGGAGAATCAACCCAGGTCTTCAGCATGACAATTGAACACTTTAACCATTGGACTACCCCTTCATCCTGATCGTGTTGATAGAACGGTCTGACTGTACATTCAGTGAAGTGCGGGCCAGGCATTAACCTGCCAAAGAAACTTTTTGCACTATACATTTAAATTGTTGGCTACTTTTTAAACAGCTGCGAATCCTCAGGTTAATTTCATTTCATTTTCGGATCAACAGAATGACTTTAATTTAACATGGTAAACATGATCCCTCTTGTAACCATGGTAACCTCCATGTTTGTGTGCAAACATTGCAATATATCTCTTGCAACATAAAAATTTAAAATATATATAATTTGTCACCACACTCAGCAGTATTCCAGCTATATGGTGGCTTTCTGTTAATATTTGAGTTTGGACCAGACAATCCAGTGATCGGCAGCATGCAATTGGGTTAAGATGACATGTGTCAGCAGCAGGCCTGACCACCGATCACATAAGTCACCGGTTACAATTAGTGTTGGGACTTGGTTAAAATCTCATAATTGATGATTGGTTTATTACAACCGATCAATCATCGAAAAAAATTGGTTAGCATCATTAATGAAATTTGTTAATGCACATAAAAATAAAGAAAAAACATGTAGTTCTTTTGGGGTGTTTTGGCAAAATTTCACATCTTTAAACAGAGCTCCAGATAAGATTTAGCTCATGTGGGTACTGTACCCACTGTAATTTTTGGAGTGGGTATTATGAATGTTGAGTGGGTATTTCATTTTCCGCTACTCCACTGCTTTCAAAATATGCGTATTTCAGTCATTTTACTCACCTAAGTATTATGTCATTGAGTAAGTTTACTAAGCAGGTATGTCCTGCCTTATATCATACCTAATCAAAACCAACTTAAATATAATGGAAATGATTTCATAAAAATCACTCATCCTATACTGACAGTACAACACTAGTCCCATACTAACAGTACAACTTGATAGCAATCGATGTCTTTTTCAATACGCTAAGTTTTATTTTTATAAATATATTCAGACGATTTGTTTTAAACTTTTGTGTATCTAACATTTTAAATGCTGTAATTGGTAATGCATAACAATTATTTTTCAATGTAATTGGAAATTTTCTATGTGTATTTTTACCCGGATACGCAGCTTATCTGGGCCTCTGTTTAAAGGATGACTAGTATGTCAGGAAAATAAATTTCTTGGAGTCTTTAAGATAAATTCAATCATGACTTGAAACGAGCTTGTAGTGCTCAGGAAATGTAACTGACAAAACCAACCTTGTGAAAAATATTGTTTATGAAAACAAGTGTTCCAGAATTGTTTGTGTTCGATTATGAGAAAACATGATCGATTGCTTGGTCGTTTAGTCACTGCGACCAATCTTCGATTATTTCAATTAATCAGACCACCACTAGTTACAATAAGCATAGGTTGCTGAAGACCCATCCTAAATGGGATTTTCATGGGTCGAAAATATGAATGACACAGGTCATTATCGAAATCATGCAAGACTAAGCACGATGAATGTATTATTCACATCTGACACATAAAACACAAAATACCAATCTCCAAAGAGCATAATGCCAAAGAAATGGTAAATTTGATCTCACTCACTCATGCGAGTAAATTACCCTATTTGCATTTGAGACGACCCCTATTCATGTCTGGTTGTAACTGTATCATTATACTGAAAGCATAAGGGTACCTTTGAACACATCTATTCCATTACATCACAGGGGCTATCTCCTCATCATTATTACAACAAAACCTGCATAGGGTGTGCGTCTCAAGAGGGGCTTGCAATCAAGCTGTAATACCATCAACTCTGGTAGGAAGACATCCATGGCTTTCATATGTAAATGCATTGCCAACTATTTGAGAAAGGGATCCACGTTTTATTGATGTTTACAAAAGCCGGGTTGAACAAACTATGCAAGGCGATATCGACGGCTCTGGACGGCTTTTCACTGACCAATCAAATAATGGCCATTCTGGGCCATTCATTACCATTACACTGCAAGATGGTGAAATTGGGAGAAAACTCTCTTCAAGAAGTGATCCTGAAGCATGTGTTTGTCTGCGAGGAATATTCTGAGACACTCTGCTAGCGAGGAGAAACATTGAATTTTTAATGCTTTTGTTTCAACAATACCCACAAAATCAATCTAAATGGAGCAGTAAAATATTCTCAGTCCGAAGGTCAATTGAGCTGTCTGGAGCTCCAGACAACACGGTTTTTGACAGAGATATGTTCAGAGGATGAAATGCTCGAAACAATAATGCATAATTGAAATGGCCTTTAATGGAGACTTAAATTATTTCACAGACTTACAGTAACATATGCGAGTGTGCTCTTGTCCGAACTTACAAGGGGTTTATATAGTGAGTGGAAGCAAAATTCCATCAATTTTATGGCATGGAACCATAAATGTGCTTCATACATCATACCCCTGAACCCATGTCTTCAGTGTGACAAGCGAACGCTTTAACCACTAGGCTAGCCCACAGCCAACAATGGGTTTATGGTGACAGTCCACTGATATACCGGGCATAAACACAGTATACTGACCGCTTGCTGACCAGTTCTTGTTGTATCATGTTAATGTTGATCACCAGGCAGGGTAACAAGAAGTACCATCAATCAACACAAACTGTTATCACAAGGATTAATCAACACAAACTGTTATCACACAGGATTAATCAACACAAACTGTTATCACACAGGATTAATCAACACAACTGTTATCACACAGGATTAATCAACACAACTGTTATCACACAGGATTAATCAACACAATGTTATCACACAGGAATATTCAACACAAACTGTCATCACACAGGATTAATCAACACAAATTGTTATCACACAGGATTAATCAACACAAACTGTTATCACAGGAGGATCAAATCAAAAAATCACACAATTGTTATCACACAGGAATAATCAACACAAATTGTTATCACACAGGATTAATCAACACAAACTGTTATCACACAGGATTAATCCAACACAAACTGTTATCACACAGGATAAATGAACACACAGTTTATCAAAACATGATTAATCAACACAAACTGTTCACACAGGAGCACACACACTATCACACAAGATTAATCAACACAAACTGTTATCACACAGGATCAATTAACACAATCAACTGTTATTAGAAAGGGTTAATCAAAACAAGTCACAAAGAGTTTATCAGCTGTTGTCACACAGCGTAAACCAATACAGTCAACTGTTGTCAATCTACTCACAATCAAGAGATCTCATAAAGAGTCAACACAATCAGTTCACACAGGGATAATCGACACAATCGGATCACATCGGGCCAATCAAAACAATCAACTGTTGTCACACGGTTAATCAATGCAATAAAGTGTTATCACACAGGTTCAATCAAAAGAATCAAATGTTATCATAGAGGGTAATCAAAACAAACAACTGTTGTCACACAGGGTTAATCAAATGTTATCACACAGGGTTAATCAACACATTCAAATGTTATCACACAAGGTTAATCAACACATTCAAATGTTATCACACAAGGTTAATCAACACATTCAAATGTTATCACACAGGGTTAATCAACACATTCAAATGTTATCACACAAGGTTAATCAACACAATCGAATGTTATCACACAGGGTTAATCAACACATTCAAATGTTATCACACAAGGTTAATCAACACATTCAAATGTTATCACACAAGGTTAATTAACACATTCAAATGTTATCACACAAGGTTAATCAACACATTCAAATGTTATCACACAAGGTTAATCAACACATTCAAATGTTATCACACAAGGTTAATTAACACATTCAAATGTTATCACACAAGGTCAATCAACACATTCAAATGTTATCACACAGGGTTAATCAACACAATCAAATGTTATCACACAGGGTCAATCAACACAATCAGATGTTATCACACAGGGTCAATCAACAATCATATGTTATCACACAAGGTCAATCAACACAATCAGATGTTATCACACAGGGTTAATCAACACAATCAAATGTTATCACACAGGGTTAATCAACACAATCATATGTTATCACACAAGGTCAATCAACACAATCAGATGTTATCACACAAGGTCAATCAACACAATCAGATGTTATCACACAGGGTTAATCAACACAATCAAATGTTATCACACAGAGTCAATCAACAATCAAATGTTATCACACAAGGTCAATCAACACAATCAGATGTTATCACACAGGGTCAATCAACACAATCATATGTTATCACACAAGGTCAATCAACACAATCAGATGTTATCACACAGGGTTAATCAACACAATCAAATGTTATCACACAGGGTTAATCAACACAATCATATGTTATCACTACAAGGTCAATCAACACAATCAGATGTTATCACACAGGGTTAATCAACACAATCAAATGTTATCACACTAAGGTCAATCAACACAATGAAATGTTATCACACAGAGTCAATCAACAATCATATGTTATCACACAAGGTCAATCAACACAATCAGATGTTATCACACAGGGTCAATCAACACAATCATATGTTATCACACAAGGTCAATCAACACAATCAGATGTTATCACATAGGGTTAATCAACACAATCAGATGTTATCACACAGGGTTAATCAACGCAATCAAATGTTATCACACAAGGTCAATCAACACAATCATATGTTATCACACAAGGTCAATCAACACAATCAGATGTTATCACACAAGGTCAATCAACACAATCAGATGTTATCACACAGGGTTAATCAACACAATCAAATGTTATCACACAGAGTCAATCAACAATCAAATGTTATCACACAAGGTCAATCAACACAATCAGATGTTATCACACAGGGTCAATCAACACAATCATATGTTATCACACAAGGTCAATCAACACAATCAGATGTTATCACACAGGGTTAATCAACACAATCAAATGTTATCACACAGGGTTAATCAACACAATCATATGTTATCACACAAGGTCAATCAACACAATCAGATGTTATCACACAGGGTTAATCAACACAATCAAATGTTATCACACAAGGTCAATCAACACAATGAAATGTTATCACACAGAGTCAATCAACAATCATATGTTATCACACAAGGTCAATCAACACAATCAGATGTTATCACACAGGGTCAATCAACACAATCATATGTTATCACACAAAGGTCAATCAACACAATCAGATGTTATCACACAGGGTCAATCAACACAATGAAATGTTATCACACAGAGTCAATCAACAATCATATGTTATCGCACAAGGTCAATCAACACAATCAGATGTTATCACACAGGGTCAATCAACACAATCATATGTTATCACACAAGGTCAATCAACACAATCAGATGTTATCACACAGGGTTAATCAACACAATCAAATGTTATCACACAAGGTCAATCAACACAATGAAATGTTATCACACAGAGTCAATCAACAATCATATGTTATCACACAAGGTCAATCAACACAATCAGATGTTATCACACAGGGTTAATCAACACAATCAAATGTTATCACACAAGGTCAATCAACACAATCAGATGTTATCACACAGGGTCAATCAACACAATGAAATGTTATCACACAGAGTCAATCAACAATCATATGTTATCACACAAGGTCAATCAACACAATCAGATGTTATCACACAGGGTCAATCAACACAATCATATGTTATCACACAAGGTCAATCAACACAATCAGATGTTATCACACAGGGTTAATCAACACAATCAAATGTTATCACACAAGGTCAATCAACACAATGAAATGTTATCACACAGAGTCAATCAACAATCATATGTTATCACACAAGGTCAATCAACACAATCAGATGTTATCACACAGGGTTAATCAACACAATCAAATGTTATCACACAAGGTCAATCAACACAATCAGATGTTATCACACAGGGTTAATCAACACAATCAAATGTTATCACACAAGGTCAATCAACACAATCAGATGTTATCACACAAGGTCAATCAACACAATCAGATGTTATCACACAAGGTCAATCAACACAATCAGATGTTATTATCACACAGGGTTAATCAACACAATCAAATGTTATCACACAAGGTCAATCAACACAATCAGATGTTATCACACAAGGTCAATCAACACAATCAAATGTTATCACACAGGGTTAATCAACACAATCAAATGTTATCACACAAGGTCAATCAACACAATCAGATGTTATCACACAGGGTTAATCAACACAATCAAATGTTATCACACAAGGTCAATCAACCTATAATCAAATGTTATCACACAAGGTCAATCAACACAATCAAATGTTATCACACAGGGTTAATCAACACAATCAAATGTTATCACACAAGGTCAATCAACACAATCAAATGTTATCACACAGGGTTAATCAACACAATCAGATGTTATCACACAAGGTCAATCAACACAATCAAATGTTATCACACAGGGTTAATCAACACAATCAGATGTTATCACACAGGGTTAATCAACACAATCAAATGTTATCACACAAGGTCAATCAACACAATCAAATGTTATCACACAAGGTCAATCAACACAATCAAATGTTATCACAGGGTTAATCAACACAATCAGATGTTATCACACAAAGGTCAATCAACACAATCAGATGTTATCACACAGGGTTAATCAACACAATCATATGTTATCACACAAGGTCAATCAACACAATCAGATGTTATCACACAGGGTCAATCAACACAATCATATGTTATCACACAAGGTCAATCAACACAATCAGATGTTATCCACACAGGGTCAATCAACACAATGAAATGTTATCACACAGAGTCAATCAACAATCATATGTTATCACGTTACAAGGTCAATCAACACAATCAGATGTTATCACACAGGGTCAATCAACACAATCATATGTTATCACACAAGGTCAATCAACACAATCAGATGTTATCACACAGGGTTAATCAACACAATCAAATGTTATCACACAAGGTCAATCCACACAATGAAATGTTATCACACAGAGTCAATCAACAATCATATGTTATCACACAAGGTCAATCAACACAATCAGATGTTATCACACAGGGTTAATCAACACAATCAAATGTTATCACACAAGGTCAATCAACACAATCAGATGTTATCACACAGGGTCAATCAACACAATGAAATGTTATCACACAGAGTCAATCAACAATCATATGTTATCACACAAGGTCAATCAACACAATCAGATGTTATCACACAGGGTCAATCAACACAATCATATGTTATCACACAAGGTCAATCAACACAATCAGATGTTATCACACAGGGTTAATCAACACAATCAAATGTTATCACACAAGGTCAATCAACACAATGAAA
The DNA here is from genome assembly GCF_003918875.1 of Haliotis rubra. Lineage (NCBI taxonomy): Eukaryota > Metazoa > Mollusca > Gastropoda > Lepetellida > Haliotidae > Haliotis > Haliotis rubra. The sequence goes on from NW_025767429.1 coordinate 169,605, forward strand.
TGTTATCACACAGAGTCAATCAACAATCATATGTTATCACACAAGGTCAATCAACACAATCAGATGTTATCACACAGGGTTAATCAACACAATCAAATGTTATCACACAAGGTCAATCAACACAATCAGATGTTATCACAAGGGATTAATCAACACAATCAACTGTTATCACACAAGGTTAATCAACACATCAGATGTTATCACACAAGGTTAATCAACACAAACTGTTATCACACAAGGATTAATCAACACAATCAGTTGTTATCACACAGGGTTAATCAACACAAAATGTTATCACACAAGGATTAATCAACACAATCAGATGTTATCACACAAGGATTAATCAACACAATCAACTGTTATCACACAGGGTTAATCAACACAATCAAATGTTATCACACAGGGTTAATCAACACAATCAGATGTTATCACACAGGATTAATCAACACAATCAAATGTTATCACACAGGTCAATTAATCAACACAAACTGTTATCACAGGAAAGGTCAATCAACACAATCAAATGTTATCACACAGGATTAATCAACACAAACTGTTATCACACAAGGATTAATCAACACAAACTGTTATCACACAGGATTAATCAACACAAACTGTTATCACACAGGATTAATCAACACAAATGTTATCACACAGGATTAATCAACACAAACTGTTATCACACAGGATTAATCAACACAATCAACTGTTATCACACAGGATTAATCAACACATCAAATGTTATCACACAGGATTAATCAACACATCAACTGTTATCACACAGGATTAATCAACACAATCAGATGTTATCACACAAGATTAATCAACACAATCAGATGTTATCACACAGGATTAATCAACACAATCAACTGTTATCACACAGGGTCAATCAACACAATCAACTGTTATCACACAGGGTTAATCAACACATTCAAATGTTATCACACAGGGTTAATCACACATTCAAATGTTATCAACACAAGGTTAATCACACATTCAAATGTTATCACACAAGAGTTAATTAACACATTCAAATGTTATCACACAATCGGATCACACAGGGTCAATCAACACAATCAAGTGTTATCACACAGGGTTAATCAACACAATCAAATGTTATTACACAGGGTCAATCAAAACAATCAAATGTTATCACACAGGTTTAATCAAAACAATCAGCTCACAGTCACAATAAACACAATCAAATGTTATCACACAGGGTTAATCAAAGCAATCAAATGTTATCACATCAGCTTAAGCAACTGTAATCACACAGGATGATCCCCATCTTCATCTGATGAATCATCAGCTAGCTGTACACGCTGAATATTTCTGCACTATACAACTTGGAGTCACTGTAAAAGTCCACATACATCATTGTACATGAAATCCATACATTGTGTCTCCCAACCAACCTGCCCTCCTAAGGTCTAGTCTGGGTAATGTCTACAGGCACTCAGTAATCTCATTTAGAATTGGAAGCTTGGGATCCAAGTGCATGTGTACTCATTCAATCATCATCTCCATCCCCAGCAGGTGGAATGGAAGCAAACCTCGGAGGACATGATACGTTAGTGCAACCAGTGCACCTTGAGTTTCCAAAGGACAATGAGATACGTGGCATTACTTTTCTGTATCGACAGATGCCTAAAATATATTTACTAATATTTTAAAAATACACCAGTATTTTGGCCATTTTAATATTGAAAATGTGTTGTGTAGCCTTCCAAATTCACTACTAAAACAGACGCTGCAAACAGGTTTCTACGGCTGGCGTTTCCTTTTGAACCTGCTCTCAAATATTCATAGTAAAGATTCAATATAAATATGCACGTTGTGATACATAAACGTAACCTACGTATTGTGATACATAACGTAACCTACGTATTGTGATACATAACGTAACCTACGTATTGTGATACTGCTTTTATGGTAATATGTAATGAATGGAATATGCTATTGAATTATTTAGATGTTTTATTCAGTAGTTTATCCACTCACAACTTGACTTGCACCTGGTGCAAGTTAGACTAATAAATACGTTGCATTTTGTAATATTGGCTAGCATCAGTGCAAGTAACAAAGCACTAAATCGAGCCCTGTAATGTGTACGCGAGACGGTCCCCCATTACGTGTACAAGTGACTATGTGAGAGAGGGTCACTCATTTGCCTGACTGCCTGATCAAAGACAGGGAAATTCTGCATGTCACACAAAAACGTGTCTAAAAGTGTTATTTATGCAGATAATTGAACAAAATTTGTTAGTCATTTATAGTTGTTCAAGTTATTGATTCACATGAATGAAAACATAAAATGAAAAAATTAAACAGTCAAATTTTGACAAAAACTGTGCAAATTGTAAGCAAACTTTGACCATATTTAACAGCGAATTTCACCTATGTGCATATTTTTCAGAAACTTACATTTAGTATTTTGGGTTACAAGCATCATGTCATCCATCGGTCCATATGATCAAGGATTCATTCCAGGCTCTAAAGAAAATATCAAGACATACACTTCTCTACATTGTTCATTCACAGGACCCCCGTATTGTTATCAAGGACTCTTAAAACTAAGGCTGTAACGATTCACTCGCATATATTAGGTGAATCAAACTGTAGCCCTTCATGAATTCAATTCGTTATTCGTGGTCACCAGAACCGAATATTAACGAATATTTACGATTTTTTTAAGGGAGCATGTTTTACTTGAATCCTTGTGTACTTTTGGAAAGTGGGATATGCAAGGATTGAATATGTACTAGCCTTGCAGTAGCGCAAGTCATGTTAGTTTGCCAAGGCCGCACATGGTACTGTCAACTATAACTATTGCATACCAAATTTGAGTGTCAAGAGATCACTGGTTATTTGCAGTGACAAATCAAAACTGTCAAAATAGGCATTCCATATTGTACATCAATCAATACTGTATTCATGTTCGTTACCCAATATTCATGATACGTATCATATTCGCCACATAGTGTATTCGTTGCAGCCCTACTTAAAACTAGTAATGGGTCCCCGGGACCCCCATGTTTATGAGTCGAGGTAAAACCCTGCTGTATTCCAGCCAAGCTGTAGTTTCCACTGTTGCCAGGGTCATAAAATAACTACTGTCTATTATTTGAAGTGAGTCAGTTGGCTTTTACACCGCTTTTAGCAATATTCCAGCAATATCACAGCGGGGGACACGAGAAATGGGCTTCACACAATGTACCCATGTTGCGAATGAAACCCAGATCTTCGGCATGGTGAGCGAACGCATTAACCACTGGACTACCCCACCTGCTCTATTATTTGTCAGACCAGTGATTGCAAACATGGACTGGAAAACATCAATGAGCCATTCTAACAGACAAGCAATACCCCTACCTTTATTACCATTTAGCCATCATTAACTTTCATGCCAAAGTTATTTCACTCAAATAAATCCAATCTTCTAAAGCCTGATATACAATATTTTACAATGAAGAATCTGAAACCCACTGTATTTTGTTTTACTTATTGAAGACTCTGGCTCATAAGAACCCTCACAATTGATAAATCTGACATCCTTGAAGATTTGTTTCTTGTTTTTATTGTGAAGCTGAAGCCTAGCTTATCCAGTTGCTTTATTGATGGACATGAGGCCTGATGTATTAGGTTCCGTTATCACCGAACCTGAACCTTTGTACATTTTATTGCTTTATTGATGAACGTAAAACCTGATGCATCATATTTCTCTGTCCTTGAATGTGAAGCCTCCTACTTTTCAAGAACTTGCTCAAAAACTTCAAGATGGCTTCTGAATAGAACTCTTTTCACACTTATTGTGTTTTTAACGATGTATGCAGCGCCGTTGAGCATCTGTGATCAAAACTAGGTGCTATACAACCAATTATTATTATTATTATTATAAATATTCTCTTGAAACAGGACGGGATAAATGTAGGGTAACGTATAGTGATGGGACGATACAATGGAGAATCATGACATTCTTCCCAGTATTACAAGTATCGATCACAGTCAATAGATTCATAATGTTGGCCATGTCAACTGTTACGTCAAACAAACACTAATTAATAATGTAAATGAACATATTTCCATCCACAGGCCATTATTGACACCGATGAATGAAGGCAATGAGGGTGCTGGGTATTTGGCCATCTTGTCCTGGCCATAAGTGGTCAAGTACACACATTTCTGTATTTCTCTTCTTTTCTGTCTGCCATTTCATGTATTTACCATACACAAGCATGCATAAAAAATCTATGGGAGAGGGCATTCTAAGTTGTGATAAATTGTGATAACTTGTGCCCAATGTTTTTCATGAGAATGAAATGTTTCAACAAAACAAGGGAGATTTAAACATCTTACTTTGCTCCCAGTTTAAACACTTATCCCTGTCATCACTGTTGGAGTGAGTATGGTTTTACGCCGCTTTTAGCAATATTTCAGCAATTTCACAGTGAGGGACAGCAGAAATGCTCACATTGTATGTATGTGGGGAATCAAACCCAGGTCATCGGTGTAACGAGGGAACACTTTAACCACTAGGTTACCCCACTGCCCGTCACTGTTGGAGTGAGTGAGTGAGTTTAGTTTTACGCTGCACTCAGCAATATTCCAGCTATATGGCGGCGGTCTTTAAATAATCGAGTCTGGACCAGACAATCCAGTGATCAACAGCATGAGCATCAATCTGCGCAATTGGGAACCGATGACATGTGTCAACCAAGTCCCGTCACTGTTGGACACAGTGAGGCTAGGAAATAATTTAAATTGACATCCACCAGTGAATTATGCTGCTTAAGATCAGACTGATGTCCACTGATCAATGTTAATCATTAATTGATAAATTATTGTTCAAGCAGTGATCAATGTTAATCATTAATTGATAAATGTCTGTTCAAGCAGAAGTGAGTCGATATACATCAGATAAGATCATTTATTTTACTGATTTTCGTACTGAACCAATTAGTTTAGTAATCTGATCAAATTGATGTCTCATGGCGTACCATAGGTATGTACAGCTGGCATACAAACACGCCCACCAGCATCGCCCCAATAATCAATCTGAGATTACACAACACAGAATACTCAATTCAAGCAGATTGCAACTACTTACATTACATGAACTAACCTTGATTAAACATCAAATATAACCACATTACATTGTTGTTACCATGGTTACCGGAACATTATTTATTAATATATGCAGCATATATTTCATGCTGCTGGATGACTTAATGTATTTAAAATCTACCGAATGACGTCATGTTATTAAGAATTCACTATACTTTTAACACTGAGATCTAAAGGGATTTTTAAATCAATGTTAGTTTACATACATCCTCATTAATGAAAACAATGCTGATGGAGATAATCATTCTTAGAGCTAAAAAAGAAATTTGATTTAGAAAACTGAAGTGGACACACTTTGCTTTGTGTTATCTTTTGTTTAACTCAGCATAGAGAAATATTCCACCTTTAGCATAGAGAAATATTCCACCTTTAGCATAGAGAAATATTCCACCTTTAGCATAGAGAAATATTCCACCTTTAGCATAGAGAAATATTCCACCTTTAGCATAGAGAAATATTCCACCTTTAGCATAGAGAAATATTCCACCTTTAGCAGAGAAATATTCCACCTTTAGCATAGAGAAATATTCCACCTTTAGCATAGAGAAATATTTTAGCACCTTTAGCATAGAGAAATATTCCACCTTTAGCATAGAGAAATATTCCACCTTTAGCATAGAGAAATATTCCACCTTTAGCATAGAGAAATATTCCACCTTTAGCATAGAGAAATATTCCACCTTTAGCAGAGAAATATTCCACCTTTAGCATAGAGAAATATTCCACCTTTAGCATAGAGAAATATTCCACCTTTAGCATAGAGAAATATTCCACCTTTAGCATAGAGAAATATTCCACCTTTAGCATAGAGAAATATTCCACCTTTAGCATAGAGAAATATTCCACCTTTAGCATAGAGAAATAATCCACCTTTAGCATAGAGAAATATTCCACCTTTATGACTACGAACTGTAAGTGTGTAATGTTTTCATACGCCTGAGACTTGGCCTAAATGATTTATATATCAATCAAGGAAGATATTCATCTATTATAAAATCACAAAGGTTCTGTCCATTTTGTAATACTGTAGAGAATGAATTACACTTTCTATTTCTTTGTCCTGCATATAATGATTTAAGGCAACTGTATTTTCCACAATGGCTACTATCAAATATTAATGCTACAAAACTGTATTCAATACTTTCATGTAAAGCATCCCTATTACAATATAAGGTAGCTCTATTTATTTATCACGCGCTTATATTGAGAAGAGATTCAATGTAACGTGTGTGTCGCATGTTGTATATGTTGTACATATCATACATATTTATTTTGTATATGGGCCTCTGGCTTTCATGCAATAAACTGATTGATTGATTGTGTGAGTGAGTTTAGTTTTACGCTGCACTCAGCAATACCCCAGCTATAATACAGCGGTCTGTAAATAATCAAGTCTGGACCAGACAATCCAGTGATCAACATCATGATCATTCATGATTCATTGATCTACACAATGAGATACGATGACATGTGTCAACCAAGTCAGCGAGCCTGACCACCGATCCTGTCAGTCACCTCTTATGACAAGCATGGGTTGCTGAAGACCAATTCTAAGCTGGATCTTCATGGGTATGAACTGTAAGACACTGAATATAGACCAGACGAACTTGTGATCAATATTCCGCCAACAATCCAAGCCATCAGGGTATGAAACAGAATCAACATGGTCACCAAGTCTCTCATAACCAGCATAGGTGCCTGGAACTATTCTCACATGAATGATATCCCCAGGAAATTGCAATTTCCAAATCTGAAAAACATCTAAGCTATAAATCTGAAGGGAAATAACCATTAAACTGCAGACAAGTAGACCTTGACAGTTTACTTGGTTTCCATTCTTAACCTCAGGGCAATAAACAGCATGACAAAGTTAATATGTTTAAAGATTGGATGATTATGACAGATCAGAATCCGTTATTTTTTCCGCTTAATAATACCAGCTCTTGACTTGTTTGAAGCAGGCCACGATTAAGAATAATTCTGATGCTAAATGGTCGTTTATGCTGGGCAACTGCAAGACACACCAAGGAATCAATAAAACCTGGCACCTGAAAGGGCAGGATATCAGCACACTAAGATGGGGATACAGTTAAAACCCAACTGGTGTAAATTCACCGGTATTGTTAGACATATAGCAATTGCAATAGATTACTTAACTCAAATCCTATTATTCTCACAGTTAGATGTAAGCATCATCATTGCCTCTAGATTTATGCAATGGAAAATATTATGAATTGAACATGTTGAATAGCATTTTCTAATTGACATTGGTCCTCAAAAGATTGGATTTATATTCATTATCATGTTTAATGTTTGTTGGTATTTTCTATCATGTTCCTTCTCTGCAAGAATACTCCATGTATTACACATACATTGGAAGTCACATGTGTCACACACACACACACACACACAAGGTGACATGTCCCCAATTGTTCCCTGTTACATACAGACTGAAACAGACTTTTCAGTCTAGTATAAATGTATTATTTTTTAATAACAACCTAATTTCACCAATCCTTATTGCATCTAGTCCTGCCTGAGCAAGACAAAAATCTTTACATTTTCTATCAGTTCTGAAATATAGAAATCTGGTTCAGAATTACAGCCCTCAAATGCTAGTAGTACAACTGAGGACTATCCATTGGGGATTGTTACACAGCACAATTTAGAAATCCTGGGCCTACAGATTATCATGAATTTCAAAGACTTACAAGACATTATTACACTAAATGACATTTCTTTACTGTCTACCATTGCCTCACAATAAATATGAAATATGCTGTCATAACATCTCGATCATAAATGTTCTACACAATAAAAACAATTACCGGACAGCCACCAGCAAAAACTAGTTAGCATTTGTTACCCATGGGAGTTGTTAAACTGAGCAAAAGAGTCTACTTCTTCATAGATGAGCAATTGTTTCGATGTGGAGACCCGGATTCGTAAAGGTTTAAACGTGGATATGAAATGAATAATAATTTACCTACCAGATGACGTGAAGATCATTGGTTTAGGCAAATAAATTCATAAGAAATTAACCTTGAAATTACAGGATACGAGTCCGTTACAAACAGCAGGCTTGCTAACATTGGTTTAGACCACCGGCATGCTCGGTGGGAAATTACTACAATCCTCCATATGTAGTAGGTATAGGTAGCCTCATGGTAACACGAGGGGAGCAGCTGGGAGAATAAACATAGCTTAACGTTCTTCGTTGTGTTAACGTCACTAAACATTCCTTTAGAAAAACGTGACCGTGGCGTGTCATGGGTATATACACAATGTTATCACAGTAGGGTGTTGTCAGTGTACACAGACTCGCATGGTGACACTCAAGTCTAGGTCACGGGTTACGAAGGTTCGCTGAAACAAACCGTGACACGAAATCCGGCGAATGTTTTCTCTGAACATAGAAGAAACCGGCTTACCTGAACTGTAAAAACAATAATGCACAGTAGAGGGTGGCGACGTCGACAAAACGGCTGAGGCTTGGTGTTCAGTATACCTAGCAAATCGGGCAAACAGTAAAATATTATCTGGTTTATCTGCTACACCGACCATCATCCGCCATGATGAAAATGTGGCATTTGATGAAGGCACTTCCGCTAGGGAGCAGTTATTGCGAGAAAACACCTCAACTCATTTACATTTACGACAAGACAGAATAGTAGAATAAATAACGTTTTGGGACTTTTTATAGTACAAAAGTAGGAGTATATAGTAGATGATAATTAATAACTATCGTTTATAAATGTGTTTATTCTCTTTTATCAAGTAAATTGTTAGTAATAATTATTCTCCCTCGTTTACCCTAAAAAGGGGGTGTGACAGGGGGCGTGTCGACTAAAACGAGTTTCTGAGTCAATAAACCGGACGAAAGCCAACTAATGTTTTAATGCATGAAGTTCTAATATCATACATTTCCATTATGATCTTTCACAAAACTATAAAGAAGATGAATACGTATAAAGGCTACTTAAACTATGTATTCGTAATATATTCACGTGCGCCGTTTGTTAATTTAACTTTTATTTAGAAAATGAATTATGAATGACATCTTTTTGATAAGACAATAGTATACAATTTAGCTCTCTGTATCACATCCATTTAATGTATTCAAAAGCATTATTGCGTTGCATTTGTTAGATGGGTGTACGCCTTTAAGCTGTATTGTTAAGCTTTTTCGTTTATATAAATATTTACATTATTTTTATACAGAAATAAATGTTTCGTAATGACAAACAATACCGATGCACCGTTAAATTTGGATAAAGAAAGGGTAAAATACAATATATTCACATAAGTCATTTGATCAATTGTCTAAATGCAAATCGCTTGAGGGACCACAGGGCATCGTTTACATATGCATACGGGTGTTTCTGTCGTTGTCAAGTATTCTAAGTCATTGAACTTATTGAAATTTTAAATACTTTGTTATCAGAAGAACAGAGGACTTGACTTGCAAATCCTTTCGCTTATAGTTACCATTTTAGATATTCGTAGTAATATTTTATACAAATAGCTATGTTTCTTTATTTTTTGTATATTGTGTATATATGTATATTTTATGCTTTTATAGTCTCTCATAACTCCAAATGGAGTGGCTCATGGTTTTTTATGTAATTTATGCGCTTATAAATATGTTGTATGCAATTAAAATGTACCAAATGAGGTGAGACTTTAATAAATAATGATCTATCTACTTCCATTATGTAACAGTGTTATATTTATATACACGTGCAACTGTGTAGGAAAGACTAATTAAACTATTTATAAAAACAATTTCATAATTTAAAACATTATTCACAGTTACAAGAACTCGTGTTGAAATAACAATGTGACATCATTCCTTTGATGACACAACCCGGTGGTTTTGATAATACCCTGATACTGACAAATCTATGGCATTGACAGTACGCTGAAAGTGACAACACGATGATATTGACAACATGGGGCTATTGACAACATGATGGTATTTCCAAGATGATGACATTGACGATGGTGACGACACCACCTCACCCCTCACACCAAGCCATCCATATCACCCTCACTCCAAGCCCACACCACCTCACCCTCACTCCGAGTCCACCCCACCTCACTCTCACTCCGAGCCCACCCCATCTCACCCTCACTCCGAGCCCACCCCATCTCACCCTCACTTCAAGCCCAAACCACCTCACCCTCACTCCAAGCCCACCCCATCTCACCCTCACTCCGAGTCCCACACCATCTCACCGTCACTCCAAGCCCACACCATCTCTCGTCCTCACTCCATGTCCACCCACCTCATCCTCACTCCGAGTCCACCCCATCTCATCCTCACCCCCGAGTCCACCCCCTCACCCTCACTCCAAGCTCCACCCCATCTCACCCTCACCACAAGTCCACCCCATCTCACCCTCACTCCAAGTCCGCCCTCACCTCTCACCCTCACTCTAAGTCCACCCCATCTCACCTCACCCAAGCCCACCCCATCTCACCCCTCACCCCAAGTCCACCCCATCTCACCACTCACCCCAAGTCCCCACCATCTCACCCTCACTCCAAGTCCACCCCATCTCACCCTCACTCCAAGCCCACACCATCTCACCCTCACTCCATGTCCACACCATCTCACCCTCACTCCAAGCCCACCATCACACCCCTCACTCCAAGTCCACCCATCTCACCCTCACTCCAAGTCCACCCCATCTCACCCCTAACTCCAAGCCCACACCATCTCACCCCTCACTCCATGTCCACCCCACCTCCTCACTCCTCACCTGAGTTCGCCCCATCTCACCCTCACTCCATGTCCACACCACCTCACCATCACCCCAAGCCCAAACCATCTCAACCTCACTCCAAGGCCACCATCTCACCCTCACTCCAAGTCCACCCCATCTCACCCCTCACACCAAGTCCACCCCCACCTCACCCTCACCCAAGTCCACCCCATCTCACCCCCACCCCAAGTCCACCCCATCTCACCCTCACTCCAAGCCCACACCATCTCACCCTCACCCCAAGTCCACCCCATCTCACCATCACCACAAGCCCACACCATCTCACCCTCACTCCAAGCCCACACTATCTCACCCTCACCCCAAGTCCACCCCATCTCACCATCACCCCAAGCCCACCTCTATCTCACCCTCACCCCAAGTCCACCCCATCTCACCATCACCCCAAGCTCCCACCACCATCTCACCCTCACTCCATGTCCACCCCATCTCACCCTCACTCCAAGCCCCACCCCATCTCACTCCCTCACTCCATGTCCACACCATCTCACCCTCACTCCAAGCCCACCATCACACCCTCACTCCAAGTCCACCCATCTCACCCTCACTCCAAGTCCACCCCATCTCACCCTCACTCCAAGCCCACACCATCTCACCCTCACTCCATGTCCACCCCACCTCACCCTCACTCCGAGTTCGCCCCATCTCACCCTCACTCCATGTCCACACCTCTCACTCCATCACCCCAAGGCCCAAACCATCTCAACCCTCACTCCAAGGCCACTATCTCACCCCTCACTCCAAGTCCACCCCATCTCACCCTCACCCCAAGTCCACCCCATCTCACCCTCACTCCAAGCCTCCACCCCATCTCACCCACCTCCAGGTCCACAACACCTCACCTCACTCCAAGCCCACACCACCTCACCCTCACTCCAAGTCCACACCACCTCACCCTCACCCAAGCCCACCCTCACTCCAAGTCCACACCATCTCACCCTCACTCCGAGTCCGACCCATCTCACCCTCATTCCATGTCCACACCACCTCATCCTCACCCAAAGCCCACACCATCTCAACCTCACTCCAAGTTCACCCCATTTCAACCTCACTCCAAGTCCACCCCATCTCACCCTCACTCCAAGTCCACCCCATCTCACCCTCACTCCAAGCTCACACCACCTCAACTCACCCCAACCAAACCAAATCTATCTCACATCACATCAAGTCATCCCACCTAACCTCAACCCAACCAAATCCACCTCACCCGACATAACCTCAATCCAACCAAATCCACCTCACCCGACATAACCTCAATCCAACCAAATCCACCTCACCCGACATAACCTCAATCCAACCAAATCCACTCTCACCCGACATAACCTCAATCCAACCAAATCCACCTCACCCGACATAACCTCAATCCAACCAAATCCACCTCACCCGACATAACCTCAATCCAACCAAATCCACCTCACCCGACATAACCTCAATCCAACCAAATCCACCTCACCCGACATAACCTCAATCCAACCAAATCCACCTCACCCGACATAACCTCAATCCAACCAAATCCACCTCACCCGACATAACCTCAATCCAACCAAATCCACCTCACCCGACATAACCTCTCCAGCCAATCCAACTCAAATCCAAATCCACCTCAGATCCATCCAATCCAACCAAATCCACCTCACCCGACATAACCTCAATCCAACCAAATCCACCTCACCCGACATAAAGCCAACCAAATCCACCTCACCCGACATAACCTCAATCCAACCAAATCCACCTCACCCGACATAACCCAATCCAGCCAACCTCAATCCAAATCCACCTCACCCGACATAATAAGCCTCAATCCATCCACCAAATCCACCTCACCCGACATAACCTCAATCCAACCAAATCCACCTCACCCGACATAACCTCAATCCAACCAAATCCACCTCACCCGACATAACCTCAACCCAACCAAATCCATCTTACCCGACATAACCTCAATCCAACCAAATCCACCTCACCCGACATAACCTCAACCCAACTAAATCCACCTCACCCGTCACAACTTGAAACAGGCTGTGGACCATTGTAAAACCCAAGTGTGATGTTTCCATGAAGATACATCCGAGGACAGGGTCTGGGATTCGAACCCACGACGGATGGAGGGACAAATTGACTCAGACACAATTCCAAACAGATTTTATCTCGCTAAAATGTGTTATGGCCAATGCCTCTGTCTCATCAAGTGCGAGGTTATCACTCCATTGTACAGATGATGGTGTTCGTCATCGACACCAGACACCGCCTGTCATCAACTGCAAGAGATGCTGGAGATATCCTACACACAAGCCTGTCCATGCAGCTCCCTCCACGTGACCATCACGTACCGCACACAGCTTCTAGTCCAACTCGACTTTAACCTTACACCCATATTACCGTTATCCTCTCTTGACTTAAAGCAGCTGTTTCCATTTCTTGTTTTCCAAATCCAGGTATATTTCACTGTCGTCAACGGTATGCTTCGAAAGCATAAAAATCTGATTCTGGTATTATTCTGGTTTGTGTTACAGTCTCATTATTATTTAAGACGTGTTGGGTGAGTGAGTGAGTGAGTTTAGTTTTACGCCGAAGTCAGCAATATCCCAGCTATATGGCGGCGGTCTGTCAATAATCGAGTCTGGACCAGACAATCCAGTGATCAACAGCATGGGCATCGATCTGCGCATTGGGAACCAATGACCAACCAAATCAGCGAGCCTTTGAACCCGTTAGTCGCCTCTTACGACAAGCATGAGTCGCCAACGCTTTAGCCAGCATGGGTTGCTGAAGATCCGCCCGGATTTAAGACGTGTTGGGTATGTAGTGGGTTACATAATATATTTGAAAATGAAAATTCGAGTGAGTTTAGTTTTACGCCGCTTTCAGCGATATCATAATATAATAATAATAATACTGGAAATTTATATAGCGCTATATCCAACCACTACATGGGTGCTCAAAGCGCCAACAGTATCACGGCGGTGGGCACCAGAAATGGGCTTTACATATTGTACCAAGGTGGGAAATCGAGCCAGGGTCCGCGAAGTGAGGAGGGAACACCACTAAGCTGCCCCTAAGAATAATGATGATAGAAAACAGGAGAAAAGACCCTTTAATATCTAACATGTAAACATCAGCTGGTTCAAAATCGAAAGTGATATTTAAACTGGTTTCCCGTCTATTCAACCACGATCATCATGTACGCGAGACAGTTTGCACAGAAACAGGTTTCTATGGAGGTCAGACACTAATATACGTAAATACATGTGTGCATAGCATTCGTCTCAGGGGCGTCAGGTATTGATATACATAATGAAATATGGACGTGTAGACAGACAAAGTTGTGCTTGATGGACTTTAACACAGTTTTTGGGACTGTGCAAAACACAGAACCTAGTACCCCACTAACAACTTTTTCTTTCTATCTCGATCTTAAACAAGAGTAAACCCTTTATAGGGGATGGCGCCAGGCCAATATCCGAAGATTCCCCCATGGGGGTGATGTGTGAAGCTTATTTCTTGTATCCCTCGTTTTGATGTTGCTAAAAGCGGCGTAACACTATAGGCATTTAAAAGGGGTAAGCCATAGCTAACTGTTTCCCCCCGTAACTTCTGAATATATTATTCTTTAAAGTATAACTGTTTGCAACGTATCTCTTTGCATGGTGCGGTTAGATTTTGTCTGTTTGCAGTGGATCCATGTGTATCATGCCAGTCCGTAGATAATCGAATATGGACCAGACAATCCAATGATCGTCATCATAACGCAATTGGGGATTAGGTAACATACGTCAACCGAGCCAAAGAGTCACCGAACCACCGGGCCACCGAACCACCGAGCCACCGAGTCACCGAGAACCACCAAACGCTCATTACCAGTATGTCTGGTCTTAATAAACGTACACTTAAAAAAACATATTACAATACGTATGTATAACAGCTACAGCGAGCGAGTGAGCGAGTGAGTGAGTGAGTAGCGAGCAACTGAGTTTAGTTTTACGCCGCGCCCAGCAATATTCCAGCTATATGGCGGCGGTCTGTAAATACTCGAGTCTGGACCAGACAATCCAGTGATCAACAGCATGAGCATCGATCTACGCAGTTGTAATAGTTACCTTGACCTTAAAGAAATAGTGTAATGTGATTCCCGGAGAGTAAATGAAAAAGGAGTCCAACTTAAGCCATTTTCTCAGCTCCGGCCTGAAATGAAGCAATGTGCAGGGTTCCATTTGGACTTTAATATTTTTGTGGACACATATCTTTAATAAGATAAGCTTATTTCTGGGACAAATTGTCCTTCCACGACACACCCGTGAGAAGGACCTTATCGTTAGTGCCACGACGCCAGTATACACTAGCATGTATGGAATGCACCGTGAGGTCAGGGACGTCAAGCACGTCATGCAGATGTTAAATTGCTGAATGCGCAGTTCCTATTTTTATCCTGTAGTGGAAGATAAGAGTGTTCAAAAGAGAGACTGTTACACCAATATGTGTTACGTGATAATTTAACGAAAGGAATACTAGTCTTGTATTTCATCAGGTAATGCGAATACGAGCTCGAGTTTGGTAAAACTGTAAACAAAGGTTATAACGAACTCCCCGCACTAATTTTTGTTCGTCATAACGGTGGTTCGTGGTTCGCATTTGACTAAAACATCAAATATTTGACAACAGAACCGAGATCGTTACATCCATCAGTTCGTTACATCCATCAGTTCGTTACATCCATCAGTTCGGTATAAGCGAGTTCGTTATAAACGTATATTACCATGGCAACTATAGTATGCCACGTGACTTGGTTGACATGTCATCGGTTCCCAATTGCGTAGATCGATGCTCATCATGTTGATCACTGGATTGTCTGGTCCAGACTCGATTATTTACAGACCGCCGCCATATACCTTGAATATTGCTGAGTGCGGCGTAAAACTAAACTCACTCACTCACTAGTATGCCACGTAATCGATATATGATAATGTAGATATAATGCGCTATATTGACTGTCCACATATATAACGCCGCACTCAGCAATACTCCAGCTATATGACGGCGGTCTGTAAATAATGGAGTCTGGACCAGACAATACAGTGATCAACGGTATGAGCATCGACCTACGCAGTTAGGATACGATGACATGTGTCAACCAAGCCAGCGAGCCTGACCACCCGATCCCGTTAGTCGCCTCCTACGACAAGCATGGGTTACTGAAGATCAGTTCTAACCGCGATCTTCACGGGTCACATATATAAGGTATTACACTTGACACATTGTTACTCAGCTACTCAGCGAGTCACACTGCCCTACAACAAGATACAGTGCGCTATATTGGAAAACCGTGTCCTGAAACTAACAAGAACGCACACTAATTTATGCATATAGATATTTTGTGGCCTTTTGAGCCACAGTATAAGTACACACACCATGCTGGGAATGAAACACAAACCACAGGTGCTGAAAACGTATGGCAGGCCTAAAAATACCACACCTTGAGAAGACCGCCTCATAACATGAAATGCACAGTGCAACAGCCAGACTCAAATCTGTTCCTTTTATCAACAGAGAAATCCTTGCAACATCTACCGTTAAAAACCGGTTCTATGTCACAAAGCAAGGACGACTATGCTGGCTGGCTGGTTGGTTTGTTGCTTTGCGCCGCACTCAGCAATATTCCAGCTGTATGACGGCGGACCAGACAATCCAGTGATGAACATCCTGAGTATCGATCTACGTAATTGGGATAAAGTGAAGGGTGTGACCTTAGCAGCTAACCACAGGCGGAAAGGAGTGCGGTTGTCCTTGTTTTTACGCCATATTCATGAAGGAATCATAAGACAGCGGAAAACGTTGCTGGCGATGCAGCGGTGAGTGGTGTTCCCAGAGGCGACAGTGTCATGATGTGGGGTGGTATCACAAGCCAGAGAAACCTGTTTGGTTATTGTGCTAGGACATTTACTGTCAAGGGATCGTGTTGAGGTAATAATGTGTCCAGTCGTTGTTCCATTCGCTAGAATTATCCACAGAAAGTTTGAACTGTAGGCTGACAATGCCCGACCACATCGTGCCCTGGCCACCAGCGAGTATAATTATCCGATGATAAGACACGTGGACAATAGACCGGCAATTCTCTTCCCACTGAGAGTTACTCAAGTCGTATCTTCCAAACCTACGTACGTGGGAAGATAATGACTTGAGTAACCTCTGTGGGAAGAGAATGTATACCGGCATCCGGGAATGTGTCCCAAAGAGATCCAAAGAGAATGTAGACCGTCTGACTACGTGTTCCAAACAGATCTATGGCATGTTCTCTAGAAACCTCTGAAGATCCGGATTAGATTTGGTCTTCAGCAACCCATGCTTGTCGCAAAGGGCGACTAACGGGATCGGGTGGTCAGCCTCGCTGACTTGCTTGATGTATGTCACCCCAATTGCGTAGATCGATGCTCATGATGTCAATCACTGGATTATGTGGTCCTGACTCGATTATTTACAGATCGCCGTCATATATCTGGATTATTGCTAAGTACGGAGCTAAACAACAAACAAACATGTCCATCGCAGACTGTACGGGATAAATAAATCCAGCTGTTGATAACTCCTCCGGCGGGATGGCGGTCAACATTAAACGCACCCATACGTTAGTTATTCAACAGAGGGCCATCAAAGAGTCGTGTATTTATCGCCCAACACGGTGGATACACCAGATATTGATCTACATGCCCGGAATTAATTTTATGGACGTGTATCGTCATTTCACTTCACTATCATTTCATCAACCCCCTAATTTTTGTCTGTAGCGTATGTTTTCTACTATGCATCAGGGAAATTAAACTTTCGATTGTTGATATAAATACTTTACAATCAATATTGCCACTTTGATGAAGACTTTTCATCTCTGTTTGATGTTCTACGCGTTTTACTTTCTTGTCATTTTACACGCATTAAATGGAAAATGGACAAAGACAGCTTTGTCAAACATCGAAGCACCTCGTAACCTCTCCCAGGTGTGCATTATGTCCGTACACACGCGTGTTCGCGTTAATGCTCTTATAATATATCGGGCACACAGGTGGCCCCATCGCCGCATCGCTGTGCGGAGTTGTCTCGGGTTGGCACTTCTGAACACTGTGGTCAGGAGTTCGAATCCAAGTGCCACGATTTCTTGACCTGAGTGAGTGAGTTTAGTTTTACGCCGCTTTTAGCAATATTCCAGCAATATCACGGCGGGGGACACCAGAAATGGGCTTCACACATTGTACCCACACGGGGAATCGACCCCGGGCCTTCGGCGTGACGAGCGAACGCTTTAACCACCGGGCTACCCCTTCCCCAAATCAGACTAAACAGACGCGTCAACCAGACATCTGACAGTTACATAACCGGAAGACCGAGGATGGCCATTCCCGCAAGATGAGCAACCCCAGAGCATCTCATGCTCGTAGTGACGTCATCATTAAAAGGCCACCGGAGTACAGAGGGCATGACGTCATCATCGCCTGTTCTGACGTCACGGGGTTCCAATCGGCCGATGGCTTATTTTGAATATTCTGGCGCAGTGATGAGGCCGTGCCCAAGTCTATATTGTATGGGGGACCAGGGTCAATGGTAACACGGGGCAATTACTCCCTAAAGGTTTTCGCTCGAGCATAGTGTTGGTGAGTAGAGTTATTTCCCTTTGTTTTCCTGGCGTCTATCAGCTGCTCGCTCATGACGAGACGCAGTTGACGAAAAGTCGTTTTTCACATGGGTAAGTAAATTTTTTTTACAAAATGTACTAAAACGTTCTTAATGCAGTAAATGTTGCTTGGTATGAAATTAACGGAATTAACTTTTCAAGTGTAAAATCGAGGTATTACGACATATTTTGAAAAATATTTGAGAAGCCCAAAGTTGTTAACATGTGACTTGGCATGAAACATGGCTACTACCATCGGGGGTAGTTGTAACACTGTGTTACAGTTTCGCCCCATGTAACTTTCACTTGTGTTATGACGACGAAGCAAATTTTATGTTAGTTCTTTACTAGTTTTATCATAGTAGAACATTTTCAGTGTTATGTTGATAGTATGATCCCTCGAGTGAAAGTGTTTGGTTTTAGTCCTTGTATTATAATTATGGCATACGAAACAAGAATTTTAAACCAAAAACATTTTAAATGTCGATGGTGACAAAGATTTAATGTGAATCCATTTCCACCTAAACTGATCAAGATAACATCTTTCCACATTTTATTTTGATTTTATTTGGAAAATAAACAGATTGTTACATTTGAATCTTTGTTACAATTGCCCCGTGCTAGGGGTCAATTGTAACACTTGCAGTCATTGCATTTGAAACGTATTAACTTTGTAACGACATGATAGTGAGATTCAAATGACACTGGGGTTTAAAGCCAAGATGCCAATGTACTAGATAGTAACTTTGTGAGCGTTCGACTAGTATCGAATTACAAAAGTGTTACAATTGATCCCGGTTTCCCCTAAGCTTGGTCTTGTAGCGTCCCAAATATCGCTATTTCTTATTAACTCAACATATATATTTACAATTAGTCACTGTATTAAACCTCGTCACTTTCTGACACACTCCCACTTAATATAAAAGAAATCCAAGCTAACATAATATACTATCCCAAAAAGAAACGCATAGGCGTTTTGCATTTCTATTAATTACCTATTGTGTTCAAACAATCGTCAAAATATGTAACAAAAGTGTTGATAACATGATTTTACACAAATGCACGAGTAAAAAGTCGACTTTACCTGAAAATGTTGATTTTGATGAGATTTCTTACAAGGATCAAAAACGCATCGCCACAACGCAACAAACATCACCTTCCAGTTGAAATTGTGCAGCAAAGAGCATGCACTGTCTGGCTATAAAACCCCAGATTAATTTCGGAAATCGGTATTCGTTGTGAAGGAATTTCAAGGTCAAATCACTACGCCACGTCTTGACGCTGCGACACGGAACAACGCCATTGGAAGAATGCACGCTGGAAATTACCAATCTTCTGTTGCCAGGCGTTTGAATGTAAGCCTGGGCACGATATTACGGCTTACAGCTCGTTACAACCAAACAGGCATAACAAATGACCCTCCCCGTACAGGCAGCCCCCGAGTCACCACTGTAGCCCAAAATCGGTACATCCGGGTACTACATTTGCGTGATCGTACTGCCACGGATGAGATCACAGCAGCCAGGGTGCCTGGACCGGAGGATATCCGGTCAAACTGTACGGAACAGGTTGAGAGTGATTGGACTGAGAGCCAGGAGATCCGTCGTCGGGCCTGTTCTACATCGTCACCATGGCGCTCAACGTCTCCGTTATCTAAAATTATCCACTTGGTTGTGTAGACATTATCATCTTCTAAACTGATGCAAAAATTAATTTCCTAAAGTCTATTTGTGGACGAGTGATACATGTTTGAAAATACAATATTTTCGCAACAGGTTTCTGGCCTATGCGTTTCTTTTTTGGGATAGTATATTTTCCAAATATATCGCTATTTATATTATCAATTCAAACATATTTATTTACATTTACTCATGGTATTAAACCTCGTCACTTTTCCCAAATACTCGCACTTTTGTACACGATATCTGCTTGTAGCTCTTCCTTTGTACAGCTGGTTACCGCGGCAGCAGGAATACAGTGACGAGACGACTGCCTGTCAGCATCCGGGCTTACCGAGAATTTCGGGGAGTATCACAAAACGTCAACAACGACGGAATCGTCTACGTTTGGGGAACATCGTGAAATGCTGGCAAAGCCGCCATTGGGCACGGTATTTGTGGTTGTTTGGCTGCACGGTAAAGAATGGCTGTGACTAAGTATGTCACACCTTTCAAAATATTTACATTTTGCTTTGGAAAATAATCCCAAAGCACCGGGTGTGTACTTTTTTTTGAACGTCAGTTTACTTGGTTGAGTGAGTGAGTTTTGTTTTACGCCACTTTTAGCAATATTCCAGCAATATCACGGCGGAGGACACCAGAAATGGGCGTCACACAATGTATCCATGTGGGGAATCGAACCAAGGTCTTCGGCGTGACGAGCGAAGGCTTTAACCACTAGACTACGCCACCGTCCCTACTTGGTTGAATCTAATCAAGCATGGTTGTCAGAATTAGGGTTACCTCAGGTCACTCAAAGTGTTATAATCGAACGCCTGAGCGAAAATATATTAGAGGGGTTGTGGGGGTTGTGGGGTAGCCCAGTGGTTAAAGTGTTCGCTCGTCACGACGAAGACCCAGGTTCGATTCCCCACATGGGTACAGTGTGAAGCCCATTTTTGGTGTCCTCCGCCATGATATTGCTGGAATATTGCTAAAAGCGGCGTAAAACTAAACTCACTCACTATTAGACACAAATGTTTGATGGTGGCCGAATATGAAACAGACAAGAAACAGTATTGGAAGGTGAGTCAGTGATATACTTCAAACTGGGATCATAGGCGATATTACATGCAGCATATCAATGGATAGCTCACAACATGGAAGCCATATTGACATCCTAAAAATACTAAGTCAGCTCTTGGGGCAAGCAAATGACAGAGACATTCGCTGAAAGTCCAGTAGCTTAAACGCATAAAGGAACATGTGCGAAGCGAATATTTTGAAGTACTAATATCAAGGTACCCTTTGAAATTGGGTCGGCGTTGATGCATTGCTGTATGTTGAAATACGTTTTCGGTATACCACTACAAGCGATATAAACAGGCGGTAGCTACAGGCGGTAGCTACGGAGTTGCGCAAGGTTATATGCTGTACACTCAGGTATTGAACTGACATAGGTACCGTTTTCTCGGTAACTGGCTTCTTACTATACCGATATAACATAAATAAACAAATAAATAAATATTTAAATAAATAAATAAATAAATAAATAAATCGGTGGGTGGATGCACGGATGGATGGATGTATGGGTGAATAAATAAATAAATAAGTAAATAAATAAATCGGTGGGTGGATGGGTGAGTGGATGGACAGATGTACGAAGGCAAGGAAGGAAAGAAAAAACAAAACAAGAACAAACAACAAGCAACTACCAAAACATGTGAATTTCAAAAGCTGAAACTTCCACCAAAGACGAGCCAGACAGTAAACGAGACCGTCTTAATTCATTTTTCACTGAACATGCTTAGCAAAAAAGCATCCGTGAACTAAATTAAAACCTAGTTTGTCATTACACTGCTTGTTTGCCATGTATCATTACCCTTGCCCCCTCCCAACACACACACACACACTCGTACATCCAGCAATCAAAGAACTAGTTAGATGCGAGTGAATACGACAGTCACCCGTTTAACAAATTCGATATTCACACTTTGACATTTCTAAGAGTACTATCGATCAGCCACAAATATACGTGAATTCGCATGAATATTACGCAATATTTATATGTAAAGCTAGATAAACAACTGAGTTAATTGTGTCCCTGACATCGACGTCGCCACACTCGCATGTCCACCACTCACAATGTTAAGCGGGATCCGTTTGTTGTTGTAATTGTCATGGAGATGACGTCACGAGGTATTATACCCGCACTAGCGACACCATAACAAATGCTTCAATGAACGGGTCAATGTAAACACATCAGCGAAGATCGTCCTGTGTCCTCGATTTAAATAACCTGTCTCATTTCTTACTCCCCGAGTTGGATACTTAGCAGCCCGTTCCGGATAATCCAAACTAGGATCATCTCACCTTGTCGAGGTAGGTGAATTATCTTCTGCTCGCGTTGTGTCGTCTGCTTCGGATCGAGTTCCGGTCGATAAGCCATTGGGAAATAGGTCGCGGTGAATGTGTTCACTCGTTACCTGTCGACTGGATAACTGCTGGTTTGACTAAATTGTGATTACATCTGATGCTGTTCTTGTCGAAATGAACATTATGATATTTTATTGAGTGTTTATACATTCAGGAACATGTATGTGTTAGTAACGCACCTGTCGCTTTTCACGACCTTGACCTTGGTATCCGACAGTCGGTTTTGTAAGATTTCAGGTTTTGATAACTGCGTTTGTTTGAAAATTATGTTTATTTGTGTCTCGTTTATATATGTATATACAAACAGACGCATGTGAATGAATGTGTAGGTTTTAGGTTTGTCAGGTTGATAAATCCTCACACTGTATCCATTATGACATTATTTTGACAACTACGAACAACCGTTCTTTCCTGGGTTACGAGGGATTATAATGTTTTACTGAAAATGAATTATTTACATGTTGTAATAATTATACAGTGTTGGATAAAATCCAGTCTTGGATGAAAGATGTGGCAGTGTTTAAATATAAACATTTCAATTCAATGCTTTGTTTTAATCAGTCACGTCGATTATCAATATAACATGCCGATCGTCAATTAAACATTCAATATAATGGCTGCTCATCCTAGTTGTGGCCTGTCTTCAAACATGGGGATTGGTATTTTGTTATACGAAGTATCGGGCCGGTGGAATTAATGTATGCATCAAGGTTATTAAAAAATGACATAGTTCAATATATTCAAGTATATACTATACCTATATTCAGTCACTCTATACATATATTCTGTCACTGGTCTTTCGGGGTAGAAAGGGATGGGTGGTTTTTTGAGGGGTTGTCATGTCAAAATTGAAAAATGACACGACGGATGTTGATGAGGTGTCGTTGCCAAAGTGTATAAAATGTCAAAAAGTGATAAATTTTACATAGTACAGATAGAAATCAATATTTTTATTGGAGGGGTAAGGATAAAATGTTCCATTAAAGTATGTATGTCCTCGCGCGCGTATCTGTGTGTGCGTGCGTGTTTCTCTCTCTGTGCGCGTGCGTGCGTGTGTGAAGCGGAACTTGAATGAGACCCAGCCTGCCTATATGCGTGGCCCTTGGGTTCACCCCGATTGAGTGTGTAACTAGGTTTGACATCACCGTACCTGATGTCGAGGATTTCACCAGAGTGATAAAGGTCAAATACCACCATCCCACACCAAGCTGGCACACCCTCAAGCAACTGGAACAGTTATAAACCACGTTTAACCCAATTCACTCATCATACGCCCATCTATACCCATTTAATTAAATGTATACATAGTTTAATGTCAGCCTAATTATATTAGATGTTAAATTTCGGTTGGTTAAACAATTATACTCATGCCAACAATGGTTGTCACCCCCTTCAAGTTTTTTAATTGGAGACGGGGTGTGGGGTAGGGGTGTGAGGTGTGTGTGGGGTTGGGGTGGGGAGGGGGGTTGACAACCAATATTGGCATGAGTATATAATTAATTTCAGTTATCGGCTCAAGAATCTCTCACTGACAAGAGTACATGTCATGTATTCAGGTTCGTCCAACTTCTAAATGCCTCTCAAAACATTCTCTCACTTACAAGACAGAAAATAGACCCGATGATTTAAATTTCGTACAAATTTGATAAAAGGAAAATTAGTGGTTTCCTGTGTGCTATTCTATGTGTTACTTACTAACATGTTAAACCGAAAAACACACGAACACAAACACAACAAATACACACAATTGACCCCATATCACTCACTCTTCCAAACAATCATATCTGAAGTTGATCTGAACCCATATTGATCCGATGGCACAATGGTATCGATTGGTGACGTCACAAACAATTGCTCAGTGACGTCACGAAGAATGGCTCATTTACATGAATATTGCTCCAAACAGAGTTTCATATGAGCAAGAGAGTAAGCTTTTACGTTGCCTTTTTCACATTTCAGAAATATCACGGCGGGGTACACCAGAAATGGGCTTCACACATTGTACCCATGTGGGGAATTGGAAAATGCGGATTTTCTGTAGCGAGAGAATGAATTGTTTTGCAAGAAAATGTATTTTATATAGCAATATATGTCTGCATGGTAAAAATCGTTTATCATCCAAAACTGTGTTCCACAGGAGATATCGCTTGTGTGAGACCAGACGATATCTCCTAGGAGATATCGTTTTGACAGTAGATTTTGTACAATGCCCTGACAATGCTTTGATGTCATGAACTTGATCACATCACAATGCTATGACATCGCTGCACTGCAAATCTAATGGCAGTACTGTGTTCAGAGATGTACATTTTTCATTGAAAACTAATGAAGAGTGATTTCGGATGATAAATAGAATCTCACCCTCGTGTCTTCTGATATCAAATATATCAACACTTGTTGATAAAGTGAAAATATCCTCGGCAAGCCTCGGATATTTGTTACTTTATCAACTCGTGGTGATATATTTGATATCAAAAGACACTTGGGTGAGATTCTCTATATATGCTTAAAAGTAGCATTTGACCCCCAAATTACAAACAATTACGAGACTAAACGGTGTCCGAAATACTACAAATATAACGGTATTCTTGACAGGTGTCTCTTAAATGTTCAGAAAATTACTTAGTGTGCGCATACATTTTTTGTATGTTACAAACATGTAATTGATTGAAATCTCTACTAAACAATCCAGTCACTGACATCCGGAACATTGGGATATGATGGCATGTCAACGATGTCAGCGAGCCTGACCCCGATCCCGTGAATCGCTACTTGAGTGAGTTTTGTTTTACGCCGCACTAAGCAGTATTGCAGCTATATAGCGGCGGTCATTAAATAATCGAGTCTGTACCAAACAATCCAGTGATCAAAAGCATGAGCATCGATCTACGCAATTGGGATACGATGACGTGTCAACTAAGTCAGCAAGCCTGACCACCCGATTCCGTTAGACGCCTCCTTCCACAAGCATTGGTTACTGAAGATCAATTCTAACCCGGATCTTCATGGGGTTTATTCTGAATGAGAATTGAACCGCCTTCATGGTGTAGTGGTTAAAGCGTCCGCCCGGGGAGCGGAAGCTCGCGGGTTCGATCCTCGACCGCGTCATAACAAAAAGATGTTAAAACATGGTACTTGTTGGTCCCTGTCTGGCGCTCGGCATTAATGGGTACAACAAGAACTGGCGGAGTCAGTATAATGTGTCTGAGTGGGGCATCCATGCTTCACTGCGGCATGGTATCTCTTTGAGCTAGCACTATAAAACCAGCTGAAGTCTTGACTTGTACGAGCAGCCACACATACACACACATGCACGTCGCCATATGAGCGAAATAATCTTAAGCCCGACGTTAAACCCAATTTCACCTCAGTGATGATCGTTGAAAACAGTTTCATCTCAGGCCCTGTGGATAATTTCTGGCAGATCCCTATGACAAGTGGAATATATAGATCAGTTTCAGACGAGTAATCTGTCTGACCAAACAATGATAATAACCTACAGTTCGCGTATCGTCTTCCCAATTGTTCTCGTGTCCCGGGAATCGAAGTCCACCATTATATCAGTTTCATGACTACAGAAATATGTGCGTAACGACAAACCGTTTCCATGGCAATATCTTGCTAAAATGCATTTGTATGTTTTCGTGTTTCAGTGTTTTTAATGTTCTTCCAGGTGTCCTTAGCTTCAGCAAACCCAATTAATGCATTATCACGTCACTAGATTTTTTGTTCCATCAATCAGTTGATTATCTCGTTTCCTCACTCCCTGCCGTTCATGGTGTGAGGTGAGGTGAAATTTGGTTTAACGTCGTGCTTGAGAATATTTCGCTCATATGACGACGTGCATGCGTGTGTTTGTGTATGTGTGGCTGCTCGTACTAGCCCAGACTTAAGCTGGTTTTATAGTGCTAGCTCAATGAGATACCATGCCGCAGTTAAGCATGAATGCCCCACTCAGACACATTATACTGACTCGAGCCGACCAGTCCTTGTTGTACCCATTAATGCCGAGCGCCAGTACCTTTTTTAACATCTGTTGGTTATGACGCGGTCGGGGATCGAACCCGCGACCTTCCGCTCTCCGGGCGGACGCTCTAACCACTACACTACGGAGGCGGTCATTCATGGTGTGAATCCAACTGTCAGACAACAAAGCAACCTTTTTATCACCTGTGTTACGGATGGCGGTAGGACAGCACATGCTTACTCTCTTCACGAACACCTGGTGTCAGCGATCCATTCATATAATGTTCACCTCTGTTTTGCCTTTAACGAACAAAAGAATCAGCTCAGGGCCCCGTTTCACAAAGCTATCGTAGCGCTACGACTGCCGTAAGTCTATGTAACAGAATAGGGCGTGTTGGATAACTGAGGCTGGTTATTCACAGGCGTTTCACAGCCGTTTACGTTCTATGTGCCTCTTTTGCTTCTGTGGTGTACTAGTGTGTGGTCACACAGGGCACCTGGTGTCGATTCCCCAGATGGAACATTGTATGAAATCCAATTCTTGTGATATTGGTGGAAGTTTAAAACAAGCGGCGTAGAAGCAAGTAATGACTGGTTTTTAGAATCTCATCACAATTTAAAGGGTATCACGTCACGTCACGTATTTCCTTGTGCTATTAATGTAGGGGCGATGGGGTAGCCTGGTGGTTAAAGCGTTCGCTCGTCACGCCGAAGTCCTGGGTTCGATTCCCCACTTGGGTACAATGTGTGAAGCCCTTTCTGGTGTCCTCCACCCTGGAATATTGCTGGAATATTGCCAAAACGACGCAAAACCCAAGTCAATCTCTCATTCGAAATATTAGCGTTGAAAGTCACCTGTGTATACACAGATTATCGTGAGAGTGACCACATCATATTGTGATTTTTAAACGGATATTACTCCTGATCGCATCATTACAAAAGAAGTAATGGTACTTTTTATAACCCTGCCTGGCGCTCGGCAAAAGAAGAATATTACAAGTACAGGTCGGCTCGGGGTCAGGGCATACTGTGTGTGGGTTGGGTATCTGTTAAACTTGTGGCATGCTACTGGTGTAGGACAATCACACACATGCGCCCGCGCACACACACACGCACACGCACGAGGCTAGATAATCTACTCAAAGTTAAGCCCATTTTCGCCATACCGCATCGGAAAACTGATAAAGCCTTCTCGTTGACTAGAACCTTATCTACGCTTGCCCAGGGTACACATCTGTTCATACATTTGTTGTGTATATTTGATCGCCTACATATGTGCACTATATTATCTACGATCTATTTTTCCACGCCAAGTTGTGGTGACATTGGCAGTAAGTGTACATAATGTAATCAGCTGTATGTATCACCTGTATCGGGACAGCACCTGCAACGCGTCCACGTACGTTGTTGATGCGGTCGACGCAGGTGGTTTTACGGATATGTGTCGCTTATCTTCATTTTCTTGAATTACCCAGCACCTGGAGTCGGTGAAAGAAGCCACAACCGTGTCTTGCTGTAGACGAAACTGTAGGTTTTCTAATTGTATACCCACATAGGTACAATGTGTGATATTGCCAAGTCACTCACTCACTCTTATTGTATACAGTGAACTACGGTTAAAACGAACTAATTTGTTTTAGTTCGTTATAACCGTAGTTCGTTATACCAGTCTCGACTAAGATATAGAGGATATTATATGAGTGCTATGTCATACTATGTTTACGACACGAGTGCCTAAATGTTGGTATTTCCCGAGCGAGAGCGTCGAGTGTCGTAAATATAGTATGAAATGGGCACTCATATAATATTCTGTTTATTACCGAAGTCGTCAAATTGAGGAAAATAAACCCAAATCTACTTTCAAACATAGGCTAGCTACCCGCCGTAGAACGCAACGTCACAGAAGAAACGTGACATCATAGCATTATTCATGACGTTACGTCACCATGACAAAGTGATGTTTTGCCCTAGGGCATCGTATGAAAAATATGGACCCCGATATTTTCGCCCTCATGGGTAATAAGTGAAGTAAGTGACCGGGGAAAAACAGAACAGTTCCTTACCGAGAAAGAAAAAAGTGAAAATAAATGGCATAAAATGTTCACTGCAGTGAAAATATCACTTTGGCATAGCTACTTCGTGGGTAAACCAAGATATATGTCCAGTATCTGGCACACAGCAATAACATGGCAATGTAAACCTATGCATTTCACCAAATGCATTTATCAATAAGCATGGCCTCGGATGACCAGCCTCCGGTAAAGACAACTCGCACCGATCAGCTGATCGCCGAGTCATTCAGTGCGTACCCTGAGGATCCGGGTTAGAATTGGTCTTCAGTAACCCATGCTTGTCGTTGGAGGCGACTAACGGGATTGGGTGGTCAGGCTCGCTGACTTGGTCCTCGTATCCTAATCGCGTAGATCGATGCTCATGCTGTTGATCACTGGATTGTCTAGTTCAGACACGATTATTTACAAACCGCCGCCATTTAGCTGGAATACTGCTAGTTGCATTAACCAACCATCGTGACTTAACAAAGCTGTCTGCCCAGTATCTGTGTAAACGTATGTGTTTCACCAAATGCACTTTGTCAACAAGCATGAGCATCGGAAACCAACCTCCAGTGAAGAAAACTCGAACCGATCAGCAGATCCAAGAGTCATTCAGTACACTGGCACTGACCGATTGCGACCGTGCAATTTACCTCTGTTCAAAACAATTGGGTTACGTTCTGGTATTAAAAACTGACATTTATGTACAAGTGAAAATATTTCACTCGATTGGCAACCGTCATTACCTGTATTTAAGGTTACTCGTGAGTTATTTCTCAATATACAACAGCCTCTATATAGATACTGATCTATAAATGATCCACGGATATGTAATAAATACTATATACCCTTCATATCATGCCCAGTACTTATCTAGCTTTTGTTGTTCATAATAGCATGTACTGGTTCTGTATGCCCACAATAATAATCTCAGGATATAATCGGAATAATACAGGAAATACTGGATTTAATGTTCATGACAAGCTGTGGTATTGATCCCAACGGTATCCATACAAATGTACAGAGATTGGAGGTGGTGATTATTGTTCAGCGCTACAGGTGTCAGTAGTGAACATATATCAGCGCGGCAGGTGTGGGTCTATAAGAAACTGTTGCTATAGAAACGGGGAATAGGACACAGCTGCCCACTGGTCTGTGCTGCCGCGACTATAGGTTGAATGTGGGTTCGAATCCGAGATAGTGGCGCTTGGTGTGTCAGCACCAATTACGTGGCTGTAGACTCACAAATGTTGTCAGCGGTAATTCTGGTCTTCAGTATATTTGCAGAGTACATGAAAAATTCGCAAGCTAATCCTTGGTAAACCGTGATGGTATTTTGCCAAGAAATCATTAAACGGATCCCAACAACTACCCTTTTGAACATCTCAGGGAAGGTTTTCACGTCTATTAAAAAGCCTCCTCAGAACTTAGTTGCACAAGAGATATTTTAATAATCTTTGCGTTCAGCATCATGTTCAAAATAAGCGGGAAATTTTACTATGCATTCACTTATTTTAGAAAGGCCGATTATCTAACAGGAAAATATATTTACTTTACCTTGGTAAAATGTGATCTTTTAAAAGTATGTATGGCTGTAAAAGCAGGTGTAAAGCGTTGGTTGCTCTGAAGCTTCCTCTTTAGCACCTCTAGTGGGGTATGACAAGGGTGCGTTTTCAGCCCTATCCTGTTTATATTCTTTACAAATGATCTTGTGTTTGAAATGTATGCTGCTTGGTCTCATGGTGTATTTGCTAACCAAAATATTAAAGATCTGCTATTACTCATATTTGCCGACGACTTTATGCTTTTCTTATATATTGTTCATGGCTTGCGGGGACTGTTATATGTTTTAAATACATATTGTTCGAAATGGGGATTGTGTGTAAATCTTGATAAAACAAATGTTATTGTGTTTAGACATGGAGGAATAATATCTCAGTATGAATCATGGACACTGGATTATGTGAAGATAAAGATGGTAACTTACTATAAATATTTTGGAATTATGTTTTCCTCACGGTTAATATGGCCGAAAGCACGTGAAACTATTACTATGCAAGCACGTAAGAAATAGAACCAGTTTTTCATTTGTTCAGTAATAACAGTTTCATAGATTTCTCAATTGCTTGTAACATATTAGGCTGTAAAATAGCTCCAATATTGATGTATGGCTCGGAAATATGGGATATAAATATCATGGCACAATTGAAAAGATACAAAGAAGCTATTTTAAACGTTTTCTTGGTGTGGGTTAATCTGCAGCAAACAAAGCTATTCAGGGTGAAACTGGACGCCATTGTATGTTGAGAAATACGCAGGAGTAATTAAGTTTTGGATTAAGCTTTTGCGAACGAATGTAAGTCGATACCTATTCCAAAAGAAATGTCATGATTAAAGTTTTAGATGAGAATGGTGGAGTCAATTGGGCATCGTATGTGAGACCAATGTTATTTGATAGAGCGGACTTGCGTATGTGTGGGTATACCAAATGTTGGTGATCATATCATGTTTCTGTCTGCGTTTAGAAGACGCCTAAGAGGTATTTAATTCCAAACATGGTATCACATGTCGTCTACATTTTTAATGCATTGTGCTAATGTAAAATCTCTTCTGCAATCCGAATTATGTATAATTGAACGCAGAGATAAGGACTAGTTAGAGCAATGTGTAAATTTCGAATATCACTTTACAGCTTTAGAGTCAACATTATTCGTAAAAGGTAATTGTTAAATACATTGCATGCCTCATACAGAGTCTGTATGTAAAACCGCAGTCACACGTGACCTTTATTCGGTAGAAGATGAATACAATGTCTGTTTTTTATGTAAGATATATGCTCACTTGAGAAATAATTTTCTTACCTCGTTATATAAATAGTATAATGGTAGAATAATGTTCGCAATTCTATTTAACTCCTGTGATATTAATGTACTATGCACAATAGCTTTTATATTTATGTAAGTTCTTCAACATGAGTTCGACAGAGATGGAACACTCTGGATATGTGGCCTAAATGTACTTTATCGTACAACTGTACTATGGGCCGTGTGGCCTGAAATACGAAATTAACTTGATTGATTGACAGGTGTCAAAAGAGACGATATGTCAAGGCGGCCTGTGTGAGTCAACTGAGCCAAGACAGACGCATGTTGCTATAGGAACTGGGAATAGGACACAACTACCACTGATCTGTAATGCCGCGACTATATACGCTGAATGTGGGTTCGAATCCGAGATTTGGCGCTTGGTGTGTCAACACCAATTAAGTGGTGGTAGATTCACAAATGTTGCAGGGTTAATTCTGGCTTTCAGTATATTGGCAGAGTACATGAAAAAATCGAAAGTGAATCCTCTGTAAAATTTAATCGTGATGGTATTTTGCAAAGAAATCATTAAACGGATCCCAAGAACTACAGGGGCATTTCCCTTTCGAACATTTGAGGGAAGGTTTTCACATATAAACGCTTCAGTTTCTTGATGGAGGTAAATAGTGTTATTTCAGAATCTGAAGCAGGTATCCGTTCTCTGTAAGTTGTAATGATACAAAGAAATCGTTAATACATGCTTCTGACTGTACTCCCTAAGCTGGTAGCCACTTCACAGTTTACAGACCTGTATATAATCAACAGGAAGTATGTTGAAACCAAGTATTCTAGTACATTTAGGGGATAACTGTACTGTGTTTGACGAATTAACACGTATACCGGTGGTTATATAGCCGCAAAGTTAGTTATATCGGCGTGCCCAATTCGTCAAACACAGTACAGTTATCCCCATTTTAATTCAACTCGTTTTACGCTGTTTTTTCATGAGAAATTCATTTTTTAAACCAGGTCTAAGTTCCTCTTGGTCAAAGGTTAATCATATCACTCCTGGAACTTACACCATCGCCAGAAAAAGTAGTTCTCTTTTCAAACTACACACGTTTATTACGTGCACACAGACTAAATCTAACAATGATGAATAGATCATAGTATTATAGATAAAATGGACGGAATTATGATGAAACCGCCCTCTAGTTACAGAAATGAGCGGCCCGCTGATTCCTCAACTGCGGGCCATTATCAGTTCTGTTGTCAATGACGTCACAGCAGGTGACGTCACGCTCCATAATGACGTCATAAATCTTGTTTCATGATCTAACAGTGTTGGGTCAACAACCCGTTCCGAGTAAGTTGTTTGAACTTAAAATTAAATTTATGATACTGTTTTGTCTTTTTTTAACACAAATTCCACCAACTTTAGCTGGATAGGGGAGTTAATTGACCTATGGCTTCTGCAAATGACAATGTCCTGCAAAGCAACGTTACCCCAATAGTGTAGGGATACATTCAAAGGTTTTGGTGAATCGGTTTTCAAATTGCGACCGTATATGCTGATTATACGGTCGGAAATTTATAGCATTGACCAATCAGAACTCGTGTTATACTAAGTTGAATTAGAATTGCTATTACCACATAGCGGGTGGTGGGAAGGCCCACTTGTATACGCGTTCGCTCGTCAAACCCAAGCCCCGAGTTCTGGTCCCCACATGAGGACAATATGTGACGCCCATTTCTATCCCTCGCCGTAATAAAACTGAAAGTTTGCTAAAAGCGGCGTAAAAACTCACTCACTCACTCACTCAAAAAGGGAGCTCCGTTCTGTTTACAGTGAAGCAGAATCATTTTTAACAGAATATACTTTTTTTCGTGATGTAAAGGATCGGTGGTGTAGCCTAGTGGTTAAAGCTTTCGTTCGTCACGCCTAAGACCCGTGTTTGATTCCTTATATAGGTACAATGTGTGAAGGCCATTTCTGTTGTCCCCGCCGTGATATTGCTGGAATATTGCTAAAAGCGGCGTAAACTAAACTCACTCACTCATGATGCAAACAGAGTTCCCCTGACGCTGGACAGACGCCAGATGTGTTTGTTCCTCGTGTTATCAGACAGTCCTGTGACAAGCTAGGCAGTGGGAGGGGCCAGGATGTCTACTGACCACGCGTTACTGACCAGTGAGTCAGAGACGCTGTATTACAATACAGGATCCTGCGATTTACACTAGCGTATCCACGGAAATTGCGAGATCTGTGGAGAAGTGTCGACCGCCATTGTCTATGAATGTTTTATAAACCAATCGGAACCAGATATAGTGTATTCGCCAAGGGATTATCACTTAACCACATTAGGCTTCAAAACACGGAACCGTAGGTGATTGGGAGTGAATGTGTTTCCACGTGGCCACGCTATCGCTTATCGTTTAGATATGCCTTTCTCTTCTGTGAGTTTATGCGACCTGTTATACACTTACTGAACAACACAAACATATATATAAGTAATAAGTCACCTGAAAAAAACATTAAGCAGAATAACTTTGAGAATAAATCAAGTCCAAGGTATTTCAATACCCAATACAGTCGCTCAAGGAAGTTAGATAGAATACTCATAGAAAAATACCCGATGTAAATTTAAACTTGTGAGTAAAAATAATGTAGAACACTGGTACAAGTTTTCTCTCAGTGATCACAAACATGATGGATGAAGACAAAATGGTTTTCAGAAAGTTGTCAAATGTGACAATATTTGGGATTACGCTATGTTAATGAGGTGAAATATACACATAATTATGACTAAATCTATGTGAGAAACTAGGGGTGGGTATTGCAGAGAATTTTCATATTGCGATATATTGCGATGCGAAAGCATATATTGCGAGATGTATTGCAATATGTTGCAAGAAGTGTTTTTGACAAAATTACTTATAATCGAGTTAATGCTTGATTTATAAAGCAAAACCACAACAAAATCACTATGCTTGATTAAGCTTTAATAAAAACCTTTAATCGTCCTGCCAGAGAATTTCACTTTACCATTGCATATTTTACATACCGCGTTCCTCTTATCAATAGTTCCATCTACCGTGAACTTTTTCAACCCAAAATGCTGCCATACTGAAGCCTTTGCCCTTGTATTTGGCACCACAATAAATTGGTCGTTGTTGGGGTCGGCATTTTACAACAAACGCATGACTTCCGGTGTGAAAAACGGAATTTCCGAGTGTTACAAAGTTTTCCGAATGCATGTCAAAATACCAGTTTTCGATCAGCGTATCGCAATGCGTATCGTTTTTATGTCAGAACCGGTAAATACCGGTAAACCGGTTATATTGCGCAGCCCTATGAGAAACCGACACGGATACCTGTTGTACCCAGGGGGCGGTGGGGTAGTCTAGTGGTTAAAGCGTTGGCTCGTCACGCCGAAGACCGGGTTCGAATCCCCACATGGGTACAATGAGTGAAGCCCATTTCTGGTGTCCCCCGCCGTGATATTGCTGGAATATTGCTAAAAGCGGCGTAAAACCAAACTCAGTCAGTCAGTTGTACCCAGGTTATACCGATACAGAATGAATAATCGTGTATATCTGGGGTTCGGTGTGGTAGGCCAGCAGTCACTCATCATGCTGAGGACCGGGTTCGAATCTCACCAGGGGTAGACACTGTGTGAAACCCATTTCTGTTTACCCCGCTGTAATTTTCTGGCATATATGAACCGTAAAGATCCGGGGTAGAATAGATCTTCAGCAACCCGTGCTTGCTACAAAAGGCGACTATGCTTGTCGTAAGAGCTGGGCAACTAACGGGATCGGGTGGTCAGGCTCGCTGACTTGGTTGACACATGTCATCGGTTCACAGTTGCGCAGATCGATGCTCATGCTGTTGACCAGTGGATTGTCTGGTCCAGACTCGATTATTTACAGACCACCGCCATATAGATGGAATATTGCTGAGTGCGGCGTAAAACTAAACTCACTCACTCACTCATCCTGGCATATTGGTGAAGGAGCGTTAATCAATACTTACTCATTCGTGCATTTAATTGTCAGTGTGTTGATTTTAATATCTCAGTTTAATTTCTGTTTGGGATCGCGTACAGACACAAACTCCACGTGAATTTCACAATTTTATCGTCACATCAAGTTGAATTCACAATTCATATGTGTTCGAAATATCACATTGCAGGATAAAACACTTTGAGACACAGTTTCGTACAATAAAACATTTTATGTCGATCGGTAGAACATGTCAAAAGAGAAAACGCGGCACCGTTATCTTACCTCATTAAACCAGTCGATGGAGTACTTGAAACAAATCCCCATAAACACCGTCAAACCCTGGACAGATGGCACAAAACTCGGCCTGTACCTGAGGTAATCCTGTTGTGCACGAACGGTAGAACTGTACCTCACACTGATGCACTGCAGAGAGATAAAATGGGATTTGTACTTCTCTGAATCCAGTGACCGCAAGACCATTTAAACGCAGTGTCAGTGCATATTAAAATCAGGCAGAAATTTGTAAATACTGGTTCGTCTAAGTCGAGGAACACGCACTCGAGCGTATCAAAACTCGGACTTCCTTGATTTGTTTGAAATAAGAACTGACCATGTGTGAGAAGAGCTGATTAGGTGCAACTTCTTCCTTCATTGTGTTACTGGATATGTTGTTAATGGTTCAGTTTAGACTGACTGACTGAGTTTGGTTTTACGCCGCTTTTAGCAATATTCCAGCAACATCACGGCGGGGGACACCAGAAATGGGCTTCACATATTGTACCCAGGTTCAGTTTAGAACCACTGGTTCCAGATTTCCCAGTGTGTTCTTTCTCCATTATGTCATACAACATAGCCATAGGGGGATCCAAAGGGGCGTGCAGGGGTGCGCAACCCCCCCCCCCCCTTTTTTTTTTGTCCTGAAAGTTTATTAAATGACCATTGAAAGTCGGGTGAAAATGAATTGTGCACCCTCCCTTTTCTCAATAGTATCCCCCCCCCTTCCTAAAAAAGCTGTATCCGCCCCTGATAGCGTAGGCACATCATTGACAAACTTTCTATATAGCACCGTATTTTATTCCATGAGTGCGACGTTTTCCATACAGATTCTTGTACCGTTGTCAAGCAGATATTAATTTAAACCATAGTGATGGGCATAAAACTTCGTATATTTTTTTTACCCAATATACCTGTTCTGAGAAAAAACCCACTGCATTATGTATCGTTTGAAAAACGTATTGATGTATACGGGTATACTGGTAGTACGGTTTAGTCCTACCATGCATGACTAACTTTGCACAAAGTTCTTCTCGCTCTGGACTGTAATTTGAATGGACGGCTATTTTTAGCCTTGTGTCACTCAAGGTTCATAACAAAGCTGTGGAGAGAGTACGTTAGTCTAAGTTTAGTTTTACGCCGCTTTTAGCAATATTCCAGCAATATCACGGCGGGGGACACCAGTAATGGGCTTCACATGTAGTGTACCCATGCGGGGAATCGAACCCGGGTCTTCAGCATGACGAGCGAACGCTTTACCTACTCGGCTACCCCGCGCCCACAAAGCTATGGACGCGACTGGGCCCAGGGTTATTTATACAGATCAAATATTTCACCCTGGATAAACGAGGATGGGTACTTAAATGTAAATAGCCTTGTACAAAGCAACGAATTGGTTGTTGTCCTTTATGAGAAATAGACCGACATGAGATACGATGAATTGAGTACTGTTCAAAGTTGTATTAAATCCAAGCAAACTGCTGGGTAAAAACCTTATCAAAAAGGTTATTAGACTGAAGAATCGCGATACGCTGCAAATTTAAGTTCCAAAACACAACCCGAAACACAAATGTCACCATTAGGTAACCCTATCTTGTTTGCTACAGTTTCAGCCGTATAGTTACTTTAGAGCGGACGTTTATGTCCTCACAAATGTTAGGTCCACCCTCATTTCGTGTTCACGTTGAACACGTGAGGATCCGGGTCTTCAGTAATCCATGCTTGTCTTAAGAGGCGACTAACGGGATCGGGTGGTCAGGCTCGCTGACTTGGTTGACACATGCCATCGTATCCCAATTTGGTCGCTTGGATCAGTGGGTTGTGTGGTCCAGACTCGATTATTTACAGACCGCCGCCATATATCTGCATTTAACGACAAAACCAACCAACCAAAATTCTTTTCTTTGTTACCTGTAAGTGAATCTCCGTATACAATAGGCTTGATCGACAATCAGTCCGTCCTTTCAGCTGGGGCCTACCCACGCCCCTCGCACACGCAAGTCCGAGAACACGCACACACAATTACAGAAATATCACAATATAATTTGACCATCAGTCTGTCGTTTCAGTGTGGACGCGCCCACGCCCGCCCGAGCACGCACACACCCAAGGCCGAGAGCATGTTTGTACAATTATAGATATATAACACTTTGAAAGGATTAGTTAAGTGATAGTTTGGGCAGATTTCCCGGCGAAGTCGCGTCTTGCGACAAACATGGGTTGCTCAAGACCTATTCTAACCCAGATCTTAAGTCACTTTCTGTAAATTCAAGTGGAAATGCTACTTTGATTTCTCTAGTGACCATTAAATATTTAAGGTTCTATTAGAAACTGGAGCCGTAATGTAGCCTAGTGGTTAAAGCGTTCGCTCGTCACGCCTAACACCGGGGTTCGATTCCCCACTTGGTGTGTGAAGCCCATTTCTGGTGTCCCCCGCAGTGATATTGCTGGAATATTGCTAAAAGCGGCGTAAAACTATGTTCACTCACTCTTTTAAAAACTGAGTGAGTGAGTGAGGTGACCGCGTCGACGTTGTTCATACTGTCAACCATTGGTTTGTTTGTCCCAGGCTCGAAATTACTGGTCAGCATTTGCGATCTGTTGGATAGGGCGTCAGTCCGGAGACATTGAGACAGGCACAGACGCACACAGAGACACATACACCCACGCCCGACTACTAGAAGTCACACCACTCTCTTACCCAGAGTTCCATGCGGCAAGCCAGCATAGTACCTCTGCCACAGGCCAGAAAGATGTGACGATTCGTCACATCTTGCACCGTCCATTCAATATAATTTACATATTTCTCAACTCTTTTATTTTTGACGAGTCTGCACATCTAATTAAACATCTTTGATAGAATGGTTTAGTTTCACTGAGAAAATATCCTAAAACATGTAACACTATTTCGATTTGCGTAGCGATTCTTTGTTTACATAGGTTGTACGGTTCCACGTGCTGTCATCGAAGCCGACGGAGAGCAAACGATGCAGCCAGTCTGATATGTACTGTCATAAACGTTACTGTCGCATTTGTGGAAGAATATATATGTAACAATGTAAAACATTGTGAAGAGCGCGCCGAAAAGCTTGCGTAAGGCCAGTCTCTTCTTAATATGAATATGCGCGTTTGTTTCAAACAAGAGAAAAGTCTGGTCACGAAATATGCAAATTAGCCTGAGGCAGTGATGTTATGCTAAGTCATCACTGCGCCGGAGTGTGGGAGTCACACCCGTGAACATGCACGTCAATATGTACCTGCAAAAGTGTATTCCATATAACCCGCATTTACAGACGGCTGTGATGAGCTGCTGTACTGATGATGTTACGCATATCCGAATGTGGCCATTCGATAATTACCAGTCACAAATGGTATATACATCCCAGCCACACTTATCTTCCAAGACTACTGCCACGTCACCATGACTTTTGTATGTCACAGAAACAAGCCATTTACTGCAGCAAGTAAGGCAGAACATTTGCCATCTGTATCCTGCTGGGTATCAGTGTCCGACAGATGGTGAACACAGATGGCGAATACAGAGGCAGAAAGTGGTTTAACTATCAGTCTTCCTATAGGCACACACACAGGTACGAACACAGCAGCTGTCACTAATCGTTCAACTTCAGTGATCGATACAAGATGGGCATATGACAGTGCATTATCAGAATTTATACCCTTCTATGACGTCATGCTATTAATTTCGCTCGTGATTTATGGTTATCAATGAAATGGAACCTGAGACGATTCGAATCTTTGTCGAATAACGTCTTTCGAAATAGATGGTTTTTATTTTATTTGATATATGAGGAATTTACTTTTGTGCATACCGATAGTGAAAGGTCGCGTTACTTGAGCATACTTTAGTTTCTTGCAGCCTTGTAGGGATGGGAAGCAGTGATATAGCCCAGTGGTTAAAGCGTCTGCTCCTATTCCGAAAACCCGAGTTCGATTCCCCACATGGGTACTATGTGTGAAGCCCATTTCTGGTGTTCCCCGTCGTGATATTGCTGGAATATTGCTAAACTTGACGTAAAACCATACTCACTCACCCTTGTAGAGATGCAGGCTTAGATTTGATTCCCACCGACCTGCGAACTATTGTTTGGTCCCAGGCTCGAAATTACTGGAAGGGCGTCAGCCCGAGACATTGAGACAGGCACAGACGCACACAGAGACACATACACCCCCGACTACTAGAAGTCACACCACTCTCTTACCCAGAGTTCCATGCGGCAAGCCAGCATAGTACCTCTGCCACAGGCCAGAAAGATGTGACGATTCGTCACATCTTGCACCGTCCATTCAATATAATTTACATATTTCTCAACTCTTTTGTTTTTGACGAGTCTGCACATCTAATTAAACATCTTTGATAGAATGGTTTAGTTTCACTGAAAAAAATATCCTAAAACATGTAACACTATTTCGATTTGCGTAGCGATTCTTTGTTTACATAGGTTGTACGGCTCCACGTGCTGTCATCGAAGCCGACGGAGAGCAAACGATGCAGCCAGTCTGATATGTACTGTCATAAACGTTACTGTCGCATTTGTGGAAGAATATATATGTTACAATGGAAAACATTGCGATGAGCGCGCCGAAAAGCTTGCGTAAGGCCAGTCTCTTCTTATTATGAATATGCGCGTTTGTTTCAAACAAGAGAAAAGTCCGGTCACGTGATATGCAAATTAGCCTGTGGCAGTGATGTTATGCTAAGTCATCACTGCGCCGGAGTGTGGGAGTCACACCCGTGAGCATGCACGTCAATATGTACCTGCAAAAGTGTTTTCCATATAACCCGCATTTACAGACGGCTGTGATGAGGTGCTGTACTGATGATGTTACGCATACGCGAATGTGGCCATTCGATAATTACCAGTCACAAATGGTATAAACATCCCAGCCACAATTATCTTCCAGTACTACTGCCACGTCACCATGACTTTTGTAGGTCACAGAAACAAGCCATTTACTGCAGCAAGTAAGGCAGAACATTTGCCATCTGTATCCTGCTAGGTATCAGTGTCCCGCAGATGGTGAACACAGATGGCGAATACAGAGGCAGAAAGTGGTTTAACTAACAGTCTTCCTATAGGCACACACACAGGGACGAACAGAACAGCTGTCACTAATCGTTCAGCTTCAGTGATCGATATAAGATGGGCATATGACAGTGCGTTATCAGAATTTATACCCTTCTATGACGTCATGCTATTAATTTCGCTCGTGATTTATGGTTATCAATGAAATGGAAACTGAGACGATTCGAATCTTTGTCGAATAACGTCTTTCGAAATAGATGTTTTTTATTTTATTTAATATATGAGGAATTTACTTTTGTGCATACCGATAGTGAAAAGTCGCGTTACTTGCACATACTTTAGTTTCTTGCAGCCTTGTAGGGATGCGAAGCAGTGATATAGCCCAGTTGTTAAAGCGTCTGCTCCTCATGCCGAAAACCCGAGTTCGATTCCCCACATGGGTACTATGTGTGAAGCCCATTTCTGGTGTTCCCCGTCGTGATATTGCTGAAATATTGCTAAACGTGACGTAAAACCATACTCACTCACCCTTGTAGAGATGCAGGCTTAGATTGATTCCCACCGACCTGCGCTTGTGGTACGAGGTGACGTAATGGACAGGGTGGTCAGGCTGCGGACATTAAATTGGGTGTCATCGTACCTGGACGACGCTTATCGTTGCTCTTGATATCAGCCACTGGGATAAAGGCAAACATTTTATGAATGTCAAGGTCTTTATGTTGAGGAACACGACGTTTCGGAATATATTCTTACACCAGGTGAATGAAAGACACAAGGACACAGATAGTTACAGAAGTACATGTGAGCACAGTGGTGTAGTGGTTAGCATGTTGGCCTCTTACGCCAAAGGCCTCCTGTCACCAGTCTCATATAGTGTGTGTGTGTGTGTTGTGTGTGTGTACAGTGTGTGTG
The DNA here is from genome assembly GCF_003918875.1 of Haliotis rubra. Taxonomy (NCBI): domain Eukaryota; kingdom Metazoa; phylum Mollusca; class Gastropoda; order Lepetellida; family Haliotidae; genus Haliotis; species Haliotis rubra. The sequence goes on from NW_025767429.1 coordinate 211,328, forward strand.
TGTGTGTGTGTGTGTGTGTGTGTGTGTGTGTGTGTGTGTGTGTGTGTGTGTGTGTGTGTGTGTGTGTGTGTGTGTGAAATCGCGCTTAGTAGCAAGTACAACGGTAACGCCAGATAACAGCATCGCGTTATTCTAGGCGCAAAAATAGCATTATTATTATTATTATTATGTGGTGATATTGTTGCTATTAGGTGTACCACCTCTAAATGCCGTTCAAGGACTATAAACCTGATGCCCTGATATATCTATATATGTTTACCTATATGATAAGCTGCAGTTTACATTACTTATCCTAGGCCATAGCTGGTAAGGTAGACTAACGGCCAGTCTCTGAATATATATCATATTTATAGAAACACACTATTCCCTTTAAATTGAATAGGTACCCCTTTGAGATTGGAGATTCAGAACCTGAGGATATCTGGACTTGTTTCAAGTTAGGCTTTAGCATTACAGAAGGGGAAATAATTAGGAGATAAACATCATGTGTTGGCTAATTTCCGGGTGTTATTTAAGAAATACACTTCGCCCTACCACCATGTATAGTGTAATAAAACACCCTTTCGCCCTGAACTATTATAACGTTAAAGCACTCGGACGCAAGCGTCCTCGTGCTTTAACTATAATAGTTCAGGGCAAAGTGTGTTTTATTACACCATACATGGTGGTAGAGCGAAGTGTATTTTCTAAGATGCCAAATTTAATACTTTCTAAAGATAATTACGATTAATTTAAGGCAGAAAACAAACGACGGTGTCGGTGACCTAAATTAAGAATCCTCGCACAGGGCTAACTGGCGCGCTGTTCTATTGATGTGTCTGCCCCTACGTTAAGACGAACGTTACCAGAAAAAAACAAATGATAACAGTTTGATGACGGTTTACGTTCGGATTAAATATCTTCTCTGAATTATTTTAATTACATCTGTCATTAACGTAAACCATATGGGGCAATATGAACGTTGCATTTCTACTACCAGCGTAAGTTTAGATCAGTACATCCAGAGGAAGTTGAGTAGTCAAGCGACATTCCACAATTGCATAGTGGGAATGTAAACATTACGAACGTTACCGTGCCGCTGAAAACTTGTGAGTCGAAATGACACATTTTAACCGTCGTAAAACATAAACGTAATGTTTCCACCAGTGATGTTAGCTGCGTGAAGCAACAGCAAACCAAGAAACTGGATGCAACGGTGTAGTTTACTGTAGGAGGCCGTACGAGGCGATGACAACTGACATGCATCGTGACGTCGCTTACATTGTGACGTAATGTAAAATGGTTCGATTACGAGGGGGCACACTAGAATGGCGCAGTGACGGGATAACGTCATTCAATTGTTACGTCATCAAAAAACTATACCTTTATTGTCTGATAATGTATTTTTTTTTCGATTGTTCTAACCACTAGGCATCTTAGAATGAGTATTTGAAGCACGGGAATTCATTTGGAACCGACGACGTCAGCCGGAGGTTTCAAATGGAATATTCCCGTGCTTCAAATACTCAATAACACCCGGAAATTGGCCAACACATGATGTTTATCGACATTGTAAACACAAAAGTAAACCAAAAGGTCCACACACGCTTTTGTGTCTGCACTCATTGACATCGAGTACGGGTACAGCAGTGAAATGTCATCAGCCGGCCGTTTCGGCTGTCTCCAATGGTAGCATCTGGAACTGCTCATTTGTGACGTCATTCGGACTTTACGTCACAATATGATTTGAATGACGTCATCACAGCTGACGACGTAACAATACAATGGTGTGAGTGATGTTTGTATGTATTAATACGCAGCGAATTTCCGGGATTCGAATACCATTTCATCACGTTTTTCAACCAATCAGATTAAAGAACACAGTGACTTTTGGTTTACAATGCGTTTTAGGTACTGTGACAGACTATTGGTGAGGATGCATGTGGTTTGATGAGGCTCGTAGGACTTGGATGTTTGCATATCACTTTTATTGAAAGGGGAAAGGAAGTGTGGGGTGGGGGGAAGCTCAAGTAAATCTGGTTAAACATCAGACTGTGCACTCATGCATTTTATAACAGTGTGTGCTTAATATGACGTTCGTATTTTGACTAATATATGTTGGTGGATTTGTAAATACTGGAGTTCTATCATATAAAATATACCAAACATATGTTCTGCTTGCTGGGGATTTCAAAACCCTGGACGATCCTGGTGAAGACGTGTTACCCAAGGAAAACCCAAGTTAACCTTGGCTGAACAATACCAGCTCATGTTAACTGATTTACATCATAGATCCGGGTTAGAATTGGTCTTAAACAACCCATGCTTGTCGAAAGAGGTGACTAACGGGATAGGGTGGTCAGGCTCGCTGACTGGGTTGACACATGTCATAGTATCCCAACTGTGTAGATCGATGTTCATGCTTTTGATCACTGGATTGTCTGGTCCAGACTCGATTATTTACAAACCGCCGTCATACAGCTGGAATATTGCTGAGTGCGGCGTTAAACAACCAACCAACCATCCAACCAGCCAGCCAACCAACCAGCCAGCCAGCCAACCAACCAACATCATACTCCAACTGACCAGAGTTGGCCTACTGAACTCTTGGGACGCTATACTCTTGTCAGCAGACTCTTAACTGACGTCATAGTCGTTACATATAATTAACTTTATGTATTAATTCAATCATGAAAAAAACATTAAAATGGATTTAATTAAATCGATATCAAATGTATATATGTTTACTGCTTTGTAACAAACGACTGATTGGGAATACATATGTCAGGATCAACCAAGTTGAGCCCGATCATCAGGTCCACGGAATCGTCTTTTACGACCAGCTTAGATAACCGAGGACTTTCTCTCCCCTGGGATCTCTGAAGGGCAATTACATTTCTGTAAGTACGCGATACAATGCAGCTTCGGAGACCAGTTCACCCAATAAAAACTTATGTCTAGACAGAACGCAATTCAGCATTATAAAAAAAGTAATTCCGATATCAGATGGTATGCCTGGCGCTTGTCCCCTCAGCAGCAGTGGAATATAATCGGAATAAGCATTATCCCTATGAGCCGTTCCCCCAGCCATCAGTGAAGCACTCATTGATTCCACAAGAGCAAATACCACACCACAAAGCTCAACAGCTAAGTAATTCATCGCCACAGCCCCATCGCCAGATTTCAGAGTACATTTCAAGCGTTTTGTCCACTTATGTTGCGAAGGGCGACGATGAAAAATGTTGCTACATATATCCCCATCCCGCCGTGGTCACTCAGTAAACACCCGCTGTGTCCCATCTGTTAACGGACATTGCGAAATGCAGGCGGACAATACTTAGGTAAAGGGGCAGTGATATTGCAGGGCTGTGGTATAAATAATGTATCTGCTGTTGTAGAAGGGTCTTCATTAGTAGTGCGACCAGGCTGCTCCTGTATTGATTGTTATACAACACAAACAATGGGTTTTGATTGCTTGTTGTTTAAAGCAGAAAATTCAGGTATTTGAATGCGGACTGTAAATAATTGGTTCTGGATCAAACATTGAAGGGATATTTAGGTGTAGTCGCTTAGTAGTGGAGCCGGTTTTATCAATTGGACCTAATTGATGATTAGAATTACAGAAATGTGTATGTTGTCACGATGGGGACGTGCGATAGCCTGGAGCTGGAAGTATTCGGTTGTCTCACAATATTTCCGAGTTCGATTTCGATGGGTACAACGGATGGTACCATTTATGGTGTTCTGCTTCGGAATACCGATATTGCTGGAATATTGATAAAAGTGGAGGAAAACGTAGTCTGTCATACAGACCCGTGAAGCAAATATATATCTAAGAAATCCCATGCAAGTCTAGAATATGTGGCAAATCTAGAGTACAAATCTCTGGTTCATGTTAAGTATATTTTATTAACCGTTTTTTCTGTAAAACATGTCCATTTCAGAGTCTAGATGTTAGTCCAAGCAAAACCCACTCCCTCCCTGTCCGGTCTCAGCATTCAGCGAACATACGTTGCTAGGGACTTGCTGTAATCCACGGTGATATGTAAACAGCAGAATATGATACATGGCGTTTATATTTTAGCCTAGTCGTTACTGTTTTGTGTAATAACAGATATTTGTGTAAAACAGTTTTGAAGTAGAGATGTGGTTGGCTGTATTCATGACGTCTGAAATGTACTTGAGGAAAAATGTTATGAGCCATTTTGCTTTTTAAAAAGATTTAAACTTTAAGCCCTGCTGAATTATTCAGTCATCAGATGTTGGCATTACGTTAGCTGTGACGGCTATTGGCAGGTTTTATCGCCCGAGCCCATGTTATGTCGCTTATGTCACCGAGCGACTTGAGTCGCCTACAGATATGCTATTTAGCAGCTGGAATCGGCATCCCGTACTCGTTTTGGGAAATCGAACCTTGGAGCTCAACGTGATCGTATGTTCCCTCTTGTTTTGCGAGAGCATGTGTGACCCAGTGATGTAAGGCACCTTAATTCGCTGTGCAGGGATGCGTTAACTCGAGGCACTAGAAACCGTGATCTTGGTTTTGTCTCTTGATATACGTTCAAAGATTTGCCAGCACCACACCCGTGCTTGTTGGCTTACCCGGAGTTGTACATTTATTAAACCTTCATCACTTCAGGTTTTCCCTCCTCAACTCACTCACTCACTCACTCACTCACTCACTCACTCACTCACTCACTCACTCACTCACTCACTCACTCCTCACTCACTCACATATGGAGCAATCATATGCTTTTTGCATTCAAGCATATCGTGGTTAGTCGGACGATTTATTTACATGATAATTAGATTGCCGAATATTGTATTGAACTATTATATTGTGACGTCATGGGGACCGTGCCAGAGGTAATATAGCCAATCAAATATTAACTACCAACATTGCAGTTCAAACAGAAGGAGCTCACTGAATTTACAAATTAACAAAGTACCTCTGTCACTAATTGTAATAGAGACTACTTCAATAAGGTTTGGTCAAACTGTCACGCTCTATTCTTTTGAATATGTGTGAAGCCCATTTCTGGTGTCCCCCGACGTGATGTTGCTGGAATATTGCTAAAAGCGGCGTAAAACCAAACTCAGTCAGTCTTTTGAATATATTGTTATGCAAAACCGTGTAAATGCTTAAGATAAATAAACAAATTATTAAACAAATGTAGCCAATCAGAGCCCTGCTATCATTCAATGCCTTATGGCTGATCACAGTGGCGCCATCTTGTCCCAGAGATAACAGTACTAGGATGCCCTCTGTCAAATACTGATTGAATATGCCACGGGGGAATTATGAAATTCTGTTCTACTCGTGTTATGTTTAATGTATTATTTCTCTGTAATGTTGCATAATGACCCGCAGTAGCGTCAGTTTTACTGGCGTTGGTACGTTCAGAATGGCCATTGAATTCCCGCTCGGAATTAACAACAATAGCTTGACGTTAACATAATGGTTTAAACGCACTGACGGAATGCAGTGTAATGCAGATATTCCTGTGGGAAAATATTGGGATGCAGATATACTGTAACTGAGGAGTCAGTCGCACTCCAAGACTGACTGACTGAGTTTAGTTTAACGCCGCTTTTAGCAATAGTCCAGCAATATCACGGCGGGGGACACCAGAAATGGGCTTAACACATTGTGCCCATGTAGGGAATCGAACCCGGGTCTTCGGCGTGACGAGCCAACGCTTTAACCACTAGGCTACCCCACCGCCCCCGCACTCCAAGATGTTTCTTTTGTTTTCCCGTCATTTGTCGATGTTAACGTCTGATTTTCAGCGTTCATGACTTGCTTTAATATGTAATGTCATGGTTCCATGTCATGGCTCAATCATATTTTCTTCCTTTTTCCATCTTTATGCCCGATTTTTCAAATCTTGCTTGTTATTAAATGCATCGAACAGACATGACCGACGGGTATCCGACATAATGCATTTGTACCCAATCGCCGTTGGCTTCTGTTTTTGACTGAATTGTTAACAGACGTTTAAGATTTGCGGCACCCGTGAAGATTCGAGTTAGAATTGGGTCTTCAGCAACCCATGCTTGTCCTAAAAGGCGACTATCAGATCAGGCTCGCTGACTTGGTTCACACTCATCGTATCCCAAACTGCGTAAATCAATGCCCTTGTTGATCACTGGATTTTCAGGTTCAGATGCGATTATTTACAGACAGCCGCCATATAGCTGGAATATTGCTAAGTGCGGCGTAAAAGTAAACTCACTGAAATATTGTTGGGTGTGACGTTAAACAAGACCCAAATCAAACAAATGCTATTTGTAGATATATTTTAAGTCAATATTTCTACTTATTTCTCACGCCCTCCTGTCTCTGCGTTGTCCGAGGATGGTGGTCAATACCGTTAGTACAGCCGCTCCTGTCTCTGCATTGTCCGAGGATGGTGGTCAATACCGTTGGTATAGCCCCTCCTGTCTCTGCATTGTCCGAGGATGGTGGTCAATACCGTTAGTACAGCCGCTCCTGTCTCTGCATTGTCCGAGGATGGTGGTCAATACCGTTAGTATAGCCCCTCCTGTCTCTGCATTGTCCGAGGATGGTGGTCAATACCGTTGGTATAGCCCCTCCTGTCTCTGCATTGTCCGAGGATGGTGGTCAATACCGTTAGTATAGCCGCTCCTGTCTCTGCATTGTCCGAGGATGGTGGTCAATACCGTTAGTATAGCCGCTCCTGTCTCTGCATTGTCCGAGGATGGTGGTCAATACCGTTAGTATAGCCCCTCCTGTCTCTGCATTGTCCGAGGATGGTGGTCAATACCGTTAGTATAGCAGCTCCTGTCTCTGCATTGTCCGAGGATGGTGGTCAATACCGTTAGTATAGCCGCTCCTGTCTCTGCATTGTCCGAGGATGGGGGTCAATACCGTTAGTACAGCCGCTCCACTGTACATGCGCTAATGGATCTCTGTAATGGAAGATCGCGACAGAGTGAAAAGGAAGACATTAGCTGACAAAACACACTGCAGAAACACATCAAGATTGATTGGCTAGGACCATACATGTCGTGGATATTTTGACGGAACATTCTGTATGGAAATGAGATTGTTGTGGGTCGTGCTGGATCACCGTGAGGTCTTTATAAGAATAACTAGAGACTGTTAGCCAAGTGTGTCTCCATATCGTAAACATCGGTTGTTCGTATATTGTTGAGCGCTGCACTGAGCAATATCCCAGCTATATGACGGCGGTTTGTATATAATCGAGTCTGGACCAGATAATCCAGTGATCAACACCATGAACCTCGATCTACCAGTGGGATACGATGACATGTGTGAACCAAGTCAGCGACCCTGACAACCCGATCCCGTTGCTCTCACGACAAGCATGGGTTACTGAAGATCAAATTCGAGCCCGGATCTTCACGGGTCATTGTAAATATCACAATACATTTGAATTATGTGACCCTCTAGGAACCTATTTAAATACTTTTTATCCGTAATATATAATACCTGCAACACAGGAAACATACTATAATTTTTTAAAATTCAGTTTAAAATATAGTGCCCTTTACTAACGTGACTTTAAAATGGCGTAGGAATACATAATCTAAGTGAATCAGCAGTGCATAAAATAATTTCGATATGTGGCCTGTTCAAGGACTGGCTGTCCCAAAAAGTGAAGTTCAAACCATGTCAGGTTTATGTTTTTCAAACATTCCCCCGACCAAAGGACGACCTTAATAGACCGTCCTTCACAAACATAGACCGTCAAGGACGGTGGGACGGGCTATATTTTACACACTGGAATCAGTAATATAGTGCCACCGTCTGGCAGACATATTCAAGTATACGCTCACACAGGGGCGTGTCACGCTTAGAAACAGCGTTAGAAAGACATATAGGTATATACTAGTTCTATCCTTATATATAGAACTAGGGAAGGGTCTATATACCTATATGTCTTTCTAACGCTGTTTCTAAGCGTGACACGCCCCTGTGTACGCTCACACATGGGAGAACTCAGATGGACCTATGTGTGGTTTTACGCCGTTTTTAGCAATATTCCAGCAATATCACGGCGGGGGGACACCAGAAATGGGCTTCACAAGTTGTACCCATGTGGGGAATCGAACCCGGGTCTTCGGCGTGACGAGCGAACGCTTTAACCACTAGGCTACCCCACAGCCCCAAGGTGTTGGATGAAGATGGCATAGCATCTATGCAGTTTATTAAACGAAGTTCGATTCCAAGTTGACCTCATTTGCATACCTATTGAACAGTTTCTATGGTTGTTGTATCGAACTATGATAATGTAATTCTCGGGATGTGCTGTGTAAACATGGGGGCGTTGATTTTATTGACCAGTCATTAAGGGATGTTGTCTTGCGAATAATGTGTGGTTTGGGTATTTGGGGAATGGATTATACAGTGACTGTCATGTGTAGAGAGTTTATTAAAAAGGGTCTGTGTCTTGTCTTTAGTTCACGAAGGTGGCCACGGAAGACAATACTATCTATGTCCTCTTCTAAGAGTACATGCGACCATTTGGAGGCTTTCACCGGTCACGTGACAACGAATCAATTTGGTTCAAAGTGACGCAACGTATTAATAATTAACATTGACTGCAGGTGTCACCATCCATGGAATCAACACGGAAATATACTGATGGCCGTTGAGAGATGGCTATGTAAATAATGAATTTGACAAGTTTTGATTGTTTCTAGCTGTTAACGGTCAGCCTATAATTTGAAATATGCGCGGATCTTACTCGGAACTGTTGAATGATCTGGGGAATGATTAGTACGTCACAGGGGTGGAAATAACCCATTGCCCGACGTCCGTGTCCAGTGATTTTTCTGTTGGGCAAGCAAATTTGTATATCACACTGTACCGGTGTCCAGTAGTGTTGGGAATTGGTTGAAATCTCACAATTGATGATTGCTTCATTACCAACGAACAATCATCGAAAAAAATTGGTTACCGTCATTTTTCAGATTTTCCTATCCAGGTTGTTACTGCAGAAAAGTATAACATGATGCAACTTGCTACTTTAAAGTGATGACTAATATATCATGAACATAAACTTCCTGGAGTCTTAGAGACATATTCAGTCATGACTTTTCAGTTAGTGAAGTGAGTTTTCTAAGAAATAAACATGTTTCCAGGCCCTGACAACTCCTAAGATATGTTCCATTGTCAAGTATTTCAAAGACAGTAGTTCCAAAATCGTTTATGTTCGATTATGAGAAAATGTGATCGATTGCTTGGTCATTTGGTCACTGCGACCAATCTTCGATTATTTCAATTAATCGGAACACCACTAGTGTCCAGTTTACTTTCCAACGTTAATTATGTTGTTTATTTAAAAAATCAACAAGAAGACGTCCGGTATAGTTGAAAAATTATCAGGGCAAGTGATTTTACATGAGCCACTGTACCGAAGTACACTAGCAAAATTAAAGTTATTTCCACCCCTGCGTCATATGACTGTCTCCCCGTGCTGTGAAGCTCCGGGTTTGAATAGACATCAGAAACTATTGCTAACTGTAGGACATTTAGAAGTGAGTGTAGATATAAAGTAACAAGGTTCGGCACGACGGGGGCGGTGGGGTAGCCTTGTTCGCTCGTCACGTCGAAGACCCGGGTTCGATTCCCCACATGTAAATGTGTGTACTGGTGAAGCCCATTTATGGTATCCCCCGCCATGAGATTGCTGGAATAGTGCTAACAACGGCGTAAATCTGAACTCACTCACTCGTTCGGCACGACGAGAGTCTCGTGAAGATCCGGGTTAGAATAAGTCCCGTGCAATCCACGTTTGTCGTAAGAGACGACTAACGGGATCGGGTGGTCAGGCTCGCTGATTTCATCGTATCCAAATCGCGCAGATCGATAGTCTAGTGATTTCAGTTCCTGGATTGTCTGGTCCACACTCCACACAGCTGGAGTATTATTGTTTGTTATTTTATAGGATATTTATAGGATATTTACGTAGCTAGTGCATGCTCAAGGTGCTGGTATATTACTCCATCGATCATTGGATGTCAGTCTCAACGGCACATTTTATTATCAATCGCAACTCTCTAGGGATCATACAACTCTTGTTGCCACATGGCGCACCGAGTTATTGCGGCTTTCCCATCCTTACGAGGTACCCATTCACAGCTAGATGCACTGGGACACATAGTCACAGTACTTTGGCCAAGTTTACTGCACATTGCTGTACCCAGAACTAGATGTTTGCACGTATTCATGTGGCCACCATCTGGTCATATCAGATGATCCCGGCACCTCACTCGCGCTGGATCACTAGCCTGGCGCCTTAGCCAGCTAAGGGGCGGTGGGGTAGCCTAGTGGTCAAAGTGTCACGCCGAAGACCCGGGTTCGATTCCCCGCATGGGTACAATGTGTTAAGCCCCCGTGTCCCCCGTCGTGATATTGCTGGACTGTTGCCAAAAACGGCGTAAAACTGAACTCACTCACTCACCTTAGCCAGCTCGCCCACCACACCCCCATAGCTGAAATGTAAGCACTATTGCCTTAAACAACCATCAAAGCTAACCACAGTACAGGGTGTATGAAGGTTTTGAAAATATATATCTGCGGACACAATGTTCTATAATGAAATCCCTGAAATATGTTTAAATTCAGGAGGCAATGTAGACTTGACAAATCATTCTACACTTGAGTTAGTTACTTGAAGATTAATTTTGTATTTATTCCCTAGCTATGTGAGACAGACTGTTCCCACAATACAATGAAACGTGACACTTGTAATGGATGTCAGTTTAATATTAGCTTGGGTTTAATTAAAATGGCACATTCCTATATTATCCAAACCTTCTCATCGAACCAGACGTTGTAACGGGAGCCCACCAGACGTGTTACTTCAGCTCCAATAACTTGGCTTAATAAGTCGGTGCTAATTTCTCAATAGAGCGTATTCTCCTGCTGTGGGCGGTTACCCACATTTATACAAAGGGCTACTGCAAACTGGTGTAGGTTTCGATAACAGCGTCAATGTCTGGCTTCAGGAGCCGATCATTTAATATTCTCGGGCACCTTGAGGCCGAGTATTCCATGAGCAAGTTCTTCCACATACGATTGATTTTCTGTGTAAGGTGAGGTGAGATTAAATAGGGTTTAATGGTTACGATTATTGTGTCAGCGAGCATGCAGGTGTGTGTGTGTGTGTGTGTGTGCGTGCGTGCGCGTGCGCGTGTATGCGTGTGTGGCCTCGTGCACTAGTCCGGACAAAGCCGGTGTTACGGCGCAAGATCACTGAGATACCATACCGCAGTTTAATATGGATACCCAACTCAGGTACAGACCCCGAGCCGGCCAGTCCGGTGTTATAGTACAAGACCACTGAGATACCATACCGCAGTTTAATATGGATACCCCACTCAGGTACAGACTCCGAGCCGGCCAGTCCGGTGTTATAGTACAAGACCACTGAGATACCATACCGCAGTTTAATATGGATACCCCACTCAGGTACAGACCCCGAGCCGGCCAGTCCGGTGTTATAGTACAAGACCACTGAGATACCATACCGCAGTTTAATATGGATACCCCACTCAGGTACAGACTCCGAGCCGGCCAGTCCGGTGTTATAGTACAAGACCACTGAGATACCATACCGCAGTTTAATATGGATACCCCACTCAGGTACAGACCCCGAGCCGGCCAGTCCGGTGTTATAGTGCAAGACCACTGAGATACCATACCGCAGTTTAATATGGATACCCCACTCAGGTACAGACTCCAAGCCGGCCAGTCCAGTGTTATAGTACAAGATCACTGAGATACCATACCGCAGTTTAATATGGATACCCCACTCAGGTACAGACCCCGAGCCGGCCAGTCCGGTGTTATAGTACAAGACCACTGAGATACCATACCGCAGTTTAATATGGATACCCCACTCAGGTACAGACTCCGAGCCAGCCTGTCCGGTGTTATAGTGCAAGACCACTGAGTTACTATACTACAGTTTAATATGGATACCCCACTCAGGTACAGACCCCGAGCCGGCCAGTCCGGTGTTATAGTACAAGACCACTGAGATACCATACCACAGTTTAATATGGATATCCCACTCAGGTACAGAGTCAGAGCCGGCCAGTCCGGTGTTATAGTACAAGGCCACTGAGATACCATACCTCAGATACAATCTCCGAGCCGGCCAGTCTGGTGTTATACTGCAAGACCACTGGGATACCATACCGCAGTTTAATATGGATACCCCACTCAGGTACAGACCCCGAGCCGGCCAGTCCGGTGTTATAGTGCAAGACCACTGAGATACCATACTACAGTTTAATATGGATACCCCACTCAGGTACAGAGTCAGAGCCGGCCAGTCCGGTGTTATAGTACAAGACCACTGAGATACCATACTACAGTTTAATATGGATACCCCACTCAGGTACAGACTCCGAGCCGGCCTGTCTGGTGTTATAGTACAAGACCACTGAGATACAATACTTGAGAAATACAGTTCGCTCTACCAACATGTATAGTGTAATAAAGCCCACTTTCGTCCTGAACTATTATAGTTAAAGCCCCCCTTTTCTTATGAACGGTCCCCTCACCTCAGCTGAGTGATTCTGCAACATGCGATACATGGGATACATTCGACTTGGCGATACAGAGTATAACAGTGTCCTAGTTATTGCTCAACTGATTTAAATCAATGTTGGTTTCTCGCGTTGATTATTCGTCGAGGGTGGTTACATTTCTCCTCGTGCATTATGTATATCACCAACAACACTGTATTAACTACGTTCTCCACGTGGTGTGAGACGCAATTTGCTTACAGAGTTACGTCCCTTACTCGTACAAGGATCCACTGATCGTGGCTGAGAATCAGGAGATAAACCCATTTTCTGGTTTGTACACTGAGGTAGCTCAATTGTAGACTGAACGTCTTATTTTAATTAGGATCCGAACACTAACTGGCGATTTTTCGTTGATATTAAACAGTTTGACCACCTGAGTGAGTGAGGTGCGTTTAACGCCGTTTTGACCAGTGCTAAAGTCACATCACTGCTTGTCAACTTTATGATGAAGGAACGCCCGGAATGATATAGACTTCAAACGTTGATCTCCTTGGTGAAACCCACGGCTGTAGTTCTGACTACATTCTAAAGCATCACTGGAACGAACCAGGTTTCGTAACGAAGATCATAGCGTTGTGGTTTTCCCAAGGGACGCAACTCTGTATTGCGAGACGCGGCACTTCACACGACTCGGTCACGTGTTGTCCCTGTGGATCCATTAAACCGTGTCAGATGATCCATATGTGTACGTGTATGACATACTAACCACGTCTTGAATATGGAGTATAGCCAGCGTCTCATTGTCGTGTTTTACCGGTGTTACAACACGGGAGCACTAAACCCTTTTATGTCCTGTTACATAAACATATTGTCTTTGGATCGATGCCACTTTAACGCCACTCGACTGATCGCTGTTTAACCGTTTCCCAATGGATCACGCGATCAATATGCTCTTTTACAATTATGAAAATCTGCGTTTTTTCATGTTTGATCCCATTTCGCTTTTCATTGCTACGTGAAAAGAAAAAGTGATAGAGTATGTTTAGACGACGCTTTTAGTTTTAGCACTATACGGCTATATCAAAACGTGAAGCACCAGACATGAGCTTAAGATGTTTTTGAGTCAGTCATAGTATAACAAAGATATGATCGTGTACATGTATCTCAGGAGGCGGTGGGGTAGCCTAGTGGTTAAAGCGTTGGCTTGTCACGCCGAAGACCCGGGTTCGAATCCCCACATGGGTACAATGCGTGAAGCCCATTTTTGGTGTCCCCCGTCGTGATGTTGCTGGAATATTGCTAAAAGCGGCGTAAAACCAAACTCAGTCAGTCAGACATGTAGCTCAGTGGTTAAAGTGTTCGCTCTTCTCCCCGAAGACCCGGGTTCGGTTCCCATATTTGGTGACCCAGTTTATGCAGATCGATCCCCACGCCACATATTATTTGCCCCTGCATCGCCAATCATACTGGAGAGTGCAGACTCACTGGGAGGCTTGAGACAGGCTGAAGGTATGGGGTTTAGTTGAAGGAACAGGTAACCCGGGTTTTTAGGCGTCGCATTTGGCAAGCGGGAAACCTAGCACCGTTGGTTCGATCGAAATTATGTTTGTAGGTTTGCTTGCACCTTGGCCGTGATCGCAGGTTTCACCAAAGTGGAAAACCTCTGAAGCCTGAGTGAACTACCTTCAGTTGCTGGTGATCTATAGCCTATTTTTATATTGTGTTGTCTTCTATAGTTAAAATGTTTTAGATTTAATTACTAGTTTTACATTTATATCTGTGATATTCTAGTTGTTTTACTGTCTTTCGTTGACAGGATTTTATACTCTCTCTTTAATTATTGTTAATATATATGTTGTTTTAGTCACGATATGGCTGAAATATTGCCAAACTGACTTTAAATTTGAACTCACTCACTCACTCTGAAGCCTTCATCACTTTGGTTTTTCTTCCCACATTACTCCCTGATGCAATTAGAAGATCGTTTAAAGCGGCGGTAAACCTAATTTACTCACTCACTCTGTCACATTGCTCCTGACTCAATATGTCTGGCACACTAGAATGGTGTAGTGACGTCAATGGAGTGTGACGTAATGTAAAAAGTGTACTGATAAAGTACTGTTGACGCCTTTGATCCTTAAGCGAAGCATCTTAGAATAAACAATACACACTCGTTTAAAATAACAGCGAGTATCATCGTCTATTCTTATCGACTGTGTACGATGATCTGAATCTAGTTTATTTTCACAAAATATACCTGTATTCCTGTATTCCATGTGGTCGCTCACTAAATGGGTGGGTTCATCAGAAGGATTCAGGGTGGTGGGGTGGGGCATCACACATCATAACAACCTGCGAGAGTGTCACAAACAATAATATACACATTTGGGGAAAGTTATGTAATATGAACTTACCATTACGCAATATAAAATGCGTTTTCGACATTTCGAAATACGATAATATTTTAAGTTGTTTTGCATTTTGTCTTAACTAAGAGGGTCAAGAAAATTTTACAAGGCTATGGGGAGGGTATTTATTTTCACACACACACACACACACACGCACACGCACGCACGCACACACGCACGCACACACACACACACGCACACACACACCCCTCCCTGCGTCCATTAATTAATTCCCTGCGTCTGCTGTGTGCCTGTTTCACTCTGCACTGTTGCTCTTCCCTTCTGGTTATGCAAGAACTACTCACAGACTTTTAGAACATCATGTTATGGTGCAGCTGTATGCCCCCTGACGGCCGGGTCGATATCATCCTATCACACTTGAGTTGCACGTGGAAGCGATGGTGTGCTGCCTCTACAGACTAGATTATTCTATGGGATGTAGTAGGGCTATTTCATGCCATGTTACAGAGAGTGTCAATCAGCTGGAAGTAATTATTTCATCAGGGACTGACCTTGGATGTTTCTCACACCGGGCTTCTTGAATCCCCGCTGTCATGTTATCATATGGGTTTAATCTGCAGTGGACACCCGCGAACATCCGGGCAACGGTTGGTCTTCAGCAACCCAGGTTTGTCGTAAGAGGCAGCCAAATTGGTTCGGATAATTCGTAGACAACGATTAGTCTCTGACTATATACTACCCATCAAACTTTTAGACTTACTTAAAGCACCCACTGTATGTTATGTATATATATATATATATATACTACTCACACTTTGCTAAGGATCACAAAAATTCGCAAAATTTACTTAAACGTAGACTTCTAATTTGACATTGTATCCATTTAAAACTGGATAAATAATGATATGGTAACACATCTTTAGGAAAACAGCCACTTTAAGCTAACCGTATGCTCTTGATACATGAGAAACCTTAAAAATGGTTTTCATGGCACCAATCAACCATTTTGCAAATCATGGCACGGGTCATTGACAAGTACACAACACCTGTCAATAGCAGGTATGGGATCCACAAGATGCAATGACATACTGAAACCTAGGATCTATGCTTACAATAGGCTTAGATATTTAAACCAAATTTGACCCCACATCATAGTTTACTGTTGAATCAATGATTTGAACCGTAGCAAAGTGTGAATAGTATATATATGTGGTTACATCGAAGATAAATTTCTACCCTAACTTAGGGGAACCAACTGCAAACCTTAAGCAGTTGAATTGCATGAGGATCATGCATCAAATAGCTGAAAAGCATGTGCAAATATCGTGCATGTGAACAGCTGCGTTTTGGTGTAAAGATTTGTTAAGAATTTGCCAATTTTCACCGAGTTTCATCATTTATTGAACTCATGACAATAATCTTTTCAACGTTACAAATTTGTCTGACAATACATCAGTTCATGTGTAAACAGTACTTTTAAACAGTATGGAATATTTTGCAAAATCTAGTTTAGAACAGTTGACTGAAGTAAGTGGCTACATTTACACTAGTGAGTCTAAACTTTTGATGGGTAGTATATATAATTTTGATAGTAACAAATATACCCATTTAAATAGAAAAGGAGCACCAAGGAGATGGGAACGTGAACCCAATGTAATCTAGATTTGCTCTCCATTGCAGGGAGGGCTAAGCAGTTGGGAAAATAATGTGGTTCAGGGACAGTGAGACAGATTAGTTGGTTCGCTGCCTTGGTTGATAGCGTCCCTTGGACGTGTCAGAAGCCAGTGATTGTGTGTTTGAATCTATGAATCGCCGTTGTTGCGTTTCTAGGTTCGTTAGAACCATACGCTGCTCAAAGAATTTACCAAAGTAGTGGGCGTCTAAGAGCTGTATCATCTCCCTTTCCTCACACATCAAACTGACGTGCCGTGATATCACTAAACTACCGTTAAAAGCGGCGTAAAACCAATTCACTCACTAACTCTGCACTCGTGGTTCTCCGACAAAAGCACGTTGTCCTAAACGGACAATTTCAGTGTATTTTTAATATTTCATTCAATGAGGGTAATGTTCCGGTTGAGTACAATACAATACAATCCTCGTGTTGTACAAAATGTTCTACAGTTTAACATTACAATTTTGTGAATGTCTGAATGAACGACCTTACATTGTCACATACCAATGTCACGCTCTCTGACCTGTACACAGCGTGTCTCGCTTATTATTGTCAACGTGAACGTAGAAGCAATAACATACTTGGTAGGAAGTGTTATGATATGGTTACTATGAAAATCTTTATTGTCTGAAAATACAGAATCGATATTTCACTCGAATAATGCATAACTTCCTGACGGAACTATTTCTAGTCTTCTTCAATGTCGCTACGGTTTCCATGGTAACCAAGATCATCGAGATTATTATGAACACCAACCGTAGATTTTTGAACCAACAAAGAAACAAACACAACAACACGCACGCACGTGTCTTAAAATAGTTTTTTCTTAAAATAAATACAGTACAAGCAATTGGGAACCGATGACATGTGTCAAGCGAGCCTGACCACCCGATTCCGTTAGTCGTCTCTTACGACAAACATGGGTTGCTGAATACCAATTCTAACCCGGACCTTCACGGGTCGAATTATGACAGAAGATGTTACAACTGCCAGCTTGTTAAATTTGACGCTGTTGGTTCAGATATGCGCAATATGGTCACGATGTATCAAGTACTAGTATTCATTTCCTTGACGAATCTCGAACTTACTGTTTGAGGGAGTCCGTTCCACTCCTCTTTCTGCGCCTGTCCAAGTTTCAGCCAGCCTGATCTGTAGCCTTGGACGTCCAAACACACGTCTCCCTGTCAAGTCCACGACAGGTTCAGCTGGGTAAAGTTCAGGGCTTTATACTGGTCGTGGCATTCTATGGTTGTTGTGGGGGCATTTACGAATCGTGCACGGTCGTCCTGAAAGACGAAACATCTGCACGTTAACTTCTGCTGGTTTCAAGAATGCCGATATCCCGTTGCTCCCCGCTTTGCTGACAGCTCATCTTCAGCAAACAATGAATTGAATCAAGTAAATCAAAACTGTCTGATAAGCTACAAGATTGACAGAAATGATGGTCCACAGATATTTATCGATCTTCCTCCAGGAATGACTATCGGACGTTTGGGTGTTAGGTTTCAAAGACCTAAAGATTCTTGCGTGTGACGCTTGTCGTCAACACCTATCTCTGTTCTAATACTTGGTATTAACATTTATAATTCATGATCCCCTACTTTTTTAAAGAGTATATACTCCCTCAATACGTTTGCTCGGTATTCATCTCGTGAAGGTGCAAGAAGTAGACGGAAATGTCGTTACAAAACAAGAAAGAAGTTGTTCATCAATGTTTCATGTCTCCATGTTCTTCCAACATCAAAACGCCCATAAAAGACCTGACCTTAAAAACTGGCATTTATTTTTTGTTGCCCCATCAAATGATATGAGCTGTGTGGCGGTAATCGATACGAAAAAGATAATATTTGACAACAAAAAGCAAATTACCGTTTATCATCGTCTATTGACTGCATTTTAACGTTTGACGACATTTTACGCCTGAAATATCGCGGTACAGTTTAAAAGTATTTGTAGACATGACATATGGAAAAATGATTTATGTTAACCTTCATATTGCATATTGTTTCACTTTCAGTTTACTTTATCGATATGTGTTTCTATTTGATACTGCCGCATTACCTCGAATGAAGGGAGTGAGGTTTATAAGAAAGTAAGATATACTTTATGGATAACAACTTCTTTATTATATATGGTGCAACGTTTCGGTATAGATTCTTATACCATTTTTAAGCAAGAGACAATCAAAGAGATCGGAGTGTGGTTTGTAGTGTATATATACTCATGCCAATAATTGTTGGACGCTTTGACCATTAGGCTACCCCACCGCCCCTCTAGGATAAGACATTATCATAGAAACAGCAGTCATTTGAAAACGGTATCAGCATGTGGCTCATACTTGATACGAAATCTTGTAAAATTACAATTGCTTTCAAGAGGATAGGATGTTGTAACCTGAAATATCTCTTTATGTTATCATGTTTGCAGTTTCGAGCTACATGGAACATTGGTGTGGTCTGGTTCGTTTGATGAAATTACACACACACGGGCGCTCGCGCGCGCGCGCACACGCACACACACACATGCAAGTCAAAACATTGATTACACAACAGTCTCGTTTCCTGTTGACTGGGTTCCGTCCTCTTGTGCAACTTAGTACAATAACCAGTCCAGAATTTTGAGACCAAATCATTTAACTGGATACATAAATATCAATATAATATATAATATGACACATCTAAACACTTGTATAGTGCAACACTACGCTCCGTCAAATCCTTGCAAACACGTTATGCAGCGTGCTCTGTCATACAGCGAGCTCTGACAATCGGAAACCTGGAAATCGTCGAAATCTCAAAACGAGGCTCTGCCGCTAGAAAGATTTGGCGGTCTGGTACGGAATTGATATTATATCAATCACATTGTGCTACACTACACTACACTGAATAAGCGCCAAAAACACATAACAGGTGTAACCAGTGTGCCAGGTGCATTGTGAATCATTTTACGACCTCATCTACCAGGGGCAGTCTGTGACGTCTTAGTTAAGGTCATGCTGCCTACACCTCGCCATAAAATATAGAAATACGATGTTATTAAAGTTTAAAATTAGAATTCATTTATAAGTACCATTTTTTTATTAAACAAAAAATTGGAATTCAGTGTAACCATAGTAGTTTAATGAGACTCATGTTTCGGTTTGGAATGGATAGACAGGCAGACAGACAGACAGATGTCGATGGATGAACTTTCATCGGGGAGCCAAGTGACGGATGCATTAAAAGGCCATATCCAATTCCCCTCAATACAGTTGGCGATATACGACTCCCCAGCCCGACACTGAATAATGATTCGTGATAAAATCGTGTCGCTTATCATTAGTAATGCTATCTATTGGACATTAAACTCATCATCCACATGTCCTACATCCTTCAAGTAGGCTATTAGAACATTACCTCGGCAACGGTCGTGCTGTCTTTATGGTTTTATCGAGCAGCGCTCGCTCAGTCTGTAGCAGTTTCCTGTCTCTCACGACTATTGAGTCAAATGTGCTGGCTGTGCCAGAAAGAGCTGACAGTCTCCAGTAAATAATCTCTAGAAATACGGGCCCCGTTCATTATAGCACAAAGACGACCGTAAGTCTCCTACTTTAATATAGGCTTGTAACAGTCGTTGCACAAAGACGATCGTAACACCCATACTTTAACACTAACTAAGGATAACTCCAATACCTCCATATATACACATGGAAAAAAATATCGCAACGCCCGTTTTCAAAGTATCAATATGTTTCATTTACCCATAGCAAAGGAATTAATCCAAAACGCAACATAAATTACTGCCTGGATAAAGTGATCCTCAAAGAATAATTCAATGACAAATCTAAAAACAAAGAGAAACTGTATCACTGAAACAAACATGGCAATACATTACTTATTTTGTTGTGCTGGGTACCGATCCACAACGCGTTCGTAACTTTACGACCTGTCGCAACTCTATAGTTTATCACAGGCTTACGAATGTCGTAGCGCTACGAACGTTTTATGTATCGGGACCCTGATAACTAAAGTCGTATCACGTTTACAAGTGCGGTCATTTTCAAGGCTCTTACATACAATCCTCAAGAAATCACATAAGTATCATTAACCCAGCACAACGTGAATATGTGGTGTAACCGCCGCCAACTACAATAACAGCCCTGACCCTCCTCCTTACTGACTGTATCAGACGTTGAATTTGACGTTGAGGTATTGTGTTCCATTCTTGATGGGGGGATTGTACCAATACATCATGATTTTGTACTGGAGGATCTCTCTGGTGTATTCTGCAACCCATGATGTCCCAAACATGTCCCAAGGGATTGGACTTCTGGCGAGCCAAGGTACAGTTGCTACCGCCTCTCGAGGTAACAATCACCAACGGCACGTGCACAATCTGGCCTCGCAATGTCGTTTATGAAGACAGGCATTGTATTTTGAAGATGGTCTTCGAAATGTGGTACAAGAGGCCTGTCTTGGATATCAGTGATGTACCGTTGTCCATTCAAATTTTTGTCTGATAGTTACAAGGTCAAGTAAGTTCAATGAGAGGCGCCCCCACAACATGAATGGACCCCTGCTCCAAGATATTCTGTTGTGCAGATGCAGTGTTTCTGCGGCGCCAAACACGAACCTTTGGCGCCTGACATCAAGATTGACATCAAGATTGACATCAAGCTAGTTGCGCCGCTTTGTAACAACAACGGACGTCTGATAGGTCGTCTGCTTCTATACACGCCCGGTATGGGGCGATTTCGAACCGTTCCGTTAGACAAACGACTATGAGGAAGCCACTCTCCGTTTTACACGCCACTTGGCTTGAACGGATGAAGTCCTGTGATACTGAGAAGGGCTGTCTCCTCCCCAGGAGTTATCACTCGTGGACGACCTGGACGTTAACGTGCTTAACGTCATCGGCTTGCTGATGTTTTCTGGTCAATTGGCTGATAGTCGGATAATGACAACCAGCATCTCTTGGTTTACTGAAACTTGATATCTGCTAAATGTCTGACACGTATTGCACGTGATGCTCGCCCTTGGTCGTAGCACGTGCATATCTAAAGTTTTTGCACGGTGTGCCCAGAGGGTAAAAAGTTATTGCACGGTGTGCCCAGAGGGTCAAAATAATCACACAAACAGACATGCTTATGATACATAGGCGGATCCAAAGAGGGGTGTGGGGGTGTGGGGGTGTGGTGTGTTTGCAGGGTGTGCACCCCACCCCCTTATGTGCTGAAAGTTTGTTATATAACCATTGAAACTCGAGTGAAAATGAAGATTGCAGCCCCTCTTTCCCAAGAGTGTGCACCCAACCTTTTTCAAAAAGCTGTATCCGCCCCTGTGATACGAATATAAATGGCTATATGGTGTTAAAGTCCATAGGTGATGTGATACTATTGTTCGTGTATTTTTCTTTCGAAGGTCACTGTAACATGGGCAGCTAAAATCACAAATGGTGTGTCCCTGATAATAAAGATGTCGACATCCATTTATTCTCTTGGTAATTTGTATCATGGCTAAAAGACTCAATATCACTTCTCCCACCAAATCAACCCGTGGAGATCCGGGTTAGAATTGGTCTTCAGTAACCCATGCTTGTCTTAAGAGGCGACTAACGGGATCGGGTGGTCAGGTTCGCTGACTTGGTTGACACATGTCATCGTATCCCAACTGCGCAGACCGATGCTCACGCTGTTGATCACTGGATTGTCTGGTCCAGACTCGATTATTTACAGACCACCGCACATAGCTGGAATACTGCCGAGTGCGACGTAAAACCAAACTCACTCACTCACCCTCTCGCCAAATCGTCCGACACACTCCAACTAGGCACACAATCCCACTTCCCAGCCACATGTATGTTCTGAGTATTACATTCGCCGCACCCATCACGACACAATCTCAGTTCCTGTAGGCAGTCTACGTTTACCTTCTGTGATGATGAAGCTGGCGGATATTCATCAGTTGAAGCATCTTGTGGTTGTTTCAACAAACACTACCCATTGTTCGATGTAGACATTGCGCCTTCCTCCTCCCCTAAATAGACACTGAAAGCCTCCTGTTTGTATATACCCCGCGCCCACAATCTGGTCCTGCCCTCAACGTGGAGACGATGTCAAGTAGAGGGGCCTACACTTCAAACGAACACAGTTGAAGCAGTCTGGTATCTTGTTATCGAGTTTGAGGTGCGTTGAGAACTAACACGAGAGTACACTCATAAGTACAAAGAGTTATTTCAGCAAACTTATTTAATTGGCTTTGAATGTCTGTGATCGACATTTTATATTGTCAGGCTGATACGTGATAAATACAAAGAGACGGTATACTTAAGCATGTACAGTAATGGCGGGTTGTTTTAATGCACGCACTGCGCATGCAACGAAACAGAAACGCCCGAACACGTCCTGCTACACTGCACACACTACCAACAACACAGAATGGTGCTCCAGGGTTCACTGGACACACACACACACCTAACACTACAAACACTCATAGGTCCCACTAAATAACACCCATACCTTTAAAGTCTGATAGGCATATTTCTTATCAAAACTGGCCTTTTAGACCGCTGACCGCCTCCGTGGTGTAGTGGTTAGAGCGTCCGCCTTGAGAGCGGAAGGTCGCGGGTTCGATCCCCAACCGCGTCATACCAAAAGACGTTAAAATATGGTACTTGTTGGTCCCTGCCTGGCGCTCGGCATTAATGGGTACAACAAGGACTTGTCGGCTCGGACTCAGTATAATGTGTCTGAATGGGGTATTCATGCTTCACTGCGGCATGGTATCTCAGTGGGCTAGCACTATAAAACCAGCTTAAGTCTGGGCTAGTACAAGCAGCCGCACATACACATACACACGCATGCACGTCGTCATATGAGCGAAATATTCTCAAGCACGACGTAAAACCCAATTTCACCTCACCTCACCTCACCTTTAGACCGCTTATATAATCCCACATAACCAACCAGTGCTAACATAAATATGATAATACAAAAATAAAACATAAAACCAAACCAAACAAATACCAACCAGACAACCCCATAGTTCATCCCCCTACAACTTCTGGCAAATTTGCAAATTAAAAATTCATGCACAGTTAAACATGCAGCACAAACACCACCTTCAGGTTGCCATATCTTTTGATCAAACACTTATTGGCCTGGCGGGCCTGTGTGTGTTATACGCATTATGTCAGATAGCGCACGTTAAATCTCCAAATCATCATCATCGGCAGGGGCGGTGGGGTAGCCTAATGGTTAACGCGTTGGCTCGTCACGCCGAAGACCCTGGTTCGAATCCCACATGGGCACAATGTCTGAAGGCCATTTCTGGTGTCCCCCCGCCGTGATGTTGCTGGAATATTGCTAAAAGCGGCGTAAAACCAAACTCACTCACTCACTCAGTCACTCAGTCAGTCATCATCGGCAGATTGTTAGAGCCTTAGTGTTTCATGTTCACGTGAACTTTAATTCATTTATTAAATTATCAAGTTTAGCATGCTGTAATTCATCCATGAAACGTTAAGGGACAAGAACACCGTCATCTTCATATCCACGTAACATATGTTATATTTGAGATTACGCTTTCTCGGTAAAGTACAGATTCTGGTACGTTTGTTGGGTTGAGTCCCACCCAGAACCCATACGCACCTAATCGCCAGCACACAAAGTCAGCCATCTAACCCACTCAGCCACTCAGTTGGGTCTTAATCCAACATTACATATAGTACTCATGCCAATAATGGTTGTCACCCCCTCACCACCCTAACCCCACACACCCTCTCCAATAAAAAAAAATGAAGGGGGTGACAACCATTATTGGCATGAGTATAGTAATGATATTAGGCGTACGTGCAAAATGTGTCGTGTCCCATCAGACGCACCAATCACAAACACATGCAAAGGCCCTGCAATAGTTATGCAACGATACACAACATTTATAAATTGCCGTGGAAATCTATTTACTCATACCGAAGCTGAAACTGGGAGATCCTTCTTTTGCTGGTATTTCATTGCGAGCATTCTGTTATTGATTGGTGCATGTACTCTTAACGAAATCAACGAAGCTGTTATACCCCAATGCAGTTAGTGGGTCGTCACTTGAACCAGATGAACCCCACTTTAAGTAAAGCCGTCATCAGCATATTGCCATCTGGAAAGTCTGTTGTTTACCGCCGCACTCAGCAATATTCCAGCTATATGGCGGCGGTCTGTAAATAATCGAGTCTGGACAAGACGATTCAGCGATCAATATCATGAGCATCGATCTACGCAATTGGCATACGACATATGTCAACCAAGTCAGCGAGCCTGACCACCCGATCCCGTTAGTTGCCTACTACGACAAGCTGGGGTAGTTGAAGACTATTTCTAGCCTGGATCTTCACGGGTCTCATCTGGAAAGGAAAGCGTTAGGCCATTACTCTAACATTTCAGCCCATACAGAAGCAGTTGCAAAGCCGTACCACTTTTGTTTTCGATCAGGATTTCTTATTCGAAGTGAAATGAAAAACGTAAATGTATTTGGCGGATTAGAAAGGGATCGGTAGGCTAGATCAAACGAAACCGAAAACTTTTAATAATCTCAAAGCGCATAATCTATAGCCACGGGCTATCACATATAGTAAATGTAATGTTAAACTCATAAGGGGTTGCTGATATTGGAGGACCTGATTTACCACTTGGGTGTGAGTGCAGGGGAGGGGTGGGGGCTAGGAGGGAAGGATATCTGCTACAGGTGATGATGATAATGATGCTGATTGTGATGAAAATGCTGGTGTGATTATGATGTTAATTGTAGTGATAATGATGATGAAGATGATTTCGTTATTACTGTTGATAATGATCAGGAAGGGTGATGGTGACTTTGGTATAGATATAAATAATACATGATTATGGCGAAAAGATGATATTGTTATCATTGCTGTTGAAAATGATAGCAAAACCAAAACTGTGATGTTGTGTATGATATTGATGACGCTGACAATGATGATGTTGCGTATGATATTGACGCCACTGACAATGATAACGACGGGTGCAATGACGGCGATTACGACTACGACGATGATGATGATGGTGGTGGTGATGATGAAGATGATGATTACGACGACGACGATGATGATGGTGGTGGTGATGATGACGATGATGATTACGACGACGATGATAATGATGGTGGTGGTGATGATGACGACGACCATGCCAATGATGATGATGGTAGTAGTGATGATGACGACGATGATGATGACAACCACGATGATAACTATGATGGTGGTGGTGGTGATGATGACGATGATGATGATGATGATGATGGTGGTGGAGGTGGTGGTGGTGATGACCATGATGATGACGACGACGATGATAATGATGATGATTATGGTGGTGGAGGTGGTGGTGATGATGACGATGATGACGACGACGACGATGGTGATGGTGATGATGATGATACCGACGGCTATGACACATGCCTCTCTACCAGTTTATACAACCTGACATCAACGACCAAGCCTTCTACCAGAAAGTGTAATATAAGACCGAATTATCGATTTCAGTAATACAATATCTGCTTGTGTACGAGCGTTCCCACAGCGCTAGATCTAACACCATCGCCATCGGTGCTCTCTGCCAGTTATATCGCAGAGGGACATATCAAAGCTGTGTCTCCCCTCAGATTTCTCTGCCTGGATCGAGTTCCAGTTCAAACATACTTGACCAGAATAATAAAATCTGACAAAACTGCACTGCCAGCATTTCCTGCGGACGGGGTCAGGTACGATGCTGTGTGTTGTCCCGTGTCTGGTTCTAATCAATTCTTCCGCTGGAATTCAGATGAACGTGTCATGCGGGGGCTGTATCTAGACTTTGTAAACGAATAACGGTTGACGGGAACATTTGGCTCACTGATGGCTCATGGGAGGAAGAGGTGCTATTACCGCGCCGGCGTCATTGACACGATTAACTGCAGAGCTACGTCCTTACAATTTGGATAGTCGCCGAATATTTGAATGTATGCATATAATATTTGAGTGATTACAAGTCAGTTTATGAATAATATCAGTTTGTGCGCGTGTGTGCGTGTGCGTTCTTTTGATATTCTCAACATTTCGTTCTTGAATTATGTTTATTTTACGCCGCTTTTAGCAATATTCCAGCAATATCACGACGGTGGACCCCAGGAATGGGTTTCACAGTACACAGGCATATGACGTCAAGAAGGTAGTTTATGATAAGTAAGGGGTACATGCTATTTGCAATATTTTTGCTTAATCAACAGCGATCTGTCAATGTTCGAATCTGGACCAGACAATCATGTGATCAATCAGCCAAGTCTGTTTTCTGGACCCCTTTTGTGATGTAGAATGGAGACAATTCGGTGAAAACAACGAACTATCACACGTTTGATGCGAAAAACAAAAAAGCGGGGAGAATATAGGATTCCAACATAAGATACATGAGATCTGCATGATTACGGGCGCCGTAGACCAATCGCACGTAACTTCAGACCGTGGTTTGTGTGTTACAGAGCTACGTAACTTTACACGGTGATTTGTGTGTTGCAGAACTACGTAACACGGCGATTTGTGTGTTACAGAACTACGTAACTTTACACGGTGATTTGTGTTACAGAACTACAGAGCTTTAAACCGTGATTTGTGTGTTACAGGACTACGTAACTTTACACCGTGATTTGTGTGTTACAGGACTACGTAACTTTACACCGTGATTTGTGTGTTACAGGACTACGTAACTTTACACCGTGATTTGTGTGTTACAGGACTACGTAACGTTACACCGTGATTTGTGTGTTACAGGACTACGTAACTTTATGTTACAAACTACACGTGATTTGTGTGTTACAGAACTACGTAACTTTACACTTTACACCGTGATTTGTGTGTTACAGGAACTACGTAACTTTACACCGTGATTTGTGTGTTACAGAACTACGTAACGATTTGTGTGTTTACACTTTGATTTGTGTGTTACAGCTTTTACACCTATTTGTGTGTAACTTTACACCGTGATTTGTGTGTTACAGAACTACGTAACTTTACACCGTGATTTGTGTGTTACAGAACAACGTAACTTTACACCGTGATTTGTGTGTTACAGAACTACGTAACTTTACACCGTGATTTGTGTTACAGAACAACGTAACTTTACACCGTGATTTGTGTGTTACAGAACTACGTAACTTTACACCGTGATTTGTGTGTTACAGAACTACGTAACTTTACACCGTGATTTGTGTGTTACAGAACAACGTAACTTTACATCGTGGTTTGTTTGTTACAGAACAGATTGACTATGGGCTGCAGTTCATCAACACCAACCAACCACGGTCCTCCGTCCCAGGCTTACCCGAGACAAGCCCAGAGACCCGTCGCCAACGTCCCCCCTCAGCAGCAGCAGCAACAACAACAGATCCAGACACACGACCCCAAAATAGTGAGTTGTAATTACAGTGTACAGACACTCATTCCGTGTCCCATAAAATATCATGAAAGGATCACTTGACAAGCGACCTTATTTCTACTCACAGAAATCCGATTCCATTTTCAACCTTATCACTAAGGCAGGCGTTTATAGATCCAGCCATGACCATTTCTCTGCTATCTTTTTCAAAATGTGTTGAAATTTTTGCATATGATATATTAGTTAGAGGAGTCCAACATGTGATGTGCTGTTTTTGCAATAAACTTGATTATAACCTTCATTTGACTTTGATGCCTTGAGAATATAATAACATAACCAATGTAAGCAGGGCAAGGTTAATCTGTCTCACAGTCCCTGAACTTCACTATTTCCTTTCCCCCCTACCCTTTCTCCAAAGCGAAAGCCCTAAATGAAGCACATTTAGATTTCCTCAGGTTCAGGAATCTCGGAGTTCACTGGGGCTCCTTTTAACTTTAAATGGAGTTATTTGTTTCTCTCGAAATTATACATTTTCGGAGACTAAGCGTCAGTCTGTACACAGACGGCGGCCCAGCATATTGGCTAATTTGGCAAGTGTCAATTCCTTTACCCCATCAAAGAAAAAACAAACAAAAAACACTTATTGCTTCGATCATCAAAGTGAGGGCAGGTGACAACAGCTGTTTAAATAATTTTCTTGTAAAGGACTGTTTAAATATCTATGACCTTGCGAAACGTGTCAAATTTAAAAGAAAGATTTTTCTATAGTTACATCGAGTCCCGCATGTTTGACTATAATACAAATAGTAAAATCGAGCCCGACCATGTAACTATCAGTAAAAAGTAAATTCTAGCCCTTCTTAGTAACTGTAATTAAACAGTAAAATCGAGCCCTACCTTATAACTGTAATTAAACATTGCTTGTACTAGCCCAGACTTAAGCTGGTTTTATAGTGCTAGCCCACTGAGAAACCATGCCGCAGTGAAGCATGAATACCCCACTCAGACACATTATACTGACTCCGAGCCGACCAGTCCTTGTTGTACCCATTAATGCCGAGCTCCAGGCAGGGACCAACAAGTACCATTTTTTAACGTCTTTTTGGTATGACGCGGTCGGGGATCGAACCCGCAACCTTCCGCTCTCCGGGCGGACGCTCTAACCGCTACATCACGGAGGCGGTCGACACCATATAAAACAAATATAAAACCCCAGCCTCTTTCCAGAACATCCCAGTATAACATATTCAGATATGAATTTATATACAGTATATAAACATGTAGTGTTAAGTACACTAGAACACAAATGAACCTGACAGTGACAACATTGCATGCATAACGATACATAGTTAAATTACTACAACTATATATTTGCCTGGAAGAGAGATATTACCTTTTCTCACACTTTAAAAAAGAAATTCCGAGTGACAGGGTGTATAAGCATTATACTTTTCAGCTGAATACTTATACAATGTACTGACATACGCATCCACGTTTGGATGGCGTCGGTTTGTCTAACACGAATAAACGGGAATCTTTGTGTTAATAAACATCATATTAAAAGTATTGTATATATCAATATTACTTTTTCTAGAGATAGAAGTAATCGGGAAGTGAGCTGCATAGTCATACGAATGTCTCTTTGCTTAGATGAAAAATATGTTATGTTTTGCATAGCTAAGATTTGTGAGGAGAATCAGGTGCACATATTTAGATCCCATTTATGCTGATGAAGGAATTATTAGCGTATGGTTAAATAAATATGTAACTTCATGATTAAATCACATTTGTTTTAGTTTACGTACCATTGCTATAATACAGAATCAATATGTCCCGGTCTTGATGAACAGAGTATGAGAACATCAGGGATGTCCCAGATTGACATATAGTTGCAGCCCGCAAATTTCTGCGCCAAGTTCTGCTTTGAATAAGCAATGTATTTCGTTTTGTAAATTTAGATGCATAGATCCCATTGACGCTGATGCATGGATTATTAGCATGGTATAAAATGAACATGTATCTCCGCATTTGAAATGACATTTATAAATTCAACATGAAACAAATATATTTAGAGGATCAATATCCAATTACAAGATTATGCAACCATGTATTAGAAGAAAGTCATCCCAGCTTGTCTTCAGGAGTAAGTTGTGAATTCACATGTGTGGTTTTCATTGTGAAGGCCATGGAGTCTATATCTCTATATCTCCACAGCTCAAGTTGCCGTAGTCTTACACTAACGGTATACCGAAATACTCGCCCTGGAGACATAGATTAGAGCACACCCACAGTAGAACTGCACGTGTCAGAAGTACAACATTCTTATTAAACGTCTCTCGCAAAGCAGAAAAATAACGATTCCTTGCGCAAACCACACCATGTTTTTGTTGCCTAATGGCTATACCTCAGTCCGACCGCAATCATGGTCTATTATGAGTTACGTTTTAAGCCGTTTTTAGCAATATTCCAGCAATATCACGGCGGGGGGACATCGCAAATGGGCTTCACACTTTGTACCCATGTGGGGAATCGAGCCCGGGTCTTCGACATGACGAGCGTACGCTTTAACCATTAGGCTACCTCACCGGCGTACTTATACTTTAATATATAGTTCTTATTGTTAAATTGCCTAGAGCTCGACATTAAGGGGATAAAACACGTTGTTGTGTACATGTCTAAGTGGGGTATCTGTGTTATTTGCTGCATGTTATCTGAGTTTGTTAGCAATGTAAAACTTGCTTTAGCCTGGATTGCAACAGGCAGGAGGTATCTGGTGAAAACTTGACTTGCCATTGGGTGTGTTTGTGACGAGCTCTATCAATGGGTCAGGATACGCTCACCTTTTCTCGAACAACTGTTATGTCACAAAAATAGAATTATGTGCAGCTGACAGCTTTAGAAGATATTTCTCTTCATCGTGGATATGTTTGTCGCTTTTATTAATCAGAGGGAGAACATACTTGTGATATTTTAGTATTTCGAGAGGAATTCTCAGCTTAGTTAATTAAATTGAATATTGCAAAAACGAAACGAAACAAAACTGAGGGGAAATGTCTCCATGGTATTTATCACGATAGAGTGAGTGAATATTGTTTTACGCAGCTTTTAGCAATATTCCTGCAATACAAGAAATGAGCTTCAGATATTGTACTAATATGGGGAATCGAACCCGGGTCTTCAGAATGACGAGCGAATGCTTTAACCGCTAGATTACTCCACTGCCCCGTATCACGATAGAATGGCGATATGGTCGTCGATGTCCTTCAAGTAAGCTTGTATCAGTAGTAGTGGGATATATTTTTACAGTTGGCTATGCAACAAGAAGAAGAGCGGCGGCGTCTGGAACAGCAGCAGCAACAATTAGCAGCCCAACAACAGCAACAGCAGCAACAACAACAACAACAACAGCAGCAGCAGCAACAACAACAGCAACAGGTCTGCTTGCACAACGTTTTCTCAATAACAAACCGATATGTGTTTTGCATAGGTTTCATCGTTTTGTGTCTCTTGCAGTCATAACATTGAAAATGTAATCATCTTCCCCTAGACCTAACCAGGACAGACCCGTGAAGATCCGGGCTAGAATTGGCCTTCTGTTACCCATGTTTGTCTAAGAGGCGACTAACGGGATCGGGTGGTCAGGCTCGCTGACTTGGTTGACACATGTCATTGTATCCCAATTGCGTAGCTCGATGCTCATGTTGTTGATATCTGGATTGTCTGGTCCAGACTCTATTATTTACAGACCGCCGCAATATAGCTGGAATATTGCTGACTGCGGCGTAAAACGTAGCTCACTCACTTACTCACTAATAATAACAGCCTATTGAACTCTTACGTCGTTTTGTTCAGAGTAAGTGAATGAGTGAGTTTGGTATTTACGCAGTCATTTACAGACAGCGACCATATAGCTGGAATATTGCTGAGGGCGACGTTAAACAACAAATAAACCAAACCAAATACCAGGGACACCTGTGTTCAATTGACTATGTTTGAAGACGGTTTACATTTACTCCTTGAATTCGTATTCAGGGACAATTGTGATCGACGTTAAAGTTAGTCAACAATGCATAAACCTGACTAAATCATGTACTGAGTAAAACATTCCGCGGAAATATTCTTGTTTTTATTGTTTCAGGCGAAATCAAAGGAAGACATCATGGCCATGTTCAGGAAATATATTGAGCTGGAGAAAAAGATCCGGGAGCAGGAATCCAAGAATTCTGTAGGCACTTTCCAGATGAAGCGAGACCAGCTGGTCGATATCAAGGTCACAGTAGAACAGATGGAGAAACACTATCAGGAGGCGTGTCAGAAAATGTGAGTAATATACACAGTAACACAATCAGGAGGCGTGTCAGAAAGTGTGAGTACTATACACAGTAACACTATCAGGAGGCGTGTCAGAAAGTGTGAGTACTATACACAGTAACACTATCAGGAGGCGTGTCAGAAAGTGTGAGTACTATACACAGTAACACTACCGAAGTGTGTCAGAAAGTGTGAGTAATATACACAGTAACACTATCAGGAGGCGTGTCAGAAAGTGTGAGAATATATACAGTAACACTACCAGGAGGCGTGTCGGAAAATGTGAGTAATATACACAGTAACACTATCAGGAGGCGTGTCAGAAAGTGTGAGTAACGTACACAGTAACACTATCAGGATGCGTGTCAGAAAGTGTGAGTAATATATACAGTAACACTACAAGGTGACGTGTCAGAAAGTGTGAGTAATGTACACAGTAACACTCTCAGGATGCGTGTCAGAAAGTGTGAGTAATATATACAGTAACACTACGTGTCAGAAAGTGTGAGTAATATATACAGTAACACTACAAGGTGACGTGTCAGAAAGTGTGAGTAATATATACAGTAACACTACAAGGTGACGTGTCAGAAAGTGTGAGTTATATATACAGTTACACTACCAGGTGACGTGTCAGAAAGTGTGAGTAATATATACAGTAACACTACAAGGTGACGTGTCAGAAAGTGTGAGAATATACACAGTAACACTACCTAGATGTGTCAGAAAGTGTGAGTAATATATACAGTAACACTACCAGAAGGCGTGTCAGAAAGTTTGAGGACTATACACAGTAACACTACCGAGGTGTGTCAGAAAGTGTGAAAATATATACAGTAACACTACCAGGAGGCGTGTCAGAAAATGTGAGTAATATACACAGTAGCACTACCAAGAGGCGTGTCAGAAAGTATGAGTAATATTTCCAATATATTTTTGAAGAAATCGCGTTGAAAAGCACTTCAGGGGGCTTCAAGAATGTTTAAGAATTGCACGACAACGCTTAAATCGCATAGCCCTGGGCCCCGTTCCTCAAAGCGATCGTAGCGCTAAGTTGATCGAAACTCCCATACTTTAACATAGACTTACGACAGTCGTAGCGCTACGATCGCTTTGAGGAACATGGCCCTGATTATGGCTCTGTTTGACAGCACCAAACCATGTTTGTTGGCTTCAGCACCACCTCCACGTCTCCTCCCACACCCACTCCAGCAGCTTCCGTCTTCCGCCCTCTCTTCCTGTACAGTTCACACAATTCTCCTTGGCGGAAACAGATGGCCTTTTCTTGTCGTTTTCGTATGAAATTTGTCATATTGTCCAGAATCTAATTATTTATTAAAGCTGCCGGAAAAAGGAAAGTAGGAATCCATATTTGATGGTAGTTTAAGATGAAGCTAACAGGAAGTGGTTATTACCACAGCAATGTATCGCTTGATACGGATTGGTGGTCCGTCCTGACGTATGCAGTGTTTCAGCCAGTGTTTGATCTGTACTGTCAGTATGTGGTGGTCCTTCCTGACGTATGCAGTGTTTCAGCCAGTGTTTGATCTGTACGGTCAGTATGTGGTGGTCCGTCCTGACCAGTGTTTGATCTGTACGGTCCTGACGTACGTATGCAGTGTTTCAGCCAGTGTTTGATCTGTACGGTCAGTATGTGGTGGTCCTTCCTGACGTATGCAGTGTTTCAGCCAGTGTTTGATCTGTACGGTCAGTATGTGGTGGTCCTTCCTGACGTATGCAGTGTTTCAGCCAGTGTTTGATCTGTACGGTCAGTATGTGGTGGTCCTTCCTGACGTATGCAGTGTTTCAGCCTGTGTTTCAGCCAGTGTATGTTGATCTGTCCTGACGGTGCAGTGTTTCAGCCATGTTTGGTGGTCCTTCCTGACGTATGCAGTGTTTCAGCCAGTGTTTGATCTGTACGGTCAGTATGTGGTGGTCCTTCCTGACGTATGCAATGTTTCAGCCAGTGTTTGATCTGTACGTTCAGTATGTTTCCGTGACTGTCAGGTGAACAGTTGACTTGCCAGTAACGTGTGTTTGTGGCGGATGACACCAGTAGAGCCGGGTACGCTCTCCATTTCAGGAACATTTGTTGTGGTCACTGTTTTATAGTGGTTCCTAAACACGTGCTCACTATACATTCGGAGGCGTATAGTGCCTTAGCAGAGATTTCGTGAGAATATTGGAAAGGTGCTGTCGCTTTGATTCAGCCTGGAGGGGCGATGGGGTAACCTAGTGGTAAATCGTTCGCTCGTCACGCTCAAGACCCAGGTTCGATTGCCCACATGGGTACAATGTGTGAAGCCCATTTCTGGTGTCCACCGCCTTGATATTGCTGGAATATTGCAAAAAGCAGCGTTAAACCGTACTCACTCAATTGGTTCAGCCTGGAAACGTCTTGGGAACATTCTTTATATATTTTTGTCAAGTCCTATTTTCAAGTGTATCTCCGGCAGTATGGTTGACCTTTTTCTTTCGTTTTTCTATAAATAGAGGAAACAAATTTCACGCTCAAATTATTCATGTATTAACGATATATTCCATGACGTTGAAGTTGACGTAATGACCTTGACCTTGTTGATCTCCAGGGAGAAGGAGAAGGCCGACGTTGACAACATGAACCAGCCCAGCGTCAAGGCCATAATGGACCAGAACACGTTCGATGCCAAAATGTCCAAGGAACAGGTAAAATACGCTGCTTCTGTACAAAAGTAATATATTCTTTCATCAGGTGAATACTTAGTAAGGTATTCTGTTTCTTTAAACATGCTGATATATTTACGATCAAGAAAAGACAAACATTCCTATCTATTGCAAATGTTCTAAATAATGTTCATGGTGTTTACTTACCCGTGAAGATCCGGATTAGATTTGGTCTTCAGTAACCCATGCGTGTCGTAATAGGCGACTAACGGCTGACTTGGTTGACACGTGTCATCGTATCCCTATTTCGTAGATCAATGCTCATGCTGTTGATCACTGGATTGTCTGGTCCAGACTGGATTATTTACAGACCGCAGCCATATAGCTGGAATATTGCTGAGTGCGGCGATAAACAAACAAACAAACAAACAAACAAACACGATCTCTACTTAATAATATGATCACCTTAAACCCCTGGCGCCAACGTGACGCACCCCGGGGTCCAGGACTCCGTTACACGAGGCGCTAAGGTCTCACCAAGAACATCGTAAGCCAATGTATAAGTATGATAGTCACGATCACCTCAGTCACTTAGTGGAAGGGGTCCCAGGGCTCAGGGTTCCGTTACACAAAGCGGCCTTAGCTCTAATTATCAGCGGCCCATGTTAAAGTATGTTAGTTACGATCAACATTACCCTAAAGTCGTTTTGTCGACTGACTGACTGACTGAGTATGGTTTTACGCCGTTTTTAGCAATATTCCAGCAATTTCACGGCGGGGGGACACCAGAAATGGGCTTCACTCGTTTTGTCGAAGGCCACCGGGCTATCTTAGCACTAAGGAATCGTAACTCTCACATTTGAGCATCGTCTTACGACGATCGTAACACTAAAATCGCTTTGTGCAACCGGCCCAGTTCCAGTTCCCTTTGTGCAACCGGCGATCGTTTATAGGACCAAGCCCTGAAACATCGTCAAAACAATTTGTTGATTTCCAATTTCGACTCTATAATGTTGTGTTTTAATAATTAATATTTATATTCCAATACAGCCGTCGCCTCCTCAAACTGTTAAGTAGATCTCTATCATAAGTGACACTTTAACTTGCTATGTTTCACAACAAATGTTTCATGTATGGCATGCCTATTCGTAGTCACACATCTTCAATTATACAATGAAAGCATGTGATAAACGGTCCTTTAATATATCATTTACAATGTTCAATTTGTGAGCAGTAGGGAGTGTGTCTGTGTATCTAGTAGATATATCGTCGTCATGCATATAAGGGGAAACTGGCCGTCACCAACCTCCGATGTCGTAAAAGACGAGTGATCGGTCAATTTGCAGTCTAACAGCAACCAAACTAAAATTAGCCGCCATACCTTTGTTCGGTTTGAATGGCATTGAGATCAAATTGACAAACGATCATGTTTGAAAGATCGCCTCGAACAAGTGCAAGATTTCTGTTGTGCGTTAAGCAATCATTACTCACTTATGTTTAAAAGATCGTCGATATTACCATGGTCGACATTCCGTTTTATCAAACACCACGACCGGTGAAGGTCCGGGTTAGAATGAACCTTCAGTAACCCATGCTTGTCGTGAGAGGCGACTAACGGGATCGGGGGGTCAGGCTCGCTGGCTTGGTTGACACATGTCATCGGTTCCCATTTGCGTAGATCGATATTCATGTTGTTGATCACTTGATTGTCTGGTCCAGACTTGATTATTTACAGACCGCCGCCATTTAGTTGGTATATTGCTGAGTGCGGCGTAAAACTCAACCCACTCACTCACTCAAACACCACGCCTGGGGCTAATCGTGTCTTAGACCTCAGAACAACTTCATACGTATCTAGCAGACAATTTCAAATTGCAAATGATAAATTCAAATTTCAAAAATATCATGTTTGCTCACTAGGAGAGGGCTGCTATTTGAAATGTAGGTTTATACCAAACGTGCATGTCGCAGAATCATAATGCTTTGATAAGTAGTAAGAGCGATAAAACTGGTGACGTCGCTTCCGAAACATAGGTTTGGTGTTGAATGTCTCGGAGTATAAACAATAATAGACTGGAAATATAACTCCCTGCACGACCGAGGATGGGTACGTATATCGGAGATAGGATTACACTACAGCTGTTTCTATTAGGTTTCATCCAACTAGGGCTGATGTGCATGAACTGTACTGAGCACTTCACCTTATACGTAGTTGTGTCCACCGCCGTCATATTGCTGGAATATCTCTATTGCTGGAATGTCAAAGTAAACTCACTTCAGCTTATAGTTGTGTCCACCGCCGTCATGTTGCTGGAATGTCAAAGTAAACTCACTTCAGCTTATAGTTATCGACGACCGCTTGTTCTCACGTAGCTCAGCGTTTCTGTTCATCGTTAACAGTTCTATACTTTCTAATTTTATTGATCTTTAATATGATGATTAATTGTTCTCGTCACGAGATGGCTGAAGTATTACCGATGTGACGACAAATATTAACTCACTCACTCACGCTGGTCAACATAAAATATACTTAAACATATCTCAACAGCCTTGATTAACCGGGATCTAACATCTGTTGCACTTTCCCCGGAAAGCACAGATTGTAGTACAAATGTACATGTACTTTTGTTAGGTTGAGTCCTATAGGGTTCGAATACCGCATGGTACTCCGCCTAACATAAGTACTAGAATTTGTACTTTGTTTAATCACCCAAACATTTGCCTACTTTCTAAATGGCAATGTGTATTCATTGCCGGACCCGTGAAGATTCGTTTTAGAATTGATCTTGAACAATAACCCATGCTTGTCGTAATAGGCAACTAACGGGATCGGGTGGTCAGGCTCGCTGACTTGGTCGACACATGTCATCGTTTCCAAATTGCGTAGATCGATAGCTGTAATATTGCTGAGTGCGGCGTAAATCTAAACTCACTCACTCAGTCATTGCCGGGTTCCTGAAGTGACAGTGGGACTTATACGTAATTGAATAGTTTTTAAAACTTATTAACTGTTGAAAGATGTCATATTTTGGATGCTTCCTGGTTAAATTCCCGTCATGCTGTCATCGTTTCAGTTTTAGTCATATTCAAACCGTGAAGCGCGTGACATTTGTTAGAAAGGTCACCTCAGTGACTGGCCTGAATATCTACTTACCTTGTCTATGATAGTCAGTAAGTAAGGGAGGTAGCTGATCGCGAATAGCAGTCCAAACATGTAAGATGAAGAACAGGAAATATAGTTTTAAACATGCCTATATTGATTTTATGAAAATTACTCTATCTTAAATTTAATTTGGTTGCCATT
Organism: Haliotis rubra; assembly: GCF_003918875.1. Lineage (NCBI taxonomy): Eukaryota > Metazoa > Mollusca > Gastropoda > Lepetellida > Haliotidae > Haliotis > Haliotis rubra. Next base: position 249,529 of record NW_025767429.1, read on the forward strand.
TTAATTAGGAGATGGTAATTTCCTGCATTTCTTGTTACACAGTTTTAAACTCATTGTGTTCAAAAGGGTAGTAGTTGTTGTCGTTCATGAACCGCCTGTGTTGTGGATAGAGCGCCTGTCCACACAGCGGAAGATCGATGATTGCATCCCCGGGTGTATCAAGGGGTGCTAAACATTGGGTCCTGGTGTAACCCTAACTGGTGCGGGCAGCGGGGAGATAAAACAAGGACCATCCAGCTCTGAGTCTGTGTCTGAGTGGGGTATCCATATTAAACTGTCACACACAGTGTGGACATGTGTCTAAGTGAAATATTCAGGATCGCGACGTTGAAGCCATGACACTTCATCTTAACTCGCCTCTTTAGACCTGCTCCTGAACAGATTTATTCGAGTAGGGAATTCAATGACACGCGGAGGCTGTCTTCTTTGCTCCCTGAACTAAAAGACCCAGGAGTTCAATACGAGACGTTTATATTATTAACAGCAGTTGTTTTGAAAAAAATGTTCTGCCGTCTAGTGTCCCCCGTCATGATATTGCAGGAATATTGCGAAAAGCGGCGTTAAACCAAACCCACTCAGTCTTTGCAATGTCAGTCATGGATACGAGTGAGTGAGATGGGTTTTACGCCGCTTTTAGCAATATTCCAGCAATATCACGGCGGGGGTACACCTGAAATGGGAGGATACAGCTTTTTAGAAGGGGTGGAGGGTGGGGCGGGGTTGGAGTTGCGCATACTCTTGGGAAAGGGGGTGGGGGTTCAATGGTCTTTTAATAAATTTTCAGGACATGGGGGTGGGGGGGAGGTTGCACACCCCTGCACTCCTCTCTGGATCCTGGTATGCGGGTGAGTGAGTTGGGCTCTTACGCCGCCTTCAGCAATATTACAACAATATCAACGCTGGTTACACCAGTAATGGGCCTCACACATTGTGTGTCAATAAGCTTGCGGTACTGCAGACTGCTGGATATGTCATTGTAAGCTCACATTTGTATTTCCGCTTCACTTTAGACACTGCATGTCGTGCACGTGAGTAACTCAGCATGAGGACACTGTTGTATGCTGTAACTCGGGGAACGCCAATGTCATCTTCCCGAATCAAGGGAGTTAACTCTAAAGGTTTTCATAATTGCCGAATTTGGCTGGAATTTCGTGGAACTAGCGTCGACACGATCCTAACGCCACCCGTAGCTATGACAGGTTATGTAATGACTTGGTTGTCTGCGGGTCATTGTGACCTGACGGCCTCGTTCGTTCATCGGTGCCCATGATATCAATCCCTTGTGTATCTGATCCAGATTATTTACAAACTTCCGCCATGTGGCTGGAATGTTGCTGTATGTGGCACTGAACAGCGATGAAACGTAGCATCAAGTATTACAAGTTGTTTAGTTGATGTTTTTGTAGACTCATACTTTTCAGGCGACTATTACATTGGTGTAGTGGTTTGCATTCTGGCCTCTCACGCCAAAGGCCCGGGTTCGAATCCCGGTGGAGGCACCAAAATCTGTGACCTGTGTCTCATGCTATGTTGTGTCCCTGGGCAAGGCACTTCGTCCACATATCACTCAGTCCACCCAGCTGTTCAAAATGGGTACCTGAGAAGCGGATGTCCTGACCTATACGGTCGCGCTTAGCGCTTAGTAGCAGCTTTGAAAGTACAATTCCGTCAGGGTAATAATGTAACGCCAGAGAACATCGTCGTGTTGGAATCTAGGCGCAAAAATTAGCATTATTATTATTATTACTTGAATATGTATGTAATCGTTAAGGGTACTTTTGGAGTAGGATATTACATAAAAGTATTATATAGGGTATTACATAATAGCTTTTCAGGAAGCGTGCATGGATGAACAGACTGGAAATATGATTATATCCAGGTATTTACAAACCGTGCAATGTAACCGAGTATAACCCTGCCATTCTGTCGTATCCAGGAGGAGTACCTGGAGGCTGTCAACGAGAAGGAGGTTGCCCAGAAGCAGCTGGAGGGGATCAAGTTCCAGGCGATGACCCTGGAAAAGGAGGTGCAGCAGCTGGAGAAGGATGTGCAGGGAATCAACGGGCTGTACGGCGAGCAGGACGAGTTGCTGGGTGAGTGGGGTGTAGCGGGGTGTAGAGATTCGGCTGTACGGCGAGCAGGACGAGTTGCTGGGTGAGTGGGGCGTAGCGGGGTGTAGAGATTCGGCTATACGGCGAGCAGGACGATTTGCTGGGTGAGTGGGGCGTAGCGGGATGTAGAGATTCGGCTATACGGCGAGCAGGACGAGTTGCTGGGTGAGTGGGGCGTAGCGGGGTGTAGAGATTCGGCTATACAGCGAGCAGGACGATTTGCTGGGTGAGTGGGGCGTAGCGGAGTGTAGAGATTCGGCTATACGGCGAGCAGGACGAGATGCTGGGTGAGTGGGGCGTAGCGGGGTGTAGAGATTCGGTTATACGGCGAGCATGACGAGATGCTGGGTGAGTGGGGCGTAGCGGGGTGTAGCGGGATGTAGAGATTCGGCTATACGGCGAGCAGGACGAGATGCTGGGTAAGAGGGGTGTAGCGGGGTGTAGTGGGGTGTGCAGGGCATCAACGGGCTGTACGGCGAGCAGGACGAGATGCAAGGTGAGTGGGGATGTAGCGGGGTGTAGTGGGGATGTAGCGGGGTGTAGCGGGGTGTAGTTGGGGTGTAGCGGGGTGTAGTGGGGTGTAGCGGTATGTGCAGGGCATCAACGGGCTGTACGGCGAGCAGGACGAGATGCTAGGTGAGTGGGGTCTAGCGGGGTGTAGTGGGGGTGGCGGGGTGTAGTGGTATCAGATATCGGGATGGACGGCGAGTGAGACGAGATGCTGTGTGAAGGGGTGGTATTGGGGGTATAAAGGAGGTGTCGTTCGAGGCGCTGGAAGACGAGGGTGTATAGAGAATGGGATGTACGGCGATTGAGCTGAGGGCGGCGTTCAGAGAATTCTAACATATCGGCGGTTAGGCGACTTTTAAGAGGCCGTTACCCATATACTAAACGTTAACTGTCCGGTCTTTGTTTGTGACTCGTCTATGGTAAAATCAACGTTTAACCATACTTCAATTAATAAGTCTTCTGCATCTAACTTACGTCGCTAATTGTGGTTCCAGAGGAGATGTTTAACGGGGCGTACGGCAGCGACAAGGAGAACGTGCTGGAGAAGGAGGTGGACCAGCTGGACGACCGGACCAGGAGGATCCAAGTGGCGCAGTACAAGTGGAAGAACGGCCAGGTTCTCCTGCAGCACGCCTGCAACCAGATGGCCTTCGCCGTCCGCAGGTGGACAGAGGTGCCCAAGATCCCCGTAAAGTAAGCCACACGCCGTGCAGGGTGGTGTCTGAGTTGACTGGATGCTTAGCTGGGTTCGAATCTTGTCTTTACCTATGATAAATGTGTCGCTGTAGATAGAGGAAGCAGCTGTGTCAGGTGTCCCTTCCTTAAAATAATCTATTACCTGTGTGGGTAAAGAGGATAAAACGATAACTCGGATTCAGTATCCATGTCTGATTGGGCTATAGTATGGCATTTAGCACGGTGAAACTCGGGACCATTACAAACAGTTGGCTGGTTTGTTGTTAAACGCCGCAATATTCCAGCTATATGGTAGCGGTCTGTATATAATCGAGTCTGGACTAGACAATCCAGTGATGTGCGACATGAGCATCGATCTACGCAATTGGGATACGATGACTTGTGTCAAACAAGTCAGCGAGCCTGCCCACCCGATCCCGTTAGTCGCCTCTTACGACAAGCATGGGTTGCTGAAGATCAATTCTAACCCGGTACTGAGAGATACATTTCGACTCCCATCACCTATATCACGCCTCCACGACGGCGTTTAACTCACTCACCTACTCCGTGTGCGACATTTTACTGTTCTCCTCCACAGCGACCAAAACGGCAACAAGAGGAAGTACGACATGGTGACAGAATGCCGGAACAACCTGATCGCCGCCACCCAGAACATCGAGAACGCTCAGCGCTACCTCAGCAACATCAAATTCCCCTACTGCGACCAGGAAGAGATGCAGACGATGAAGCGAGCGACGTGCAACATCTACGTCGACATGATGTCCCACGACCGCCATGAGCATGCGTACCAGTGCTACAGTACGACTCACAAGCGGGCCGCGGCCTTGTTACAGTGGTTTGACAGTGTGAGTAGCTCATAAAAATAGGATGGAATTTCGTATTGGGTAGCAAATGGTGCATAAAATTTTCTTTAATAAATACACATACAAAAATAAATGTGCGTAAATTAAAAGTGACCCGTGAGCGTATACACCGCCGTCGCAACAATGTAGGTCGATAGAATACAAGACAAATCTTATTGATAACAACTGTTTTCTTTGTTTCTGACGACGTTTCTGGGCTAGTTCTTGCCCCTTCAAGTGGATAATGACTAGGGGCTTCAATTCTATCCACCTGAAGAAGGGGCAAGAACTAGCCCAGAAACATCGTCAGAAACAAAGAAGTTGTTATACATACGATATGTCTTGTATTACTACACCAACTTCTAAATGCCTTTGAAGAATTTCAGGTAGATGAAAGGCTGAAACAATGTCAATGCGACTTTTAAATTTACTCACGATTATACTGTGCAGAGTTGCGTCCCCTGTTCATGGTTACTATGACACCGTCGGGTCGATAGAATCGGTGGAGAAAACGTTTTAAGCTATTTTTCATGAAGACGGAGCTCATCGTAAAAATACCACGAATAAGTGATTATGCCATTACGCTCACAACGTTAATATTTCAAGTCGCCGCTGCGTCGCTCGTCTATGTATCTCCTGTGACAGTCATCCAAACTATACAGAAAAAAACAAGACAACCCAACTTATAGTTTTTTAAATGTTTCAGTATAATAATAGCGCACGTTTAATGCGCAATACCTTGTTAATATTCGATGCAGTCCTTGACATTACCGACAACTGGTTCATGTTTCCAGGTCATCAAGAACACAATAAACAGAGATCTTGAAGGCACACGTAAAAACCTGAATGCTAAACGTTCGGAGCTGCGTCGGGAACGTCTTCGACTCATTAAGGAACTGGTTGGCACAGAGATGGGAGACCAGCTGTCCGAGGGAGGTCAGTGTTTGGTCAAACAATCGTCATGAGCATATATAGAACAATATCAATTCAATCTACAGTCTGTACGTGATTCAATGGAATACCTACGTTTGCAACAACTAAAGGTTCTCTATTAACATTTCATTTGATGAAGGAACACTCTCTTCCCCATGCTCCCAATGCTTCTATAAACACGTACGTCAGTGACCCATGTCAGTTTAAAGATCCGTCATATTTCAAGTATTCTGAATCGACCATCGTTAATACTGATACATACGACTGTATGGATGACAACTTCTCGTTTTTATTGCATGTCACTTTTAGCTTGATAACCGTGGTTGTGAAATTAACTGTTGAAATCAACGGTGATTATTGAGATTTGAAAACAACGGTGGTTATTGAGATTTGAAAACAACGGTGATTATTGTGATTTGAAAACAACGGTGGTTATTGAGATTTGAAAACAACGGTGATTATTGTGATTTGAAAACAACGGTGGTTATTGAAATTTGAGAACATTTTGATTCTTACAATGATTTGCCATGCAAAGGCGCCGCGACTTTTCAAAACACAGCCAAAATATTATGTTTAATCTGGCAACAACAATACTGCTAAATGCCAATATATGATTCATTCTTCTGTATGTCCTGTACAATCCCTTTCTAGCAAAAATTAAAAGTTAAAAGTATGAAAAAATATCCTTGCCCAACATGAACGTCTTTCATCCTTTAAATGAAAGCTGAACGTGACGTCACTGAAACAAAAGCAGTTATACCATAGGATGTTATCACTGAACGTAGATCGATGCTCATGCTTGTGGTCACTGGATTGTCTGGTCCAGACTCGATTATTTACAGACTGCGCCATATAGCTGGAATATTGCTGAGTGCGGCGTAAAACTCAACTCACTCACAGCTTCATTATCACTGAATGTTTTCACTTAACACTTATACACAACACCGCGTTACTTTCCCTTCAAAGTCTTGAACACTGGTTCAGGAGAGTGCCAGTATGCATACACATGTCATGTGTTATTGTGTTGTAAATAACTGTAATATAGTTATGCATGCATTATGCATGATGCAGTGCATGACACAATTGTTCACCCTGGCATTATCTGACCCTTCATTACATTTAACGACAGACTTGAAGGAGCTGGAGGGTATGTATAACATAGTACATCACGTTGTCCTCACGAAACAATTGCAAAGAATATATGACATAGTGCATCACGTGCTGAGAATATACTAGTGTTGGGAATTGGTTGAAATCTCACAATTGATGATTGCTTCATTACCAACGAACAATCATCGAAAAAATGGTTAGCGTCATTTTTCAGATTTTCCTATCCAGGTTGTTATTGCAGATATGTATTTATTAACATGATGCAACTTGCTACTTTAAAGTGATGACTAATATATCATGAACATAAACTTCCCGGAGTCTTCAAAAAAATATTCTGTCATGGCTTTTCAGTTAATGAAGTGAGTTTTCTAAGAATTAAACACATTTTCAGGCCCTGACAACTTCTAAGATATGTTCCATTGTCAAGTTTTTAAAAGACTAAAACAGTAGTTCCAAAATCGTTTATGTTCGATTATGAGAAATTGTGATCGATTGCTTGGTCGTTTGGTCACTGCGACCAATCTTCGATTATGTCAATTAATCGGAACACCACTAGAATATACTGCAAAGTGAATCTTCGGGAGAGTTTCGCGATGCATATTTTCTCTGATATATATAATTTTATTATGTTACAGGTGAAATACAAAACACAAATTTAACAACCCCCAGGTACAAGTAGTTCCTGAAGCAAACCGTTTGTTTACCAAATGCCAAAACATTTGTACGCACAAGGCCGTGTCATATATTCTTTGCAATTGTTTATTTCACATGTCGTAAGTCTCCCCGTGCACCTGTTTCTCACATCACATCACCTCTTGTCTCCCTGTACTATATCCACGTCGACGTGCATGTGTCCGTATATCTGAGATGGATCCGGAGGGGTAGGGCTTGCAAAGGGTATCTCCCCCTCCTCTCATCCCAAATTCCCGAGCCTGGCCTCTTCAGACACAGTACTAGAATTGTTGTAGTTCCATGACATGTGCTAAAAATATTTTCACCGGTGATATCCGTGCCCTCATGGAGATATTTCCCTGTTTCCTCTTCACTCTCTCCTCTTACACCTTTGTTCTAATCTTAGTTTTGTCTGCGTCCACTTTCCATGAGAGACGGTGGGGTAGCCTAAAGTACTGTCGGAAATAGAAAAAAACTTTTCACATTTATATCTACAATTTAGGTAGTTAATATGTGAAAGCGTGAAATATCTGTTAAACTAAGTTCGGCCTAACTACAGTCTCAGTGGGAGGGAGATACGAAATGTTAAAGAAGGATTTTACTGAGGAGAGATTAGTGCAGAAATTAGCAATGCGGTTTTTTTTCAGTCTGAAGCGACTTATTTGGAGCAGACCATGGCTTTATGCAAATTAGTGTGCGATGATATTGTATAACAAATGACACTTTTTGAATATCCATTATGAAATTAGACTTAGTTTTATTATAAACTTTAGCAGACGTAAAGGAAAGAGTTCCTTCCGTTCCCCCAACCCTAAACCTAACTCTAAACCTAACCCTCAACCTAATCCTAAATCTAACCCTAACTTAAATTTTGGACTTTTAATCATTTTGTGAGTTCTCTAGTAATTGTTGTGTTGAGTTTTGTTAATAATTCTAGTATATTTATAAATATTATTTGGGATGGGGGAACGGGAGGAACTCTTACCGACGTAAAATATAACAACTTTAATACTGAAACTATTAAGGAGATAGATACCATGGAGTCTCACTTTCACTATAAAAAGAAACAGGTAGGAGGGGTCGTCTCAAAAGCAACACCGAGACGGGTGTTGCTGACAGTAGTTGGGGTCGGGCTTGGGGATAGAGTCATTAGCTACGATTAGATAATCAATAGGGACATATTCAATACACATGAAAACGCATAAAATATATCTGAGATGACCCCTTGTGTCTGTGGGCAGCACGTGCATTTCATGTCAAGCGAGTCGACGGTCCGTCGTCATACCTGGCTGAGCGACCTATTATTATTTTTTTATAATTGCCATTTATAGTCTGATCTATTGTTTTCAGAAGCTATTCGTATTTTTTTCGAAGTTTCACCCGATTTTAAACATGCATTTCTGGATATCCTATTACGCATCCCACTGAACGCCCAGTTAGGCCGAAGTAGGTTATTTCGACATATGCTATTTGCAATGGGGTAAATTTTAGGGATACAGAGTAATAGCCTAAAAACAGTTTTTTTCTATTTCCGACAGCACTATAGTGGTTAAGCGTTCGCTTGTCTAATCGAAGACCCGGGTTCGATTCCCCACATTGGTACAATGTGTGAAGCCCATCTCCGGTGTCCCCCGTCGTGATTTTGCTAAAAGCAGCGTAAAACCATACTCGCGCACGCACTCACTCACTCACTCCACTTTCCACTTAACATGTGGCTTCTACAAAGCCATTTCAAATCATCGATCTATGCATGCATGACTTAACGGACCCAGCTTGGAACAAATGTTGGGATAAATCCAGATTTGGGAAACCGGTTTCTTCTACTCGATGTGTTATGATGTAATTTCAGGAATTAAGAAACCATTAATCAGCTAAACGTTTCACAAAGCGACCGTAGCGCTATGCTATGGCTCGCTATCGTATCCCAATTATGGCGGTGGGGTAGCCTATCGTGGAACGATGCACATGCTGTTGATCACGGGATTGTCTGCCCATTTTGGTGTCCCCGCCAGACTCTGGATTGTTTCAACTTTACAGACCAGTCCGCCATATTGCTGGAATATTGCTGAGTGCGGCGTAAAACAACAAACAGTGAATCAATCCGCTTCAACAACACTAGATCAAGTATCAGTCTCATGTGCCTGTACAAAGTGCAGGGTAAGGTGCTTCCAGTCCACCCTACCCCCTCCAACCACCCCATTGCTAGATATGTCTGTGTTCTTTTCATATCAGATTCTGGAGTATTTGGAATATTGTTTTCCCCCAACAGATGTAGTTTACACTTACATGTTCCCATTCCTGTGATGTTATTGGTAGCACGTGCCCGTGACTATTTACCCGAGAGATATGTTGTCTGTTGTCAGGATGTGTGTCACACTTTAAAAAGCGCACGCGGTACGCAAATATGATAATTTGTTCCCGAGTTACTGAAATTATATGTTAGTTTGGGTCTTATTTCTCTGCTGCAGGCATAGAGATTGGTAGGTACACAGGATGATGTTTGACTGAGTGCTGTTTAACATGCATGTGTGTGTGTTGGTTGAGATGATGATGATGACGATGATGATGATAATGATGATTTGGAGATTTAACATGAGCCTACGGGCCCGCCAGCCATTTAGGGTTTGACCGATAGATATGGCAACCTGAAGGGGACGTTAGGGTTGCGTAATTAAGTTTGCATGAATTTTGAATTTTGAAATTTGCCAGAAACAGTAGAGGGAGCTGAACTACGGGGGTGGGGAGTTGGATTTGTTTTTTTAAGGTCGTTGTTGGACAAATTGGTATTGGTTTGTATTGGGGGTGGGGGCACATCAAATAAAACACCGGGTGCAGGGGGGTCCAAGGGTCGTAATTTATTTCACTGGGGACTTGGGAGAGAGAGAGAGAGAGAGAGAGAGAGAGAGAGAGAGAGAGAGAGAGAGAGAGAGAGTACAGAAGAGAGAGAGAGAGAGAGAGAGAGAGAGAGAGAGAGAGAGAGAGATTTTAAGGTGGGACCTATTTTTGTTCTTGGGAGGTTGGGGGTCATTAGCTTTGTACACAAGTACTGTTGTGTGGGGGGGGGGGGTCATCATTATTGTACGTAAAAATATTAAAAAGTTAGGGGGGCTTGATTTTGTACGTGACATGCAGGGGAGGTCACTTACTTTGTACATAAATTTAGATGATCATTCACATTGTACATTCTACTCCATAAAAAATCATCATCTACCCTCCCCAAGCCATAAATTATGAACGGTCCCTAAATTGTCAATGTCTACGTTTTATCATTTGCTGTCTTTCATATGCATGTGTTTGTGTTTGACTGAGTGCTGTCAACACGTGTCCCTGTTTGTTTGTGAGATGTTTTACATGTCTGTGTTTGTTTGTGAGATGTTTTACATGTCTGTGTTTGACTGAGTACTGTCTAACCCGTGTCCCTGTTTGATTGAGTGCTGTTTTACATGCGTCTGTGGGTAATTGGATGTTGTTTCACATACGTTCTCAATTCATCAGTGCTGTTTGATTATTCCCATGCGTCTGTTTGACTGAATGTTTTTTTCATGTTTCACATACGGCTGTATTTGACCGAGAGCTGTTTGATTGTTCCAATACGTCTGTTGGAAAGCTTTCCCACATAACGGAGTGCTGTTTGACTGTACTAGGGGTGTGAGTGCCGCTTCGCATGGGTCGGAATGAATACGTTTGTTAGGGTGTTGTTCCCATGCTGAAGTTGTATGAAGTTGTATGTATTTGTGAAACACCATCTGATGTCGCGTCCTGACCCTGGTACAGTCTATTCAGTACACGTTTCTCCCACAGATCTGCAGAGTCTGGAGGACGGCCCCGAGCCAGAGCTACAGACAGCCGTCAGTCAGCCTGATGAAGTGGTCGGCGGGGACAAGGTGAGGACCCCAGGCCGCTAGACAAACTGGTGGTCTTATACCCGGACCTATATCTAGGAACACATAGACCAGGGTGACAGGGTGGTCTTATACCCGGACCTATATCTAGAAACACATAGACCAGGGTGACTGGGTTGTCTTATACCCGGACCTATTTGTACAAACCGAAACATAAGTCTTATTAACCAATTCAGACAATGACCTACTTTTCAGCCGATTCGAATTTTCTCATGTGAAAGTGAAAAGAGACACTACAAACAACTATGGTTACACTGAATTCCACTTCCTTGTTTCATAAGAAAATGATATTTACAAATTGATTTTAATTTTAAAGTTTAAAACAATCGTATTTCTATATTTTATTGCGAGGTGTAGGTAGCATGACCTTTAACTAAGACGTATCAGACTGCCCCTGTTTGATGAGGTCGTACAATGATTCACAATTCGTCTGGCTCACTGTTTACACCTGTTAGGTGTTCTTTGCGCTTATTAAATGGATTTTTCTAACGTACAATGTGATTGATAAAATATCAAGTCCGTACCAGACCACCAAACTTTTCCAAAGGACGAGCCTCGTTTTGAGATCTCCACGATTTCAATATTTCCGTTTGTCAGAACACGCTGTACGACAGGGCACGCTGCACGACGTGTTTGCAAGGATTAGAGAAAGAGCGTAGTGTTGCAATATACAAGTGATTAGATGTATCAAATAATACTGATTAATATTTATATATCCATTTGAATGAGTTGGTCTCAAAATTCTGGAATGGTTATTGTACTAAGTTTCGCAATAGGACGGAACCCAGTCAGCAGGAAACGAGACTGCTGTGTAATCAATGTTTTCACTTGATCATATCCTGGAGGACGGGGTGGTCCTATATCCAAGCACATGTAGCCTGTATCGTGGATAGTAGGGTGGACCTATGTCCAGGAACACGTAGACCAGGATGGCAAGGTAGTCTTATACCCGGGCACTTGTAGTCTGTATCTTGGATAATAGGGTGGACCTATACCTAGGAACACATATAGCAGGGGACAGGGTGGTCAAGGTGAGGACACGGGGACACTAGACAACAGGGTGGTCTTATACTCGGGTACTTGTAGTCCGTATCTTGGATAGTAGGGTGGACCTATACCTAGGAACACATATAGCAGGGGACAGGGTGGTCAAGGTGGGGACACTAGACAACAGGGTGGTCTTATACCCGGGTACTTGTAGTCTGTATCTTGCATAGTAGGGTGGACCTTTACCTAGGAACACATATAGCAGGGTGACAGGGTGGTCAATGTGAGGACACGGGGACACTAGACAACAGGGTGGTCTTATACTCGGGTACTGGTAGATTATATCCTGGAGGACGGGTTGGTCCTATATCCGAGCACATGTAGACTGTATCTTGGATGACAGGGTGGTGCTATATCTAGCTATAGGAACACATAGATTGTATTTGGAGGACAGTCTAGTCTTATATCTGAACACATGCAGATAGTATCTTCGAGGACAGATGGTCTTCTATCCGGGAATATGTAAATTGTATCTTGGACAGGGCTTATCTAACAAGTAGAATTACTTGGACAACAGGGGAGTCATATTTTGGGCACGTGTAGGTTATTTCTGATAGGACAAGCATATCTTTATCTGGGCAGATACATACATACACACGCACGCACGCACGCACGCACGCACACACACACACACACACACACATACATACATACATTTGTATAGCGCCGATATCCAGTACAACTGCTCAAAGGCGCTTTGTTTTCCCTCGATCATTGGATGTCCATCACAACGGCACATCGTATTTTGCAATCTCAACTCCCTGGGGACCATACAACTCTTGCTGCCTACTAGGCACATATGGATAAAGTTGTCCTATATCACGCACAGGTAGATCTAATCTAAGGGGAATGGGGTTTCTGTCTGCATATAGAAAAGGGTGATGCTCTACCTGAACACATGTAGATTTATCTCACATGTCTCGATTGGAAGAAACGTGTTTCACATGTCTTGTGTAGATTGAACATTGAAGTCAGGGTGGTTCTATATCTCAGTACATTATATCTAGAGACAACTATAACGATTGCCTTTCTCAGCGACCGTATGTATTCTCGGGTACTAGAGGATCACACATCCTCCAGTGCTTCTCCAGATGTGTCAAATCATCACCAGGTCTTCTGTACCAGCTGTAGCTCGTGTTTCAGGATAACCTTGGTGTTGCGTCTGACCAGGCTCCACCTCCCACCCCTCTGCCACTGAATGAACTCGCCCCTCTTCCATCTGAAGACGAGCTGTTCGGTAAGTACTTCTCCCTCGGGTGAAACGATGTTTGCAATTAAAACTTCCAGATGGCAGAATTTCTGCCAACTCAAATCTGCTTCTATATCAACAGAATAATTAGTATAGGGGCTGTTATCAGTCTCATTAAATCTTTCCCTCCCATAAAATACCTCTAAGGTCTCATCGAGTGAGAGAGTATATTATGCCCTTTTTGGCAAGATTCCATTAATGTCACGCTTGTGACACCAGAAAGAGGGTTCCCACTTTGCACCTTCTAGGGGACCCTAGGTGTGTGGTGCGGAGCAAAAGCTTTAGCCATTAAGCAACCCATGCCCGTGAAGTTCTGAGTAACTCTGAATGAGATCCTGTCAGCGAAACTTTATAACCAGTCAATCAAAATCGAAACTTCGAAATCGTCAGTGCCAGTTAGAGAGGCGACCAGACAAACCTGATTTCTGTTTCTCAAAATGTACTATCGGTATTTCCCGAAAGCAAAATCATGGAACAATGCGTTGTGAAGAGGAACAGGTGGTATGGATTGGCAGCTTCTTGTTGCAAGAGATGTGACATTTAAGTGTAGATGCCAACACTTTTATAAATACACTCAAAGATGCTGGCATCGGTTCCCTACCCTTCACTGTTACAATGTGAAGCCATTTTTGGTGTCCCCCGCTATGATATAGCCAAAAATATTGCTAAAACGGCATAAAATCATACTCATTCATTTTATGTTGACTGTACGTGACTTAACTCTTGCATCTGTTGCCCAGGTAACATCACAGAGCTGAAGAAACAGCACGAGCAGGAGATGAATGAGTTCACTAAGGCTCAACAGACGAACAAAGCCCGGATGGAACAAGGCTTGCAGGAAAAGCTGCAGGCCCGCAGGAGTCGCCGCAGGCGATTGGAGGCCCAGCAGGCGCAAGAACAGCATTAGAAATACTGATAGATGACAAATCATTGACACTTTTGTTGAATCTTGTTTTTGTAGTTCTGTGATAAAGAAGAAACGGGTTGAATCTAAATGCAAGGATAATGTCTAAGGTCTGAATAATTAGAACTAGTACTCCATAACATGTGTCAGTCTAGTTCCTATCTAGGTCAATTGAGCAGATCGATGCTCATGCTGTTGATCACTGGATTGTTGTCAGACTCAGTTATTTACAGACCGCCGCCATATAACTGGAATATTGCTGAGTGCGGCGTAAAACAACAAACCAGCTAAATCAAGAAGTGTATGGTCTACAATAAATACACGCCCTTCTCTACGATCTCACGTTTGACATTTCTGTTAAATCTGGACACAACTGGATACTGCTATCATTAAGAGACGTCTCTGGGGGCATTACCCCATGACGTAATGTCCACACGGGGACCTAGATAGGAGTGAGTGAGTTTAGTTTTACGCCGCACTCAGCAATATTCCAGCTATATGGCGGCGGTCTGTAAATAATCGAGTCTGCACCAGACAATCAAGTGATCAACAACATGAACATCGATCTACACAATTGGGATACGATGACAGATACAGTTCTTGTGATAAACAACTGATTTGCAAAAGTATATAGGTATTGTTCCTTAATTGAGATATATATGGTAGATGTGCATCCATTACACGTACCATAAAGATATGACCAGGTTCGAATCCCGGTTCGACGGGATTATGTTTAGGTTTGTATGCACCAACCCATGGGTTTTATACACACAGACAGTCCTAAGACCCTCATCACTTCGGGCCTTCCTCTCACATTAACTTGACATACCCCGAAATACTGAAACACTTTTTAAAGTGGTTTTAAATCACACGTACCTGTGAATACAGGCATTCAACACTGTGATATCGGTGTTTTCAAATCATGGCCGAATTGCTCCATCTGTGAACCAAAATCAAAAGAGCCAAAAATTTTGATTGCGTATGTCTTGATAATATACTGAAGGAAACAAATAAGGGAACACCACTTCATGGCAGTGTTCCTGTATTTATTCTCAGATTTTCTCCCACAGCGCCACTCAAAGCTGGTGATGAAAACTGGAAAATATTAAATTAGCACTTGAATTTTCATCTGTTCCTTTATTTGTTTCTCTCAGTATATTTCCAGATGTAGCCTTGTGACAGTTGCCCTTGCAGCTTTCTCTTTAAACTTACACCAACTGTACATACACAAGGTTGCTGTTGTACAACATAACCTCAGCTGCAACTGTTGTGGTCAAGGTTGAGGTTTGGGAGTTAGAATCACCTTACTCTTAAAATCGCTTTGTGCAACCGCGCATGTCTATGCATATTCGCCGTTTTTGGCACAGTTTGAAATATCGTTTGATACGATTGCTTTTTAATGATTTCATTTATCGTGTTTTCATATATCAACTGCTTTAATAATTGAGTGTGTTGACCTGACTACTTTAATTTCTAGTTTACCCATGTATACCAATGATGCGTTATTTTACAACACGGGGGTGACACTTGGGGCACAGCCTGAAGAAAACCTAGATGTCTTTTTGGCAGATCATTTGATGTTCTGGGTGTTTGTCGGAGTAACGAAAACATTGAACCATCCAAATAGACGATTTATAAGATAGCATTATGTTTCAGACTGTTGAAAAATAGGTTTTCGGTCACAATTAAACAATGTTGCTACACGTTCATTTTAACAGCATATCTAGACACATAATCTCAATTTACAAAACCCTCTGGTTTTGCAGCAGTGGTTCAGAAATATCCGACTAAAACTCCCAAGATTAATATCGAATGGTCTGTCCTTGATCAGGTTCAGGCTACGTGTCATGTTTACAAGATTTGGCGTTCTATCGTTTTTTATGCATTGTGAAATAGCGGTTACTGCTGGAAAATATATATTAACAACTTCATAAGTCCGTCCATGGATTGGAATAGTATGAATCATGCATTGTTTTTGCGTAAAATTCTATATATTTTGTTGTTTACTTTTTTGTATATCTTTTTATATTGTGTTTGTATCTTGTATCCTGGCTCTGCTAGCTTGAAGTCATTTGTTTAATTGGAATATTGCTCGCTGTGATAACTCATCACCATTCTCTCCGTAACCTGTCCCGCACCTCCAATAATGGGACCTCCCCATTTAGTCCCCCTCCTTCATCCGTCCGATGGGACCAGTGATCTCGATTTTAATCGGTTGTATTTGATGATGATTGATGACAGGGCTGGCCATCAAAATATATTTCAGCGAGATCGATAATCGTTAACTTAATATCGATCGATTATCGATAAATATCGGAGACGTAACGTTGAGCAAAAATACCAAAAAATGTCAGAAAGAAATGAATATATTTCACACCACTGGTGAGTGATGACTTGTTTGTTTATTAACAAAACAGTTTCCTGAGTATAGTTTAGAAGCAGACCACGAATGAAGGCTTAAATCTATATATTGTGTGAGAAAACTGAAACTTTTTTTCTATCAGATAAGTTATTGTACGATATTGTCGATGACACAATTTTCATATCGATAATCGTTTTAAATATTTTTTCCTATCGACGATATTTCCGATAATCGATAATTTAGCCAGCCCTAGTTGATGATCCAATGTCCCACTATCCAGGCTGCAATGAACAGTCGCGTTGGCTGGGAATGACGTTATGCATTGTACAGGGGCGGGATCTATTTAAACCCCGCTCCTTATTCCGTCCATGGTATTTTTATGACTTTTAACAAACCCCAAGTACATGACATAAACTGTGGGATATTTACCATTGCTGTGTATCCGTGAAGATGACCATTTGACTTTCTGGACAATTCGTCATAGTAGATACTGCTGAAAAATTACCTTCTCGTTGTTTACAGAAAACAAGGGTTTATACTCATAGGCCAAATGTAGTGATAACATCAAACTCGGGTAATATGATACACCCGGCTTTATCACCCATGCTGCATATCTTGACCATGCTGAACACCAGTGCTTGTCGCCATCCATTACGGTCACCTTAGCGCTACGATTGACGTAAGTCACGCTAAGTATGGGAGTTACGGTCACCTTAGCTCTACGGCTGTCGTACGTCAGTGTTAAGTATGGGAGTTACGGTCACCTTAGCTCTACGGCAGTCGTACGTCAGTGTCAAGTATGGGAGTTACGGTCACCTTAGATCTTCGGCTGTCGTACGTCAGTGTTAAGTATGGGAGTTACGGTCACCTTAGCTCTACGGCAGTCGTACGTCAGTGTCAAGTATGGGAGTTACGGTCACCTTAGATCTTCGGCTGTCGTACGTCAGTGTTAAGTATGGGAGTTACGGTCACCTTAGCTCTACGGCAGTCGTACGTCAGTGTCAAGTATGGGAGTTACGATCACCTTAGCTCTACGCCTGTCGTACGTCAACGTTAAGTATGTGAGTTACGATTACCTTAGCTCTACGCCTGTCGTACGTCGTTAATTAGCTCTACGATCGGTTTGTGGAACGGGGCCATGTGCCCGCTTGCACAAAGCGATCGTAGCGCTACGGCTGTGTTAAGTCTCTGTTGCAGTATGGGAGTTACGATCATCGTAAGAACGCTTTGTGCAAGTGGGCCCTGGTCTACTCTTATCCTATAAAAGCCGAGAGTCAGGTAGGGCAACATGATATTTTAACATTGTTTGAGGGAAAGACTGCTGGGTCTGCGCCTAATCCGACAGGTTCCAGTATGGGTTCGAATACCTGATTAACTCAATATACTTCTTGGCTTGTCAGTACCATAAATATAATAAAAAGTAAAAGTGGCATTATAAACCATCTCACCCATTACATTCATTGTAATGGCCACAAATCTGTGAGGTCACATATGTGTTCCAAAATATACCTATACCCGAAGAAAAATAAATCCGGAACATAATAAGTAGCACCTTTATTTAATTGGAATGAACCACTGAATTTTAGATTAGCCTACTAAAAAAAAAATTAATTTGTAATCTACTTACTTTACCTATGCATGTTGCCAAATATACACTTACCCGAAAAATAGCTTTTGTGACAAAATTCACACATTTCGTATTTTGAATTTTGGTTTATAATAAATTCTTAATTCTGTGATCTACTGACTTTACAAATATGTTACAAAATATGCATTTACACAAAGAAGATATTTTTTACCGAAATTCTCACCTTCTACATTTGTAAATAACTTTGGAATTGTGGTTTACAATACAGATTGTGATCTGCTGTCTAACATTTATGCTAAATAAATAGAAAAAAAATATTTTGTGACATAATTTCAACCGTTTTATTTGTAAATACATGTATCACACCTGTAAATATTCCGATCTGTCATTCCGTAGTGCAGTCACACCGGTTTGGCGTAACTGAATCCGGTTTAAGTTCATACATTCCAGTTTCGATGGTTTGATTCTATAAGGGGTGGTGTCGTTCCAGTTGTTAGTCCCCTTTTCAGTAAAAGTCATTCTGGTTTAGGTTATGACTGGTTATAATAACTGGAATGTATTGTATGACATCAGTTACAGACGAATTTTGAAGACAGTAACACACTTTGTTATTCCCGGAATTGTTAGGGAAACATGTGAATGTCGAAGGGTAATCTTTTCACCGAAAGCTTTCATGGATGAACAGTGGAGAGAATACTAATAAACAGGTATCTGAGGAAGATGACTTGAATACCTGATATTTTACCAATATTATACACTTTGGAATTTGCTATCAGAGTGGATACCTGTCAGAACGCCAAACTAGAACAGACTGATTTGGTCCAAGCAATGCGTTATTCAGATAAAAACGGACCGATTTTAGAAATCAAAATGGACCAGTGACATGTCAGTTTGGAAATAGAGAGTCGTTTGTTACTTTTGAGATATTTCTTTTTCATTGTTTTAACCGAATCGGCTGTTCGATTTTGGCCCTGGTCTGTTTGATTTGCACTGTGCAAGGAAGTAAATTAAGTTTTCATGGTTGAAGACAAGGCCCGTGTGGCTGTTGCTCTCCGACTAAGTGCGTGTTGACGCCGATATTGTTATTGCCATATGCTACTATTGGAACCGCTGACCTGTGATAAACTTCTGATAAAGATCACCATTGTAATTGTTGAAGTGAATAAACTGTTTCATAAATGCCTGGTTACGCCTTTTATGGAACAAGTACAGTAAACTCCGTTTATATCGAACTGACGGACACAACTAACTGTTTTTTATCCCGGCTCTTGAGGTGAGGTGAGGTGAAATTGGGTTTTACGTCGTACTCTAGAATATTTCGCTCATATGACGACGTGCATGCGTGTGTATGTGTATGTGCGGCTGCTTGTACTAGCCCAGACTGAAGCTGGTTTTATAGTGCTAGCTCACTGAGATACCATGCCGCAGTGAAGCATGAATACCCCACTCAGACACATTATACTGACTCCGAGCCGACCAGTCCTTGTTGTACCCATTAATGCCGAGCGCCAGACAGAGACCCGCGACCTTCCGCTCTCCGGGCGGACGCTCTAACCACTACACCACGACGCTCTAACCACTACACCACGGAGGCGGACGCCCCGGCTCTTGATGTATGTTGCACTCGAAATGCGTATAACGAAGTACGGTTATACTGAACTTTATTACTCGCCCGTGGAAGATACTGCAGTGTAATATTTTTACAGCAATATTACACTAGTTTATAGCTAAAACACATGGAATTATCATGAAACGGCCCTCCTATTATCAGCAATTTGAGGGTCGCTGCAAATGATATTGGACCGATCAACCCGAACGACGGGCCACTATCAGTTCTGTTGTCAAGTGACATCATAGTGGGTGCGTCGGTTCATTCGACTTTGGCTTTGAACTGGCAGCTATTCTGGGACAAACAAGTCAAAGCAACCCGAATTCCCGCTTTAAATAGCGGTAATATTGGCTTCCTTGCTGGTGGTAACCTTAACAATTGCACTATTAACGTTGTTGTTGGACCAAAACCGAACACTGACATAGTTTGACATGTTGCAGACTATGGTCTTGTTAAAGGCCAAGGTCGAATATCGTCACTTTCTGTTGTGACGTCACTTGAATTGTTCGATGACGTAATTGCATTCGGGCAGTCAACCCCGTCAGAAGTTGGTTTTGAGTAAACTTACAGTCAAATTCCTTCATTGTTTCCTATTTCTTTTCAACACAAATTCCATGTATTTTAGCAATAATAACGGTAATGCTATTTTTTGAGGGCATTATATTTGCAGAAGCCCTCGGTCTTTTTCAACTGAACCTCCTTCGTCGGGCAGTTAATGGAAGACCGCGGGCTTCTTCAAATGATAATGCCCTCAAAAATAGCATTACCCACACTCCGGCACAGCGATGACTTAACATAACATCACTGCCACAGGCTAATTTGCATATCACGTGACCGGACTTTTCTCTTGTTTGTAATCAAACGCGCATATTCATAATAAGAAGAGACTGGACTCACGAGAGCTTTTCGGCGCTCTCTTCACAATGTTTTACATTGTTACATATATATTCTTCCACAACTGCGACAGTTAGGTCTATGACAGTACATATTTAGATATCAAACTGGCTGCATCGTTTGCGCTCCGTCGGCTTCGATGACAGCACGTGGAGCCGTACAACCTATGTAAACAAAGGATCGCTACGCAAATCGAAATAGTGTTACATTTTTTTGGATATTTTCTCAGTGAAACTAAACCATTCTATTAAAGATGTTTAGTTAGATGTGTCGACTCGTCAAAAATAAAAGAGTAAAAGAAATCTGTACATTATATTGAATGGACGGTGCAAGGTGTGACGAATCGTCACATTTTTTCTGGCCTGTGGCAGAGGTACTATGCTGGCTTGCCGCATGGAACTCTGGGTAGGAGAGTGAGCATTACCCTTATAGTAATACCGCTGGACGTATGACATCATAATGGTTTACAGTTATGACGTCACAATGCTTATACCTCTGTCACAATGGTGTTAGACCTTGCTTGACTCTTGCCGAAAGCTGAAGGCATCACACTGTTTGTGACTCTTGTTTTATCACCGATACTACAATACCTCTCTGGGGCGGATCCAGGATTTTGGAGAAGGGGGGCCGGGGTGCACATAGATCATGAAGTACAAAGGTTAGGGGGAAATGATCCTCAGGGAAAATGTTTTCGGGGGAGAGGAGGAAACAGCCTCTGGATCCGCCCCTGCCAATCAAATCCGAGGAACCAAGAACAAGTATGGCACCATGTGATATTCGAGACAGACAAGACAGACACAGCATGGAGTAGTTGCTTATTTTATTGTTGCAATCCCGTTTTGATGTGGTAAATATATTGGCGTCAATTAAGAATCACAGTTGAAACATATTAACATAACACACACCCAGTCTCACCCATTCCATACCATCTGAAAGCTGAGAACAGACTGCTGCTCTGCCGGTCTAATCCCCTCCGCCTTTATCCCCCAACCAAAGGCGCGACCATTACATGAAGGGACAAAAGAGCAGAAAGCAGGGTTTTTCGTCTCAGAACATCATCCACTGGCGTGAAAATCTATACCACAAATAACAATTTTCCTGCATGAAAATAGTGGGATCAGGTCACCCCCTCCTCGAGAATATAAAGTGGTTGGATCTGACCTCCAAATAAGGCAGCATCGTATCACTGAAGGCTAAACACACGAGGTCAGGACATAACGTATTTGAGTACTAGTGACCAAAGACTTTGTCGTGTTGAATTGTCAATTTCAGAAACTACCGAAAAAAGTATACTTCATTTGAAATGTTGCCTTTATGCAGGTAAGTGTCTTCAGAGACAAATACTGTTTTTATACAAAAAACCTGGAACAAACAGGTGTCACTGTATTGTATGAGTTTGGAAAAAGTACTTTCTTTTCAACATCACATCCAATTTTTTTGCAGTAAAACAATTTCAGCCATCAAAGATCATGAGCACAATTTAAACAAAAAAGCAGCTTGAAAGGGACTCAAGGCAGTCTATCAGATGGAATGAATACAGCAAAGTAAACATTCACCACACAGACACATTCTCATGAGGCGTCAGGAGAGAATTACAGTCACACTGACAGACTGGCTGTCTTCCTCACAGCATGGACCACAGACCATGGACCATGGACTACAGGCCATATACCATGGACCATAGACCACCATGGACATCCACATACCATGGACCACAGGCCATAGACCATGGACCATGGACCACAGGCCATATACCATGGACCAGGGACCACAGGCCATAGACCACCTGCCACATACCATGGACCACAGGCCATATACCATGGACCATGGACCACAGACCACAGACCATATGAACCAACCACCTACCTTTTCGGGAGCCCTACCGATGCAAAATTTATTTAATTTGCCCCCCAAAAAGGTACCAGTCATTTGTTTGGTTGTTAGAAGCATCACAGAAATGGCTCCTGTATAATGGCTACCAGAAGCAGAAGATATGTTAATGTCACAGATCACTGACATTGTCTTCTTAAATCTAAGTTCCATAATGACTCTGTTTCTACTCATCTGAAACTGAGGTGCTAATGTCAGCAGTCTTGTTCTCTCTCTCATTCCACCATACACAACATACTGAGACACACAGGTCAAGCTGGCTGGAAGGATATTGTGGTGCATCTGTGAGTGAGTGAGGGATTACAGTTTAATGCTGTATCAGCGATCAGCAATCTTATAGCCACCAACCAGTGATTCAAGTCAACAAGCATATCTCATTTCAAAAGAAAAATGGAAACAGAACCTGAATGGGCAGTTCTGGACGAAAACAATAAAGGCAGTGCCCTTATGAAATCTGATAAGTCTGCAATTCTCTAAAGAACAAAAATGAATAGAACTAACAAAAAGAAGGCCAATTACAACCACAACTACAAGAATGGGGCGGCGGGGTAGCCTAGAGGTTAAAGTGCTCGTTTGTCACACTGATGACCAGAGTTTGTTTCCCACATGGGCACAATGTGTGAAGCCCATTTATGGTGTCCCCTGTCATCATATTGCAGGAATATTGCTAAAAGTGGTGTAAAACAATACTCACTCACTCATAGTACAAGAGAGAAAGCATTCAGAGCAGCACATCAATGCATCCCTAAAATGAACATAAATGGGCAATTCCAAAAGGAAATAGTGAAGGCTGTTCTATTATATTATGCCTTTACAAATATGCTGCCAGAGCCACCAGCAGCACTGTATCTTTGCACTCTGGTGTCTTGGTAAAATTGAATTTCCGAAATAGTATAACACAGAAATGAAGCTGAATAGTCTTGGAAAGCCGCATCTCACTGACTGAAAACCCATGGGTCTGCCATTTAGACTGGGTGTTCCTTTTTCACTCCCGGGTTCAGTCCATGTTCCTCTCTGTTGACGAGCTGCAAGGTCTTCAAGCGGAGTGTGTCAGTCAGAGAGAGTATGGTTTGATGCCATCTTTAGCAATATCCCAGTAATGTCACAACAGGTAACACCAGAAATAGGCTTCACACATTGTACCCATGTTGAATCGAACCTATCCCACTGCCCGTACCGATCAGAATAAAAGATCAGATTAAATATTAAATGTGTTAACATACATGCTGGTCCACAATATTCGTGACGACTGACTGAGTTTGGTTTTACGTCGCTTTTAGCAATTTTCCAGCAACATCACGGCCGGGGACACCAGAAATGGGCTTCACACAATGTACCCATGTGGGGATTCGAATCCGGGTCTTCGGCGTGACGAGCCAACGTTTTAACCACTAGGATACCCCACCGCCCCTATTCGTGACGAGTGAACGTGTTATCTCACGGGCTACCCCACTGCCCGTATCGACAGAATAAAAGATGATATATACGGTGTTAACATACAGATGCTGGTCCACAATATCCCCCAGCCTGTCCATGCATCCATCCTATGTACAGAGTGTAACAGTAAAAGGATCGACTATACAGAGCATGTAATATACAGAACTAAAACACCACCTGGCTATACACGCTTGATTCAATCAACAGGTGTGTACACCCAACAAGCACATAAAACACTGTATGGCATCAAGTCATTCGGTTAAGAAAATATACAATTATTTTGTGGGTCATATGTCATTATTCTCCACCACAGATTAGCCTTTGTCGGAAACAATGCTGGCTTCAACTCTTGGATAAGTACAAGAACACACAGAATACAAAAAAAACAGTGTTAATAAAGTACAGATCTTAAGTAACTCTAGGGATGTCTCCTCACAAATCAATGAATATTTTCATACTTGATATGTATTGTGAGTCTTAATTTCTGCACCCGTCAAGGTCCGGCTTAGAATGAACCTTCATTAACCCATGCTTGTCGTAAGAGGCGACTAACGGGATTGGGTGGTCAGGCTCGCTGACTTGGTTAACGCATGTCATCAGTTCCCAATTGAGCAGATCGATGCTCATGTTGTTGATCACTGGATTGCCTGGTCCAGACTCGATTATTTATAGACCGCCGCCATATAGCTGGAGTATTGCTGAATGCAGCGTAAAACTAACTCATTCACTCACATAATTTCTGAACATTTTTCTTAACAACATTACAGTTCTATATGGCCTGGCTAACAGTGGGTTATTTACTGATTTAACGCTACACTTGGTGATATTCTCAGTTGCTGTTGTAAATGGATTGTAGCTTTAAACCAGTTTGTGCTTCTCACATGACTAGGATCGTGTGCACATAACAAACATCCCTAGGATAAATGCATTGTATCGGTATACGCAATCAGTGACAATTGTGATTAAGAATGCCGGGTTGGTTACTTTAGCCTCAGTCATCTGGCAGAGTTATTGCAAATCAAGAAATATATATATATATGAAGTTGTACGTGAGTAGGCACATTTCATGCTGTAAACTCATGAACTCTGGTAACACTGATCATGTAGAACATGAATCTATCCAGAAACATGTTATAGTATCATCTGCTTTCTGAAATATGTATGTTCACTTCAAATACTTATTAGTCACATTTATCAACATTGACCAAACATAACCAGTCATAAAGTCTCCATGCCCAATTGGCCACGTAAAGAAATACTATTTAGAAATCTGGCCCCGATTATCGAAGCAAACTTAAGTCTGAGTTTCGACTTAAGTTAGAGTTTTTACTAAAATTTGAGAAAATGCATTTCCCAGTATGAACTAAAATCAATTAAACTCAAACATAGTAGACAATTTGAGTTTGATGGATAGATTACTTAAGTTGTTTGGGCTTTTTTATTTATAAATGCAGTTGAGTTAAAAAATTCATCTGTTTCAAATTGTCCAACTCAGTTTGAAATTTGAGTAAAAAATTAAGTTTGTTTCGAGAAATTGGGGCCTGAAACCGGTAGGAAAGGTAGATTTTCCTTTCTATTCCTTAACATGTAACATGTGTATAAAGAGATCTCTTACACCACACCCAGGAGTTGTGTTGAGGGTTGTGTTGACGGTTGTGTTGAGCATGTCTAGATCACCTAAGGATTTATACTGCATGCCACAAATGACCTTGGCACTAAGTTGAATCGTGACACACATACAATAGTTGAAGCACGGAGGTAGCGTTGCGGAACAGCGGCCTGGCGCGATATATGAAAGGCATGGTAGATTAAACAACTTCACCACCAACCAAGCTGTCTTAGGTCCTAGAAACAGTCACCACAGAGGTAATATGAGCGTAAATTGTGTCTGGTTCAAGCTGTCCTTAAAAGACAAGTCCCCAATTAATACAGAGCTGATATGATGATACTTCCTGTACATGACTACAGGCTTACAACAGGTATAGGTCTACGATAATCTGCTGGATGGAACCCTGGTTATTCATCATGGGAGGAGGGTAGATAAGATACAAAAAACTCGCTATTAGGATCATCCCCAAATTCATCAATGTCCGAAATCCAAATAGTTATCAGAAATAGTTTTTTTCAAATCGATGTATTAAATGTACATCTAATGTCCAATTTTTCATTATCATAATCAAAACTTTTTATTGGTCCATTCATCTGATCGTATGTTATCTATCCTGGCTGGTTGCTGCGGCAACTGGACCTTGTGGCCCCACATCTGTCAGTATGTGCTATTCGCCTCAAAACTAATCAACACAAACATTAAAATAACAGTAACATTAAAATCATGATAACAGGATGATGTATCACAATCAAGTCTTATGACAAACCATCTTCCCAAGGCATAGGTGAAAACAGCCACCAGCCTCTATCAAGTTACGCCCCGTCTATCCCTAAAAACACAATAGTTCTGAAACTATTTGTTGACACCCATATAGTACACAAGCTATGCTCATCCTGCGAGAGACCAAAATCACTACAGAAGTCTTGTTATTTATAACTGTTTGTTGATTCTGTTACATATTTTAACAGAGATGGAATTGTTAGTCAATCTAAATTATATCTCTTTAATTCCAGCCAAGTGCGGCAATGGACCCCATGCCGAAGGAAGATGATGATTATGATGTTAAAACCATAACTGACAACCATAAAATACCTGGGAAACTACAACAGTGAACATGTGACAACGATCTTAACACACCTTGATGCAATTAGTTAAAACCAGCATGTATGTTTACCTACTTACAAAGATCAGGAAATCAAAGACTTTATACACTTACAACAGTGAATGAAATAAGCCAAAAATCCAGCTAGACATAACTGGTAACTTCAAAATGTTACCAGCCCAAAAATGGATTTAACCAGACCAAATATGGTGAATTTACTCACATGTATGGGACATCTAAAATTTTAACAGACCATCGGGCTGGCTAGCTGTAAATGTAGACCGTCTGTCAGAAATCTAGACCGTCTTGGGCGGACGGATGGGCCTTCTTTCATACACTGCTTACAAATAACTGTAACAACTTCAAAATTCTTTTTTTGTTATAACTGAATGTACAAAGACTGTTGATAAATGGACTTATATCTCATCAGGAGCTTGTTTATCAAACAAAAATATCAAAATAAATATTTTGGTGACACCTGTTGTAACAGAATATTACCTGTCCAATATGACTCAGAATTGGGTCAGATTTCATGCCATTTCCTGTCAATCATTATGCCAGAACAACCCAAAGGGAGAAGGGGGCCATGAGAAGGGGCCAGGGGAAGGGGCAGGGCCAGGGGCAGAGAGAAGGGGGCCAGGGAGAAGGGGCCAGGGGGCAGGGAGAAGGGGCAGAGAGAAGGGGCCAGGGGGAAGGGGCAGGGAGAAGGAGGCAGAGAGAAGGGGCCAATGAGAAGTGGTGGCAGAGAGAAGGGGTAGGGAGAAGGGGCCAGGGAGAAGGTGTCAGGAGGAAAGGGGCAGGAGAAGGGGCCAGGGAGAAGGGGCCAATGAGAAAGGGGCAGGGAGAAGGGGGTCAGGGAGAAGGGGGCCAGGGGAAGGGGGGGAAGGGGGCAGGGAGAAGGGGGCAGGGAGAAGGGGGCAGGGAGAAGGGGCCAGGGGAGGGGGCAGGAGAAGGGGGGTGGGGGCATGAGTAACAACAAATGAGGTGGGTGGAGTTAGGGGTAAGCAAAAAATGATGCAGTCCTACTGACCAATCCTACTGGCCCTAACTCTGACAACAAATGATCACCCCTTACATCTGAAGGGCCATAAGCAATCAGAAGCATTCAACATATAATGTCAGTTTGTTGTGAAGTAAATACATTCTGTGATAGAACTGCAAAGAGTATTCTTAGGAATATGTTACACGGGTAAAATACAATCTACACTGCTCAGGTTTGGCAGTGAAATCATCTTTCCAGTGAATGTTTATGTCAGTCACAAGAGCAAGATTGCAGTTTAATGAGTGATAGATTCTGACTGTAATTGTGACTCACTTGACTGATCTTCCAAGTGATCTCTTCAATCAATAGGATTAATTCTGTTAAGGTTAGTTTACCCTCAAAGATCCACAGCCAATAAATCACATTTCTGTTCCAGCACCTGTAACTGTCATAAGAATTAGGTGACCTCTTGCCAATCACACAATTCATGGTTCTTAGGGCTGGCATGTGTGGACATTTTAGCATCTTTATCATGGCTAAGTTGCAAATAAGGGTTTAGGTTAGGCATCTCACCTCTTTTATGAAATTAATCCAACGTAAAGGAAAATATGAACTCTTTGAATGGCATTTGGAAGTGATACACAAGAAAGGAGAATTTTACAGATTTCTATTTCTGTAATATGATTAACAGTATATTTCTACTCCTTCATGAAGATAATGAGAGCACTTTTATCAAGTTTCCCCTAAACAATGGCTTCTGTTTATGGAGATCAAGGAACTGATCACTTGGTAAATGAACATACAATTGTTTCCCACCTGTGATTAATAGTTGCCAACTGAGATTATTTTAACAACCTAGCCTTCAAGTGGCAACATGAATTCAGTCCTCCACCCGTGAAATGTGAACAGATGAACCCAGTAAAGTGCTATTCTCATTACAGGTAAACATGCTACGAAATGAATAATTTAATGAAGAGCTGTTTCACTAACTCTGTGACTTCCATTGACCTCCACTACCAATACTTCGACTGACTGACTGAGTTTGGTTTTACGACGCTTTTAGCAATATTCCAGCAACATCACAGCGGGGGACACCAGAAATGGGCTTCACACATTGTGCCCATGTGGGGATTCGAACCCGGGTCTTCGGCGTGACGAGCCAACGCTTTAACCATTAGGCTACCCCACTGCCCCCAAATACTTCAAAGGGTTCCCATACAGTTTGTTACCTAACACCCCACAAACGGAATATACCCACATCACCTAATTTTCCTGCCTAACCTCCAGCAGGGGCTCAAAATTTGTTTAAGAAAGTAACTTGTCCTGACTAATTTTCCACTTGCCCTGATTTTATGACATAATTATGATGATGTAGTTATGAAAGAAGAAATCAACATGGTATTTGATGTTAATGTTTACTATTTATTGAAAAGTGATAAATAGCAAAGAAAGATAACTCTACTTTATTATCATTGCGAAATTTAATAGCTACATTTTGAGCAGATATGAAATTAAATCCAACTACATTTGCAGTTTGAAACTATAAGTGGAAATTATCTAGTAGCCCATGGACAAGTAAGATACCATTATTTGATTTTTTGAACCCCTGCTCCAGTAATTCCTTCCAGTAATTTTATCACTGAGTTTTGTCATTCTTTTACTCCGACATGGTTGCTAAACCCCCTCTGATCACAATATATGGACTCTCCCATACCAACTTCACTTAATCCTGAGTAATCGACCAGGCATGACATACCCACATAACCTAATCAATTTTCTGTACCTAACGGGTAAAAATTCGGTGAAGTGAGAGGACACCCCACAAACACATGGCAGCCATGCAGTGTACTTGCCATATTTAAAGAATCAAACAAAGGCATGGTTCCAGTGAGAAGGCAGCCGGTGCCCAGACATATCACACAAATGGCAACATTTCTCGATTAGCATAAAAAAGCCACAGTAGAGGTCACAAAAAGTTTTTAAAAAACCAGTTGGGTTAATTTTGTTATTATCCATGACAAAAAAAATAAAATTCATTACAATTGGCAACGAGGATCTATAGCTGATTCTATAGATATGTAACGTCTCTGTTACAATGACTGCCATATTTGGGTGTAGATACTTAACCTGTTACAAGCAAATTATAAGCACTTGCTTGATAACAATGTCAGCATTTACACAGAGATGCCAACCCCAAAGTGATGCAACTAGTAGTTTCAAGGATCAAAATTAGTAGTTTGACCATAAAATTAGTAGTCAACTAAATACTTAAAATCATGATGGATTCTGAGAAAGATAATATGAAACTAATCAAGAGTGAAGTTTTAATTTAACATACCTCCAACAGCAGATTTCCAAATTATAGGCATTACATTTTCTGTTTTGTTGTCTCTTTTTGGCAAAAATGTATTTAATCGACGAAAATATATGCTTTTGTGTACACACCCGAATTTTAATGAATTTTCTTCAGATTTCGTAGAATGTCTACTGCAATGGTATTGGCGTAGTTTCAGGTTACAATAAAGTCGTAAAGGTTGCATATCTGATTTACACCCAAACATTGAGCTCATTGTAATAATGAAGTGACCTATCCATAGAATTATCTCCCCTGTCCATCAGACCTACTTCTAAAGCCATCTAAAGAAGTTAATGATAAACATAGTGTCGCCAAACCCTTGAGGCGCTGACAACTGGAGAATCAACTCTAAAAAACATTGATTCCAGTCTTGATATATTTGGTAAAGATACCGGTAATTGTGCTTGATTGTCCGACACTGATTGCACCAAAACACACTGAACATGTTAACATGAATTGTGACTGTATTGTGTCGCCCTCAAAACTACTTCCATGTCTATAAACTGTAGTGCTGGTTAGGGGTGTCACGATACACCAATCTCACGATACGATACGTATCACGATTTTAAGGTCACGATACGATACGTATCGCGATACATAATTTTCGCGCCTTTTCATAGCATTACCTTACTGGCAACATATGCGCTCGCTGATTGGTCCATCAAAATAGTCTAGCCAATCACAAAAGCTGTTAGTTTCCAACCTATTTTTTAAGTAAAGCTAGCTACATCTATTTATCGGAGCGGTCTCGTATAATTTTACTATCAAGACTTTGAAGGAGATGGATATAGCATAAAAATTTTAATCGATAAAGTTTTAAAATAGGAATCGATACACGCAAGCATGTATCTTGTATCGTATCGTCAGTAAAAATGTATCGATGCATCGATACATTCACGTATCGCGACACCCCTAGTGCTGGTACACATATCTAATGTGATCAAACTTGATTACTTAATCAGTGCTTAAATCTAAAGACAGAGAAGAGATCGCTGAGGTCCTACAGTTTTAGAATCAGGGGATCTGTCACTACACAGAGGAACGATCCAAGACGTCAGGATGTGTTGACACATTCTCAAATAGATCACCATGTCTGACCAGCCTTGACCTTTGAGTCCCTAGTGTTTGACCTTTTGAACTTTGACATTGAGGTCATGGCTATCACATTTACTTCAAACATTGTTAATCGCCATCTTTCATAGTGTATATATGATATGACATTCATCTGAAGTGTAACATTTCAAATCTACATCGTCTAATAATATCATGAGTAAGTGTTTTCAAAGATTTTCTAAAAAAGATTTCAGTCATTACAATATTTGGCACATGGCTTTTGAAATTTAACTTTTTTCAAAGAATTCTCATTTGAAAGATTTAAACAAATAGACTCCTATAACTCCTGCATTTGTCCATCACATTGATTCATCTTCCAGATCTGGTAAGATTGTGAAAATAGTACAGAATATCTGGAAAAGGCAGCTAAATTACCATTTAGGGCATAAAAGAAATGACAAAGGTACTCCTGGCATATAAAACAAGGTGTGTACTTTATGGCACTTGAACGGCTCTCCAGACAATGCGATATGAATATTCTTTCATCCTCTTCAGTGCAAATGGCAAGGTTCTTGGTACCTTGTAAGAACAAGAAGACAGATGGTATAAAACAGTGAACCAGAAATTCCCATGCAGTTGGCACAACTATTGTATAAATTAGTGACAAATATAACCGTTAGTGTTCAAGGAAAGATTTTCTCCAAGGCTGTTGCAGTCTCCAAGTGTACATGTCTGCAAGCTGGCCGACCGTTACTTCCCCTTCACTGGATTCCTGGCTGTGGGTCCCATTGTTCACAGGTTGTTCTGCAAGAAGCTGAGGACCATTGTCTTATAGTGTTCGCTGGACTCGTGGCTGCGGATCCCGTGGCGTTCGTTTGGGTACACCTTAAAAGGATTGAAGAAAGTTACACTTCTGGATCTATAGAGCAGTGGTTTCTGATGTCAATAATAACATGAGTAAGTGAGTTTAGTTTTACACCGCTTTTAGCGGTGAGGTGAGGTGAGGTGAGGTGAGGTGAAATTGGGTTTAACGTCGTGCTTGAGAATATTTCGCTTATATGACGACGTGCATGCGTGTGTATGTGTATGTGCGGCTGCTTGTACTAGCCCAGACTGAAGCTGGTTTTATAGTGCTAGCCCACTGAGATACCAAGCTGCAGTGAAGCATGAATACCCCACTCAGACACATTATACTGACTCCGAGCCGACCAATCCTTGTTGTACCCATTAATGCCGAGCGCCAGACAGGGACCAACAAGTACCATATTTTAACGTCTTTTGGTATGACGCGGTCGGTGATCGAACCCGCGACCTTCCGCTCTCCGGGCGGATGCTCTAACCACTACACCACGGAGGCGGTCCCGCTTTTAGCGATATTCCAGCAATATCATGGTGGGGGACACCAGAAATGGGCTTCACACATTGTACCCATGTGGGGAATCAAACCTGTGTTTTCTGTGAACAGCGAACACCTCTAGGCTATCCTTACCACCCCGGTCAAAATTGGAGTATACCCACCATGGTATAGCAAGATGTATTTGGTATCATTAGAAAGCTTGGAAAATCTAGCAACAAATGGTATGATGCATTTCTGTGATACTATTGAAAATGCTTAGTAACCATGGATGCAACGTGTCCCATATGCTGGCCTGAAAGTACTTTTCCAGAAAGCAGAATCTGTGAGGTGTTATATGATACCTATACATGTTGCTGTTCTTATACAGCCAAAGACCCGGGTTCGATTCCCCACATGGTATCATGGTGGGGACACCAGAAATGGGCTTCACACATTGTACCCATGTGGGGAATCAAACCTGTGTTTTCTGTGAACAGCGAACACCTCTAGGCTATCCTTACCACCCCGGTCAAAATTGGAGTATACCCACCATGGTATAGCAAGATGTATTTGGTATCATTAGAAAGCTTGGAAAATCTAGCAACAAATGGTATGATGCATTTCTGTGATACTATTGAAAATGCTTAGTAACCATGGATGCAACGTGTCCCATATGCTGGCCTGAAAGTACTTTTCCAGAAAGCAGAATCTGTGAGGTGTTATATGATACCTATACATGTTGCTGTTCTTATACAGCCAAAGACCCGGGTTCGATTCCCCACATGGGTACAATGGTGTACAATTTATGGTGTCCCCACCATGATATTGCTGGAATATTGCTCACTTATAATGTACTCGACCGTGACCTTGTTTCACATGGTAAGGTGGTGTAGAGAATGGAACAGCATATGCATTCTCAAATATGATAAATGACTATTCATATTGAATACTAGTGTTCTCCGTAAAATAGTATGGTTACCATGGAAACGTCCCAAGATGACACTTCGGACACAACTATCTCCTTTAACTTTCTAGCTAGCGGGAGATAACCATGATTATCTAGATTTATATTTCAGGTTTGCAAAATGGAGGAAAAAATAACAGAAATTTCCATAATAAGGCACCGTTCATAATTTATGGCTAGGGGGGTAAGTGACCCCCCTGCATGTCATGTACAAAATCAATTACCCCCTCCGCCTACCCATATTTTTTAAGCATAATTTTTTAACATTTTTATGTTTAAAATTGATGACCCCCATAAAAAAAAAAAAAATTAAAATAAAAAATTGATGCCCCCCTACCTCCCCAAAACAAAATGGCCTACCCCCCCTTAAAATCATCATCAACATCCCCCAGCCATAAATTATGAACGGTCCCTAAGAAAGTTGTATAAACATCTGTCTGAATGACAACATTTCCAGTTTGACATGAGATATTGCTTAAGACAAGGCCATTCCCTTGCCTGTAGATGCATCAATAGAAAGAGTTTTACATGTCCACATACAAGTCAATGACCTTGACCTTTAATTTCAGCCACTCACTCAAGGGTGGCAGTACTGACCTGGAGCTGGTAGGGCTTGCAGGCCTTGACCAGGGCGTTGACCAGGTGACTGGTGTGGTGGAAGTGGACGTTCTCGTCGATCAGGCCGTGGATGATGAGTAGGCGATTCTCTCTGAAACAGACATCACAAAGTCAGCTGCATCAGTTGATGATATGGCAGCCACTTAAATATACTGACAACACTACACAGAACATCTATACAATGTTATGTAAAAATCTGTATATTTCTATCTAAAATCTTGAAAATTAGGTGGTATTTTAATTCTTTCTATTTTATTTTCATTTGTATTATTTACATTTGGTTGGTTGGACTATGCATATAGTGTATTCCATCAAATAAAGAAAGCATATGATGAGAAGATCCTTGCTGGTAAAGGGAGGCAACTCTGGGCAGCACAGAAGAGAAGCCTTTCAACCGGGTTTCAAACAGTGAGTGAGTTTGGTTTTTATGCTGCTTTTAGCAATATTCCAGCAATATCACGGCAGGGGACATCTTTTCAAACAGACTCCATACTCACTCATCAGGGAACCTGTCTATGTAGCTGAGGACTGAGCCGTTGGTGTAGCCGTCCTTGTTGGCTTGTGGGACGTCCAGGTAGCGCTCTGTGTAGCCTGTGTCGTACAGGATCCAGTTAACCACTGGGGCACCTGCTATAGCTGCCTGCAACACATATCATCATCATCATCATCATCATGATCATCCTTGTCGTCGTCATCATCATTACACATACACATATCATCATGTCAGCTTGATGAAGGAGAAAAGCCCAATGAGATGCAGGTCTCCAAAGTCAATCACTTGGATGAACCCTTAGGGCACAAGTCTGGTGCTGATAGGTGTTGTGTGGTGTGCGGTATGGTGCGTTATGGTGTGGTGTGGTGCGGTGTGGTGTGGTGTGCGGTGCGGTGTCGTGTGCGGTATGGTGTGGTGTGGTGTGGTGTGGTGTGCGGTATGGTGTGGTGTGCGGTGTCGTGTTATAGTATGAGGTGGTGAGGTGAGGTGAGGTGAGGTGAGGTGAGGTGAGGAGAGGAGAGGAGAGGAGAGGAGGGGAGGGTGAGGTGATGTGATGTGATGTGATGTGTGTGATGTGATGTGATGTGATGTGATGTGATGTGATGTGATGTGATGTGATGTGATGAGATGTGATGTGATGTGAGGTGAGGTGAGGTGAGGTGAGGTGAGGTGAGGTGAGGTGAGGTGAGGTGAGGTGAGGTGAGGTGAAGTGAGGTGAGAATGTACAAATACAATCAAGTGCAGTATGGGCAATATCCAACACAAGGAGAATGTTACCTTGAAGATATCCGGTCTCTGAGCGAGCCCCATCAGTGCCAAGTAGCCACCTTGAACAGCACAGACACAGGATTAGTCACACAAACCTTTGTCAGGCACTGAATACAAACAGCCACAAAACACAATAATACATCATTGTTTCTTCTACACAGGGATGAAACTATCAAACAAACCTGAACATCAGTCCTTGAAGAGGGATTCCATGATGGCAGAGAAATATTGTTAGTGTCCAACAATGTATGACATTCTCATCAGGTAAATCAAATCTCCTCCTAAAACCAGCCAAGTACGACAACATTCTTATCAGGTAAATCAAATCTCATCCTAAAACAGGCCAAGTATGACATTCTTGTCAGGTAAATCAAATCTCATCCTAAAACCAGCCAAGTACGACAACATTCTTATCAGGTAAATCAAGTCTCATCCTAAAACAAGCCAAGTATGACATTCTTGTCAGGTAAATCAAATCTCATCCTAAAACCAGCCAAATACGACATTCTTATCAGGTAAATCAAACCTCATCCTAAAACAAGCCAAGTATGACATTCTTGTCAGGTAAATCAAATCTCATCCTAAAACCAGCCAAATACGACAACATTCTTATCAGGTAAATCAAGTCTCATCCTAAAACAAGCCAAGTATGACATTCTTGTCAGGTAAATCAAATCTCATCCTAAAACAAGCCAAATACTACATTCTTATCAGGTAAATCAAACCTCATCCTAAAACAAGCCAAGTATGACATTCTTGTCAGGTAAATCAAATCTCATCCTAAAACAAGCCAAGTACGACAACATTCTTATCAGGTAAATCAAGTCTCATCCTAAAACAGGCCAAGTATGACATTCTTGTCAGGTAAATCAAATCTCATCCTAAAACAAGCCAAGTACGACAAAATTCTTATCAGGTAAATCAAATCTCATCCTAAAACAAACCAAGTATGACATTCTTAACAGGTAAATCAAATCTCATCCTAAAACAAGCCAAGTATGACATTCTTAACAGGTAAATCAAATCTCATCCTAAAACCAGCCAAATACGACATTCTTATCAGGTAAATCAAATCTCATCCTAAAACAAGCCAAGTATGACATTCTTGTCAGGTAAATCAAATCTCATCCTAAAACCAGCCAAATACGACATTCTTATCAGGTAAATCAAATCTCATCCTAAAACTAGCCAAGTATGACATTCTTGTCAGGTAAATCAAATTCTCCTAAAACAAACCAAGTATGACATTCTTAATCAAATCTCATCCTAAAACAAACCAAGTACTGACGACATTCTTGTCAGGTAAATCAAACCTCATCCTAAAACAGGCCAAGTATGACATTCTTGTCAGGTAAATCAAATCTCATCCTAAAACAAGCCAAGTAATGACGACAGGTAAATCAAATCTCATCCTTATCAGGTAAATAAATCAAATCTCATCCTAAAACAAATCCTAAAACCAGCCAAATGACATTCTTAACAGGTAAATCAAATCTCATCCTAAAACAAGCCAAGTATGACATTCTTAACAGGTAAATCAAATCTCATCCTAAAACCAGCCAAATACGACATTCTTATCAGGTAAATCAAATCTCATCCTAAAACTAGCCAAGTATGACATTCTTGTCAGGTAAATCAAATCTCATCCTAAAACCAGCCAAATACGACATTCTTATCAGGTAAATCAAATCTCATCCTAAAACTAGCCAAGTATGACATTCTTGTCAGGTAAATCAAATCTCATCCTAAAACAAACCAAGTATGACATTCTTAACAGGTTAATCAAACCTCATCCTAAAACAAACCAAATACGACATTCTTGTCAGGTAAATCAAACCTCATCCTAAAACAAACCAAGTATGACATTCTTGTCAGGTAAATCAAATCTCATCCTAAAACAAACCAAGTATGACATTCTTAACAGGTTAATCAAACCTCATCCTAAAACAAACCAAATACGACATTCTTGTCAGGTAAATCAAACCTCATCCTAAAACAAACCAAGTATGACATTCTTGTCAGGTAAATCAAATCTCATCCTAAAACAAACCAAGTATGACATTCTTAACAGGTTAATCAAACCTCATCCTAAAACAAACCAAGTATGACAATCTTGTCAGGTAAATCAAATCTCATCCTAAAACAAGCCAAGTATGACATTCTTGTCAAGTAAATCAAACCTCATCCTAAAACAAGCCAAATACGACATTCTTGTCAGGTAAATCAAACCTCATCCTAAAACAAACCAAGTATGACATTCTTAACAGGTTAATCAAACCTCATCCTAAAACAAACCAAATACGACATTCTTGTCAGGTAAATCAAACCTCATCCTAAAACAAGCCAAGTATGACATTCTTGTCAGGTAAATCAAATCTCATCCTAAAACAAACCAAGTATGACAATCTTGTCAGGTTAATCAAATCTCATCCTAAAACAAACCAAGTATGACAATCTTGTCAGGTAAATCAAATCTCATCCTAAAACAAGCCAAGTATGACATTCTTGTCAGGTTAATCAAATCTCATCCTAAAACAAACCAAGTATGACAATCTTGTCAGGTTAATCAAATCTCATCCTAAAACTAGCCAAGTATGACAATCTTGTCAGGGATATCAAATCTCATCCTAAAACAAACCAAGTATGACAATCTTGTCAGGTTAATCAAATCTCATCCTAAAACTAGCCAAGTATGACATTCTTGTCAGGTTAATCAAATCTCATCCTAAAACTAGCCAAGTATGACATTCTTATCAGGTAAATCAACTCTGTTACATACTCACCGTAAGACCAGCCATGTATAGCTATTCTCGTAATGTCAATGAAGTCTTCTTTGGAAGCCAGCCAGAGCAGACCCTCGACCTGTTCTTCTATCTCTACAGTTCCCTAAACAGAATGAGAATAAGTTTGGTGAGGTGGTGGTGGGTTTAAACTTAGAACAAGGTACATGACTTCCCAAGCCTTATGCGTAAGATGTTGAAGTGATACACAGTAGCTCCCAGTCTGTGATAAAGTGGCCGGAGTCTAGACAAACTTGACATGACCTAGTGAGGCAAGAAAATGTGCTTTAAAGATGTGTCCCAGATTACTCAACTTACCAAACAATGTGCATACATCCATGTATGTGTTAAAAACCTTGGACCAGTAATATCTGGTAGTAACAATGCCTGCTGCATTGTGATAGCCAACTGGAACACTACGCTGCAGACCTAACATGAAACTCAGACACAGTGTACTGATTCTGAGCCAGCAAGTCCTTGTGTTACCCAGGCAGGGCAACAACAATTACCATCCTTTGACAGGACACAGACGATGTCCGCTTTTAATCCACAAAATCAACCCGTGAAGATACGGGTTAGAATTGATCTTGAGAAACCCATGCTTGTCGCTAGAGGCGATTAACAGGATCGGGTGGTCAGGCTAGCTGACTTGGTTGACACATGTTACTGAATATCATTTTTGTAGATCGATGCTCATGTTGTTGATCACTGGACTGTCTGGTCCAGAGTCGATTATTTTCAGACCACCGCCATATAGCTGGAATATTGCTGAATGTGGCGTAAAACTTATATCACTCACTCCCCCACCAAATCACAGATGTGGTGTGTCTACATATCAAGAAGCTCAGCTAACACTAAGCCGTTAAAATTATCTGTTTCTTCATGCACATCCGCATGTTGTCTTAATTAATCCTGTTCAATATACACAATTCTGTTCTGTACTGTAGTACTTCAGTTTTGCTTGACAATGGTATAAGATTCTAGACCAAAATGTCGCATCATAATATACTGAGGGAAACAAATAAAGGAACACCACTTCATGGCAGTGTTCCTTTATTTATTCTCAGATTTCCTCCCACAACGCTATTCAAAGCTGGTGATGAAAATCGGAAAATATTAAAGGATCACTTGAATTTTCCTATGTTCCTTTATTTGTTTCTCTCAGTATATGAATAAAGAAGTTGTCATCCATATAGTATCATACCTTTCTCATAATGAAAGTGAAGTTAGGACTCACGTTCGGACTCTCAAGTGCTTGTCAACAGTCTTGTTAATCTGGGGATAGGTAAAGGAAAGAAGATTTCCCATCTGAGATAGATTACAGAAAATTCGACTCACCAGTTTCCCCTTGATATGACTCTCAAACTGAAGGCCCCGATTACATGAACCCCGGCCGTCTATCGTGACGACAGCGTATCCTTGGGAAGCCAACGTGTGTAGTCGCAGGAATCTGACACACAAGAAACACACATCACAAACTACTCTAGAATTCAGTAGCACATGAATCTGATCTCTATTCTGTATACCATGGAGCTACTCACTACCAAAACATCATTTCAAACAAGTGTCTCCATCTTGGCTGTTTTTAACAGATGTTCTTCCTCTCACTGGTTCAATAAAAACATCCTCTCAAACCGCTTTGAGGACCAAACAAAGTATTGTGTAGCAGGGCTCGAGTTAGTGCTTTGTTACTTTGACTTGTGCAACCCGATAATACAAAGTGCAACCTAGATATAGTCCAACTTGTGGGCAAACTTCTGAAATAAAACATCTAAATAATTCAGTAGCATATTTCTGTCATTATATATTGCAATAAAGACAGTGCAACTTGAATTTGGCTGGTGCAACTACGTTTCTATTTTAGGTTGCACCTGGTGCAAGTAGGTTAACATCTCTTAAATCGAGCCCTGTGTAGATTCTGATTTTAATAAGGGACCTCATCTTATCTATGAGATCGTCTAATATACGGTCAATGCAGTATTTCTGTTTATACACAGCCATAAGAAAACGATTATGATTGATACGTGGACCCCAAGTTATCAGAATAAGCGGATGGGCAGAACATCAAACTCGGAGTCCAACTCACTTGAGTCCCTTGAAGGCGTTGGTGACCAACTGCACCTGGGGTCCCCCATATACAAACAGGACTGTGGGGTAGCGAGTGCCGGGGTCGTAGTTGTGGGGGTAGTAGTACATGCCGTGCATGGTGTAGCCACTCTTACTCGGGTAGCTGAATAACACCGGGGCTCGGTACTCCGGACAGGCTGAGAAAAGGAACAGCAGCATGTTCAAAGGTTTGTTTGTTTGTGGTTACTTCACATATTGTTTGTTGATTCATATATTGTTTGTCGTTTATCATATCCTTATCACAGAGTGAGGTGTCTACAAGGTTTGTTAAGGGGGATGTGTCTACAGACATGACTTACATGTAGAGCTTATCACAGTACCACAAGGCTCAGCCTGTGTGTGTTGAGGGGGATGGTCTCCATGGGAGATACGGTACACCTTACATCGAGGTGTGTGCTGGATCGAGCTGTACACAGACACAAACAGAGAACAGGCCTGCAATCAAACAAACACATAAAGCATCAAGCACACAAACAGTGACAGGGACATTCGATTTTGGGCATTCATTATTCCAACATTATCAAGGTGGTGGGCCATGAGATTAAAACTTCATGTATCATACAAAACTCAGATCACAAATCAGGTGAAGTTGAGCAATGTTGGGCACGGAGAGTCCTTGGATGGGTGACCGTGTTTGGCAGCTTGACTCCTGAGAGTTTCTTGGACTTCAGTCCTGCCCCACAACGAAACACATGTGATACATGTGGTCTCATCTTAGGCAAGTGAGTTTGTTCAAAATTGCCTCTGTCCACCAAGCAGAAAATGGGTACCCGATAGGATAAAGGCATGTGACTATAAGCCTCTGGCGCCTAACAGGAAGCTTGGGTTATCCGGGGTAATAATAATCAGATTGTTTGGGCGCTTCAAGCATACATTGTGCATGGAGCAATGAGCATCATATATGGACTACTATTATTTTACAGGATATATTGTTTAGCTGTGATCAAGTGATATCTCCTTGGAAATACTGCTTCAATGAATGTTTCGTTGACCATTGAGATACCAATGGTTACCATAACATCAGAATCAAATGACATCTTAAGGCTTTCTGTCACTGAATCTAGCCAGCTATCTCTCCTTTTCTGCACTCGAGGCACTGGTAGTTACTGTTTAGAAATTGAACAAGTTGGAAAAAAGATTATAGATGATAAATAGAACCTCACCCTCAAGTCTTTGATGTGAACATATCAACAATTGTCGATGAAATTAAAATCTCCTTGGCTGGAGGTGTAGTTTTAATCTTTTATTAATGAGTGTGGATATGTTTTGAACAATCAAAAATATGGATCGTAAATATCTTGGGTGTATCTTTTTGTTGTGAATATGGAGCAGACAATTTTACAAACTTTTCCCATAGGTATTTATTATCCTGAACTGATTTCATTCAGTATATCAGACATCCAAACACACTCCAATATATTGCTCACATTGGAGAAGTTTAGACTGACTGAGATTGGTTTTACGCCTCTTTTAGCAATATTCCAGCAACATCACGGCGGGGGACACCAGAAATGGGCTTCACACATTGTACCCATGTGGGGATTTGAACCAGGGTCTTTGGCGTGACGAGCCAACGCTTTAACCATTAGGCTACCCCACCGCCCCGGGGAAGTTTAGAGGGGTTTTCATCATGAGAAGTCATAGGTTTAAAGACAAGCCCTTCAAGTCAATCATAGTCATGATAGGATAACAATAGTCATTACAAAATAATCAAAAGCTCTTTGAATTTTTAATAAAAAATATTTCATTCAAAAAACATAAATATCACACTCTGGAAAACAGAACCAATCAAAATTCCAGATATATTTGGGTGCTTTATCTGTAAACTTACGAGTTTGAATCAGATGATTATAAATGAAATCTTGCTGTTTTGATTGTTAGCTCACCTTATCTAACGAGACAGCGTGGCTGAAACCAGGCTGGGTGAGTCGGACTGGTTCACTGGGCGAGTTGTACGACACACAGTACCTGTAACAGACAAACACTGTGAGTCAGGTTGTACGTCACTTTTAGCAGTATTCATCCAAAATCGTAGCTCAGGGCATCTGAAATTGGCTTCACACAATGGACCCATCTGGGAAATCAAACCTGGGCCTTTGATCTGAGGAACAATTGCTTCAATCACATAATAATAATAATAATAATAGTGGGTATTTATAACTGCATCTGTATCCGTGCATTCAGTGCTCGCTCAAGGTGCTACAACAAGGGTAAATCTATGTACAATGTATATGTCAGGGTAGAGACTGAGATCTGGTAGAATCGGAGATTCTACCAGTAGAGACTGCGATCGTAGTCTCTACTGGTAGAGACTACGATTATATGGAATAACCTATGCAAGCAAGTGCAAGCTTATGCAAGCAAGTATAATAAGTGGGGATAATGTTTTCCTGTTATTTGCCAGTTATAATTGAACTTATTTATTGCTATCTTGTTAACTTTATTTGTTAAGTCTGTTTTGGAGTAAGGTACAACAACTAACGTGTGCCAAAATAAAGTTTAGTACTTATGATTATGCAGTGTTTGCCATGACGCAGAAAACCTGCGTATTTGACTCACAAATTATCTCAAATACGCAGTGAATTTATAAGCTCACGTCATTGTTGAGGCAATGCTCGACCTGGGCTGTTAGTTCAGATCTACCAGATCGCAGTCTCTAGCCTGACATATACATCACACTACAAATAGTTGGATTTAAAAAGGAAGAAAGGATCTAAGAGAAAGCTACGGAGAAGTAATGTGTTTTTTAGAAGGGACTTGAAAGAGTTCAGTGATCAGCTGGTAGTGGATCCAAAGCAATGCTGCAGTGAAGGCAAAGGTCCTCTGGCCATAGGAGACAAGTCTGACTTTAGGGACTGTAAGTACGTGCTGAGTCTGGGATCTTAGACATCTTGCAGGGGTGTACAATGTGAGAAGTTCAGATAAGAGACGCTGGAGCATGACTGTGGGGACATTAATATACAAGACACAGGATTTTGAACATGGCTACCACCCTGTTCTACCAGACAAATTCTAACTTTTTTCATCTATGAGAGGATGAGTCAGGTTTTACACTTCTTTATGCAACATTCCTGCAATATCATGGCAGGCGTGACAAACGGTGGATCCCAGTGATTCACAAAGCTCCTACATGCAGTTGGACCTGCATCCATATCAAGGCTTAAACTTAACGTGACTTAAACGTACAAATGCATTTCAAGGGGAGAGTCCTTCAGCCCATTGAAGTACACCAGTTTGCGCTGCTCGTCCACCCATATCTGAAACAAGATGAGATTAAATGAACAAACTGCATAGGTTTTCCATGGAATTCTAAAGGCTGACCAGGCAACTTTTATTGTCTTTGTGTTTCCTTAGCAATATGCTACACCCATAAACAGTCTGCCTGGTTGATTGCAGAATAGGCTGGTTTGTGTTGAGTGATTTCAACGATTACACACTGTCACCTACAGGTGTGTTGATTATAACACTGTCACCTACAGGTGTGTTGATTATAACACTGTCACCTACAGGTGTGTTGATTATAACACTGTCATCTACGGGTGTGTTGATTATAACACTGTCACCTACAGGTGTGTTGATTATAACACTGTCACCTACAGGTGTGTTGTTTATAACACTGTCACCTACAGGTGTGTTGATTATAACACTGTCACCTACAGGTGTGTTGATTATAACACTGTCACCTACCGGTGTGTTGATTATAACACTGTCACCTACCGGTGTGTTGATTATAACACTGCCACCTACCGGTGTGTTGATTATAACACTGTCACCTACCAGTGTGTTGATCATAACACTGTCACCAACAGTCGTGTTGATTATAACAACAACAATAATATTAATAATAATACATGGATATTTGTAAAGACATCCACTGCAGCATTATTATTTTTTAACATCATTCTTATCCTGGTCAACGAATCAGCGCACACAATATATTCAATCTCAGCTCCCTGGGGAGTATACGACCAAAGCTGCCCGTGATGTGTCAGAAGGTTAATAGTCACATGACTATCACATGCTACCAGGAACCCAATCACTGATGGGTAAGTAGAGGCCTACTTTCAATTAAATCAGTTTCCTAGGAAACATTACATGTCGTACCATCAGCAATCTGCCTACTCTAGATGACCAGCATTACAAAATACATTCATGTTTGTTGTGCCGCAGCACTATTGCAGCTACTTGACTGAAATTGATTTGAACCAGAGTGAGTGTGTGAGTGAGTTTAGTTTTATGCCACGCTCACCCAGTGAGTGATGTTATGAGCACAATGACATCTAACCAACTAAATAACTAAGTATGATCATCTGATCCATATAGTCACACAGGTTGCCAAGGATTCCCAAGGCAGAACTAATGGATAAATACTGTCAACGTGTACCTGTTTCCCGTTCACCTCCCAGTCACCCCCGGTTACTGCCACCTCTCTCACCATCTGACTCTGGAGGAAGTCTGGAAGAAGACAGAGGAAGAACCTTTAAGCTTCAATCACCCAGAAGCATAGCACATGTCTGGATGTTAGAAATGTCATGGCACTGTACTTTACCTGACTGTAGTTGACAGTTCAGTGTGAGAAACAGCCACTGGCCTGCTAGACAGTGGCTAGTAAATATCCACTTGGGGCAGTAAATCTCTACAGTCACTGGCCCGACTGGCTAGTGAATTTTCATGGGGTCATTTTCTAAAT
The DNA here is from genome assembly GCF_003918875.1 of Haliotis rubra. Lineage (NCBI taxonomy): Eukaryota > Metazoa > Mollusca > Gastropoda > Lepetellida > Haliotidae > Haliotis > Haliotis rubra. The sequence goes on from NW_025767429.1 coordinate 294,163, forward strand.
ATATCACTCTCACTTACTTGTTCAGTTATAATACACTTTTAAATCATACAAGATTATGGCCAGATATAAATGTTCATCATATTAGTAGCTTCATGATGAAACCTATGTCATGCTGACAATATCTTATTCTGGTCTATTTGTGTTTTAGCTTCTGCATTGTTTTAGTTTCTACATTCAAATTTCGGGCTAGTGAATGTGGGCTAGTAACTTTCAGGCACAGCTGGCCTGACTGGCTCGAAACTTTGGAAACTACTTCCCACACTGCGATGGTTTGAAACAACTTTAACAAAGACAGACAGTTGACAAGTTTGCTGTCAGGGTCACAGATCAAATCATTTCTGTACAAGAAATTCACATATAAGACAACTCCCCAAACATTATTCAGGCAAACTTGGATTCAAATGGATGCCTAAGGATGCCACAGTACACAATCCAAGATGACCTGGGCCACCTCTACCCAGTGTTTGCAATACTATAATTTGCCAGTTGGCCATCAGGGCCTGCTGCCGCCTGCAGGCTTTAAAACCCACAGGCCCTGAATGATATCTGCAGGCCCATTTTGTTAAAGTCAAACCAATAAAAACAAAATAAACTACACTGTGTACAGTTTCACATTGTTTTTACAAGATCAATGAGCAAAGCTTATGGCACACGGAGAAGTTTTTATTTTTTAAGACTGGTGTTGACATTCCTATGCGTAAAGCGCTGAAATACCAGGAAGTGAAACTGTAAGTTATTGTAACATGATGGATCATGGATTCCCGAACGTTAATAAAGAGAAAAATATGGGAAAGATTCCAGTCGAAAAAAACCTCACAGACAGTTTACTGAAGGCCAGTAGGGTCAGCAAATATTTGAAACTGTCGGCCCGATACAATAACAACTGGTGCTGGGCCTCTGGGCCGGCGGTTATTTCGAACGCTGCCTCTACCCCCTAAAAGTCAGCAATATCCTTGAGAGCCAACAGCATGAACTCTAACCGTGAGACCTGTCTTCCAGCTCCATTGCATGGTTTGTATCAGGTGGCGGTGTTTGGAGTTTGGACGTCACATGATACAGATGCCTGTACCCACTCTTTTCACTGGACCACAGGAAGCTGATCTCATCCGTGGAGGATTGTGGGAAAAAGTGAAGGACGTCATGAACCTGCAACCGCATCAAAACATTCAAATTAATTCAATGTCTGAGAAGACATGGGCATGGTCAAAGTGCAAAACTTAAATCAAGGTCAAAATTTATATCAAGGTCAATATAAAGTGAGTGAGTGAGTTCAGTTTTATGCCACACTCAGCAATATTCCAGCTATATGGTGGCGGTCTGTAAATAATTGAGTCTGGACCAGACAATGCAGGGATCAACAGCATGAACATCAATCAATGCAATTGGGAACCGATGACATGTGTCAACCCAGTCAGCGAGCCTGACCACCCGATCCCGTTAGTCGCCTCGTACGACAAGCTTGGGTTACTGAAGATCAATTCTAACCCAGTCAGGTAAATATAAAAATGTGGAAGACAACTTTGACTGCTATCAAACAAACAACATTCAAAATTCACCAGTGAGTGAGTGAGTTTAGTTTTACGCCACATTGAGCAATATTCCAGCAATATCACGGCGGGGACACCAGAAATGGGCTTCACACATTGTGCCCATGTGGGGAATCGAACCCGGGTCTTCGGCGTGACGAGCGAACACATTAACCACTAGGCTAACCCACCACCCAAAAATTCACCAGTAATCCAACAAAGGACCATTACACAGATAAAGTCTACTGGGTCTGTGTCCCACAAACTGATGAACTGATGAGCACTACAACAAGTGTTGGGGAGGTGGGGTAGCCTAGTGGTTAAAGCGTTCGCTCGTCATGCTGAAGACCCGGGTTCGATTCCCCATATGGGTACATTGTGTGAAGCCCATTTCTGGTGTCCCCCGCCGTGATATTGTTGGAATATTGCTAAAAGTGGCGTAAAACCCAACTCACTTAATCACGACAAGTGTTGAAGTATGGGAGGAGCAGTCACGTTGTGAACAGTGCCCAGTAGTGGTGGTCCGATTAATTGAAATAATCGAAGATTGGTCGCAGTGACTAAACAACCAAGCAATCGATCATGTTTTCCCATAATCGAACACAAACAATTTTGGAACACTTGTTTGCATTAACAATATTTTTCACAGGGTTGGTTTTGTCTGTTACATTTCATGACCACTACAAGCTCGTTCCGAGTCATGGTTGAATTTATCTTAAAGACTCCAAGAAATTAATGTTCCTAGCCTACTAGTCATCCTTTAAAGATGTGAAATTTGCAAATGCATTTTGTGCAATTTGCAAAAACACCATGTTTTTTGTCCATTAACAAAAAATAATCAGGAAAATTTCATAAATGACGCTAACCAATTATTTTCGATGATTGATCGGTTGTAATGAACCAATCATCAATTATGAGATTTTAAACAATTCCCAGCACTAGTGCCCAGTTCATTATGCATTTCCACCTAGACAAGATGGTGTTGAAAACAGAAGGATTTGACTAGCAGATATTTTCTTCATACAACAAGTACTTGGGCAATATTTGAAAGTGAAAACTGTAAAGAAGGCAACCAGTCTAACAAGCTGGGCTTTTTAAGTTTCTGGTTTTGTTTAAAGTTTACAATGGATCTATCACTGATTTCTACAGTTGTACAAACTGAGATTACTTTATTTGCCCCCAAAATTACACTAGATGACTTGACCAGTGCATATTTAAGTTAACTGGTCCATAAGCAAATATACTAGACACAGACCAGTGGATCAACGTTCTGTTGATGCTGATAGACAAACAACTTTGTTTCAGATGAGCTAAGCAAGCTCTGCACAAACAAGCATTCTGTTTTGAACTGAAGCACTAAGGCCAAAAACGACCTTACAACTGACTCACATTGATCCAGATCGTGGACGTCCCTCTGTAGATGAACTGCAAAGGGGGATAAGTGCTGGTGTCAAAGCTGCTCATCTCAATGTCGGAGGATACGGGCATGAAGTACTCGAAGGGGATAAGGATGACAGCCAGCTGCTTCTGTTCTCGGTCCAACACCTGGGCATAGACGCTGCAACAGACGCCGAGATCAGCGCACAAATCATCACCATCAAATACTGTGGAGTCCTGGGTATCAGTTAATAACAAGGCTGATCCCAGTATGTAACAAGCCTGATCCCATATTGTAACAAGGCTGATCCCAGTATGTAACAAGGCTGATCCCAGTATGTAACAAGGCTGATCCCAGTATGTAACAAGGCTGATCCCAGTATGTAACAAGGCTGATCCCAGTATGTAACAAGCCTGATCCCATATTGTAACAAGGCTGATCCTAGTATGTAACAAGGCTGATCCCAGTATGTAACAAGGCTGATCCCATATTGTAACAAGGCTGATCCCATATAGTAACAAGGCTGATCCAATATTGTAACAAGGCTGATCCTAGTATGTAACAAGGCTGATCCCAGTATGTAACAAGGCTGATCCCATATTGTAACAAACCTGATCCCATATTGTAACAAGGCTGATCACAGTAACAAGGCTGATCTCATAATGTAACAAGGCTGATCCCAGTATGTAACAAGGCTGATCCCAGTATGTAACAAGGCTGATCCCAGTATGTAACAAGGCTGATCCCAGTATGTAACAAGCCTGATCCCAGTATGTAACAAGGCTGATCCCAGTATGTAACAAGGCTGATCCCAGTATGTAACAAGCCTGATCCCAGTATGTAACAAGGCTGATCCCAGTATGTAACAAGGCTGATCCCAGTATGTAACAAGGCTGATCCCAGTATGTAACAAGGCTGATCCCAGTATGTAACAAGGCTGATCCCAGCCTGATATTGTAACAAGGCTGATCCCAGTATGTAACAAGGCTGATCCCAGTATGTAACAAGGCTGATCCCAGTATGTAACAAGGCTGATCCCAGTATGTAACAAGGCTGATCCCAGTATGTAACAAGCCTGATCCCAGTATGTAACAAGGCTGATCCCAGTATGTAACAAGGCTGATCCCAGTATGTAACAAGGCTGATCCCAGTATGTAACAAGGCTGATCCCAGTATTGTAACAAGGCTGATCCTAGTATGTAACAAGGCTGATCCTAGTATGTAACAAGGCTGATCCCAGTATGTAACAAGGCTGATCCCAGTATGTAACAAGCCTGATCCCAGTATGTAACAAGGCTGATCCCAGTTTGTAACAAGGCTGATCCCAGTATATGTAACAAGGCTGATCCCAGTATGTAACAAGGCTGATCCCAGTATGTAACAAGGCTGATCCCAGTATGTAACAAGGCTGATCAAGGGTGACCAGTAGTATGTAACAAGGCTGATCCTAGTATGTAACAAGGCTGATCCCAGTGATCCCAGTATGTAACAAGCCTGATCCCAGTATGTAACAAGGCTGATCCCAGTATGTAACAAGCCTGATCCCAGTATGTAACAAGCCTGATCCCAGTATGTAACAAGCCTGATCCCATGTAAGCCTGATGTAACAAGCCTGATCCCAGTATGTAACAAGGCCTGATCCCAGTATGTAACAGGCCTGATCCCAGTATGTAACAAGGCTGATCCCAGTATGTAACTGAAGGTAACTGATCCCAGTATGTGTAACAAGGCTGATCCCAGTATGTAACAAGCCTGATCCCAGTATGTAACAGGCCTGATCCCAGTATGTAACAAGCCTGATCCCAGTATGTAACAAGCCTGATCCCAGTATGTAACAAGCCTGATCAGTAGGTAACAGTATGTAACAAGCCTGATCCCAGTATGTAACAAGCCTGATCCCAGTATGTAACAAGCCTGATCCCAGTATGTAAAGTAAGCCTGCCAGTATGTAACAGGCCTGATCCCAGTATGTAACAAGCCTGATCCCCAGTACAAGGCTGATCCCAGTATGTAACAAGCCTGATCCCAGTAGGTAACACAGGCCTGATCCCAGTATGTAACAAGCCTGATCCCAGTATGTAACAAGGCCTGATCCCAGTAACAAGCCTGAACAAGGTAACTGGCTGATCCCAGTAGGTAACAGGCCTGATCCCAGTATGTAACAGGCCTGATCCCAGTATGTAACAAGCCTGATCCCAGATGTAACAAGCCTGATCCCAGTAGGTAACAGGCCTGATCCCAGTATGTAACAAGCCTGATCCCAGTATGTAACAGGCCTGATCCCAGTAGGTAACAGGCCTGATCCCAGTATGTAACAAGGCCTGATCCCAGAATTAACAAGCCTGATCCCAGTATGTAACAAGCCTGATCCTAGTAGGTAACAGGCCTGATCCCAGTATGTAACAAGCCTGATCCCAGAATTAACAAGCCTGATCCCAGTATGTAACAAGGCTGATCCCAGTATGTAACAAGCCTGATCCTAGTAGGTAACAGGCCTGATCCCAGTATGTAACAAGCCTGATCCCAGTAGGTAACAGGCCTGATCCCAGTATGTAACAAGCCTGATCCCAGTAGGTAACAGGCCTGATCCCAGTAGGTAACAGGCCTGATCCCAGTATGTAACAAGGCTGATCCCAGTATGTAACAAGCCTGATCCCAGTAGTATGTAACAAGCCTGATCCCAGTATGTAACAAGCCTGATCCCAGTAGGTAACAGGCCTGATCCCAGTATGTAACAGGCCTGATCCCAGTAGGTAACAGGCCTGATCCCAGTAGGTAACAGGCCTGATCCCAGTAGGTAACAGGCCTGATCCCAGTATGTAACAAGCCTGATCCCAGAATTAACAAGCCTGATCCCAGTATGTAACAAGCCTGATCCCAGTAGGTAACAAGGCTGATCCCAGTAGTCATCATGTACTTACTACTTGGAGTCTGGAGTCCAGCCAGCTCTCACGATGTACTCCATCCACGGACAGAAACTCGACAGCGGCTCCAGCATATGCCGCTCCACCACTGTGTCCAGCAGCTGGGGAGGAGACACAACACAGGGCTCATAGGGGCAGCATTTATGTGGAAACATTTCATACTCAGGAGGTGGAGATGGAATGTTGGTTTTGTTAATAGAAAGCTGAGCAACATTCATTTCTTGGTTTGTAAATAATCAAGTTTGGGCCAGTAAATCCAGTGACTGACATCATGAGCATCAGTGTCCATTATCACGATATGCACCTAACAACGTTGTCTAGCCTGACCACCAACTCCTGTTGGTCTCCTCTTACCATAAGAACGGGTTGCTGGAGACCAATTTTAACCTGGGTCTTCTCAGGCTGTAAGGAGGGTTTGGGACTGTGATGCAATGTTATGGTCCATGGGCTGATGTATGACCCATGCTGGGTTCTTATTGATGTACTACTATTAGATGAGCCATGACCTGACAAATGACCCCAATTTGCATACATGGGAACGCCCTCCAGAACATTCCATTTGAAAAATGTGGGAAACAGGTTGTCTTCTAAAACTTGAAAAGTTCAATTTCCTCGTGTGAATCGTGCACACGTCTTTTCCATATAAATAATAACATTGTAAGCTAACTCCCTTGCCTGAGAACGAACAATTTGCCCATGCTTCCCTAACTTGGACATGACAGAAGTGGTATTGAGTTCACGCCATGGTCAGCATGTATTGCACGTGCTTAATCGCCAATCTACCTGTAGCAACCAGTGTATTCATCTAGATTCCCTGGTCTGCCTTCTTGTCACAAACGTGTGTACAGCGCAGGCTCATCTAATACGAGTCAAGCAGTATGCTAATTGATCAATGACCAAGGCAATCACATCAAGAATATTTGGTATTAGGTGTCATAAGGCAACATTCTATCCACTGACTTAGAGATAATACTGTGTGTACTTACTGAACCATCTTGCCCCACTTCAAACTCTACAATCCTCAGAGTACTCCTGGCATTTGTGGTGCCTGAAATATTCACATTGTCACAGATCAATCAACTGTACAGATCAGGACACTGATGTAAAAGGCCACCTGGTATGATAGACAAACTGGACGACGTAAATGCAAGAAGAGTGGACAATAATCACTCAAATTGTCATTTGGAGAATAATTTTGACAATGCCATAATGAACAGACATATATAGTATGACCAGAAATTATTGAGAATTTTAGGAATATGTTTAATTGGATTTCTAGTATAAACAACCTTGACCAGCTATCAAGTGCTTGGTTTCATTCAAGAGAGACAACTCTGTTAATCCTTTTTCATTAGTTTGTGAAGAGTTATCCCCCTTTGTCTACTTGCAGCAGACGACATTTTCAGTGATCCTCAGTATGGATGATTTAGAGAAGAGGAAGTTGATTTTAGAGTATTATAACAAGGACATCAGATCAGCTCAAGTGATTTCAAGTAGAACAGGCATCCCTTTGTCCACTGTTTATCCTGTTTTGAAAGATATTGCAAATGGATATGGCATTGAGCACCAGGGAGGCGCAGGTAGGCCCAGAAAATTCACTGTCGGTGACAGGAGGCGGCTTGGTATTCTTGTTTCTAAAAACTAACGAAGGAGTTTAGAAAACTTAAGGCTGGATATGATTGATAGAGGAACTGTGGCTGTCTGTAAGGAGACAATCAGAACTGAGCTGCATGCAATGGGTTGGCAGAAAAGTCGAGGAATTCCATCACCGATCATGAAACCTGAACAAAAGGAGCGAAGGTTGAACTGGTGCTTACAGCATAGAAATTTTAACGGGGACAATGTGATTTTCTCAGATGAAAGTTCTGTGTGGCTGTTTCCTAATACACTGACATTCTGGACCAAACAAACTGGAAAACCTTTGTATCAGCGCCCAAAGTACAGTCCGAAATTTAATGTTTGGCGGCATATCTGTGTTAGGGGCAACGCCCCTCTGTGTATTTGAAGGGAATATGAATAGTGAGCGGTACACAGATATTCTCGAGATACATTTACTTCTATCTGCTCACGTGTTCTATGGAAATGTTTGGATTTTCCAGCAGGACAACGACCCAAAGCATTGTTCAAAGCATTCACAGGCCTGGTTTCGGACCCAAAATATGACATTATTAGATTGGCCAAGCTATAGCCCTGACCTAAATCCAATAGAAAATGTTTGGGGACTTATATTATTTCAATAAGAAAAATCTGACAAATATTGCTGAAATGAAAGAAGAGGTGGTCCGATATTGGGACAGCATGGACCACGACTTTCTTACTTCTTTGATCAGAAGTATGCCCCGCCGCATTGAAGCCTGCATTGCTGCCCATGGTGACTTGACAAAATACTAACTGTTCACCTGTCTTTGAATCTGGAGTTATGTTCTGCTAATATTCACATTTAATACATGAGTAATGAGTGAAAAAAAATTAAAAAATTACAATCTTAAATTCTCAATAATTTCTGGTTGTACTGTATAACCCTGCTTCTGATGAAGTCTTCGATTCAGTGACCAGCCACTGGACCTACCTGCACGAGGGTACCTGTACTCGTCGATACCCTGGTCGTCCGTCACTGGAGCAAACACATGAAGAATCTCCACATCGGACTCATCTACTTCCTCATACAGAATCCTGAATGTGGTGGCTTCATCTGTCAAAAGGATGTGTGTTTATTTGTGAACATTAGGATTGTGACAGGGATTCTCATGTTTAACAGTAGACACATTTAAAATAATGATATATACATAATAGTAATGTAATAAATATAACAATAATGAAAATATATATTCATCATATCATTCATTATCATACAATAAACACAGGTGCAATAGTGATGTGTTGCTGGAGCTCACCTCTAAAGCGAGAAAAAAAATCACAGCCTGATGCCAACTTTGTGCTAAAGGTCACATAAACCCTAGGGGGTACAAATACATAAATCACTAACTGGCATCGTTATAAATGAAACCCCGTCATTAAAACTACTCATTTCGACCTTTAATTGACTTAAATCGACCTTTTTGACAACAGTGCACAATTCTCACCCGCGAACGAAATTTTAACCAATCAGAGTGGCGCGCCTCTGTGACGTCATATGAGGAATAGATTTGAGAGCCGATGCAGAATTCATCTACATTTTAGGGGGTAAATTATCGTGTTTACAGGCTTGTATAAACCTGAAATCGTGACAATTGTTGTGGAAAATGAAAGCTATATGTTCTCACAATCTACTGTCATTTAATTTTGTCTCCTGCTTTGCCTAGTTTCCGAGTTACAACTTGTTTTCATAGACGATTCTTTCAAAATCGATTGGTGTCGTTAGGCCCTATTTGTATAATGACTGATCCAAATTGATCCCATTTCTGTGTTGTTTTACCTCGATATTTAATCATGTCATGTAAAAATCTGTTTGTATTCTCAAAACAGTGTCGGCCCATAAGTTTTCACATGCAATACAGCAATTAATACTCCCTCGTTGTAACCCGTGTTAGGTGGTATAAACCTACACATGTTATTTGTCATCATTCACTTGATGGTCAGTTAATGAATTTATAACAGGTATAATTAGTGGTAACACACTTAGATTACCGACAAAGGTTCCCATTTGGCATTTCTTGTGTCTGGAGTAAATATTCAACATTATAAACATCGATCAAAGGATTAACCGATAACACGCTGATTGATTAATTACTTTTATCTTACACAGCGTAATTGTCAAAAGGTAGTGTTTATGTATGTAGATTTACTAATCTATACTGAATACACTCTGTCGTCGTGTCGGTGTTCTGCGTAAAACAACGTCCTTCTTTCAAAGGATTAACCGGCAATACATTGATTGATTGCCCATTATTGGCTAACTAAATTACTGTTTTAAAGAAAGGTGGACATTATGCAATTAGTTGCCAGGTGTGCTATCTTGGGTGACCAATGAGACTATACACCAATACCTGAAAAGATTTATCACTTTTTCGTATATTAAACTGTTAAAAGACACATCATTTGGAACAGTTTTGTGGATATTGATGGATACATTCCTCGAACAAGGTAATGGCCTGATATTGTTCCTATAACTTTAATCTGTTTTAATTTTAATATTTGCATTTTGTTTTTATTCATTTGTCGTAGCATTCAACAGAATCATTGTTTTCGCCGTGAAGTGTAATGAGACAGACAACATGCACTAGGGTGTGTGTGTGCAAATTATGATTCACATTGGCAAACTATAAAATGTCTAGATATTACAGTTCTGTTATAAATTCACTATAAGTATCAGCAGATCGCCTGCTTTTTATTTAGTTTCAAAATGCATACAAGTGTGATAATAAACTAATTAGGATTATAAGACCAAATATAAAGACGCATTATTGACTAGTATCTACATACTGGTGAGTGGACATTAACCATGGGAATGTAGCAGGAAATTTATCGCGCATAGTATTGTGACTTGACCCCACCTCGCCTCCGTGGAAGAAATCGTTATGTTATAAGTTGTGTCATGCAAAATCCGTTTGGTTATGATTCCAATACATATTTAACAACGAGTAGAAAGTAGTCTTGATTTTCTAACTTGATGAAAACAAACTATAATCTCATTTATTCTAACAGATTTTTTTATTTTTAAAAAATGGCGCTCTGTGGGAACATCCGCCAGTCTGAGGATAAATGGTATTTAGGTTTGTTTTCACCAAGTTACAAAATCAAAACTACTTTCTACTGGTAGTAAAATATGTATTTTATTGATGGCCAATTGGATTTTGCATGATATAGCGTATATCATAACAATTTCTCTCGTGGCAGCCAGGTGGGTGTCAATATAATACTACTTACAATATTATTGTTACTCGACCACAACCTCACTTCCGAGGAAGAAATCGTTATGTTACAAGTTGTGTCATAGAAAATCTTTATGGTCATCAATCATATGCATATTTTACTACAACTAGTAAGTAGTTTTGATTCTTTAACTTCCGTGAAGCGATCTGAACACAAGTAAGATATCGCTTCAGGCTTCCACAACGCCGCCCGACTCACAAACATAACCCATTTAGCACGAACCGCGGGTCCTGTGGAAATCTGTGCATGGGGACACCATCGCCCGACCCTAGGAGCAATTGACTACACAAAGCAACGATTCGGCATGTCGTCCGTTGATGTCGAGAAATCATCAAAATGATGAGCGTGCTACAAATTTTCTATACAACTAACTGAAAATCGTTCCTCATATGACGTCACTGCAGTGCTCTGGCGACAGAGTTACGTAACCTGTCTGTGGTTTCGTTGGCGGGCGAGAGGGAAGCAGGCGACTTTTTGGCCACTTTTAATCGCTCGGTATTAATTAACCACAAGTTTTTAAAGAATAAATTTGGTGTTCCGCATAAGACTAACCACAAATCTTTCATATGTAATGGTTCAAAGAGTAACAAAAACAAAGTTTAGTGGTTCTCTAACAATTTCTCGTCACAGATTTACCTGTCGACTGTGGGACTCTGGGCATCCACCAGTACCCTGTGTATCGGTCAAACTCCTCCTGAACCACGAATGATGGCACCCCCGCCACACATGGGTCAGCTGCAAGTCCCCCCTCACCTGTATCAACAATACCGGATGTAGGGTTAGGTTGAATGTACCAGCTACATTGACAAGCAATTCCCCAACACCATCGTCATCGTCGTCCTCCTCCTCCTCATCATCATCATCGTCGTCGTCCTCCTCATCATCATAATGGAGTTACTGATGGTGTCTTTCTCATTCAATATGACTTGCGATATCATCATCATCATCATCGACCCGTGAAGGTTCCGGGTTAGAATTGGTCTTCAGTAACCCATGCTTGTCGTAAGAGGCGACTATGCTTGTCGTAAGAGGCGACTAACAGGATCGGGTGGTCAGGTTGGCTGACTCGGTTGACCCATGTCATCGGTTCCCAATTGCACAGATCGATGCTCATGCTCTTGATCACTGGATTGTCTGGTCCAGGCTCGATTATTTACAGACCGCCGCCATATAGCTGGAATATTGCTGAGTGCGGCGTAAAACTAAACTCACTCACTCACCATGGAGTTACTGATGGTGTGTCTTTCTCATTCAATATGACTGTTGTGATGTCATTGTGTATATTGGTTTATCAACATGTTTGGTGATATATCAAAATACATGTGGATACTAAAGTAAATGCAAAAAAAATAAATATCAGTACTAAATTATTAACTCACTGCTTCATAAATGTTTACATTTAAGACTGCTATGATGGAGAATAAGGCAGAACATTCAATCTTAAACATTTCGTTCATGTTCAGCAAAGTGTTAATTAACTTGAAGCCTAAATGGGGGTATTTTTCACTTAATACCACACTTACGGTCTCGTTGCCATGGTTTTCTATATTCCTTAGGCATTCTCAACGATACACCTTCTCTATGTACCAAGAAGGGGTGTTAGAGAAGGGAGGGTGTCAGTGAGGGGTGAAAAAATAACATTATTTGATTATTGTAATCCAAATTCCTATGGTAAAACCCGGCAATGGCCACAGGTGTGAAAGTGTGTAATTACCTTTATGAACAAACGTGAGTCTCTTCTCCTGCCCACTAATGAGATGTGTGATCCACAGATCCCCGTTGTGAATGAAACACACCAGGTTGGTATCCAGGGGGCAGATTTTCGGGTCGAGACGAGCTCCTAAACAACTTGTGCTGATAGCCGTCGGGAGGATCACTCGGTCATCTTCAAGATGCTGCCAAAACAAGAGTGAGTGAGTGAGTGAGTGAGTGAGTTGTGTGCCACTTTTAGCAATATTCCACCAATATCACGGCGGGGGACACCAGAAATGGGCTTCACACATTGTACCCATGTAGTGAATCAAACCCGGTCCTTCTTTGTGACGAGCGAACGCTTTAACCACTAGGCTACCCCACCGCACCAAGTGAGTGTCAGAGTGAGTGATCAAGTAATTGATCCATTGAATCATATCAATACATATCAGAATGAGTGAGTTTAGTTTTACGCCGCACTCAGCAATATTCCAGCTATATGGCGGCGGTCTGTAAATAATCGAGTCTGGACCAGACAATCCAGTGATCAACAGCATGAGCATCGATCTGCGCAATTGGGAACCGATGACATGTGTCAACCAAGTCAGCGAGCCTGACCACCCGATCCTGTTAGTCGCCGTTTGTGGCAAGCATGGGTTGCTGAAGACCTATTCTACCCTGGATCCTCACGGGTCCATTTCAGAAAATATGGAAGGAAAATGCAGATCTCAGACTTAAATAATGTTGATGAAACCTCTGGGCACAGGGAAGGTGCTGACAAAACTAGTGACATAATCGAGGCAAACTGGATTTGAATCCAGTCAGAGGCCCCTGGCATGCCAAAGGGATGCAACTCTGCAGAGCAATATTATGGTACCTCTGACAACTGGGGCACCCATGATTCCCACAAGAAGAGAACAATTACAGGAGGCTGAGTGGGTCAGACCGCTGACTTTGTGTACTGTTGACTAGGTGCCTCACTCTGGGTGTCTGAGTGTTTGAATCCTAGATGGGATTCAACCCCCAAAATACTAGAATCTGAACTCTACCAAGAAAGTGTAATCTCAAAGATAACATTTGTTACATTTAACTACTTTCTAAAAGGCATTGTGTATTCTCAACTATATGATCGACTCGAAATGCAGAACAATCTACAGACAAATTATACCATAATAAATACTTTTGTTCAAAATCTCTTTGTTGCATGAATTCAATGTTACTTTTAATTTGCACTTTAAGTTTAAGAGAACATTCAGTGCAAGAATATAAAACAAAGTATAGAAGTATCTTTCATGTTGGTCTGCACATTGTCACCAGTGACACATAAATCCAGGGATCAACATAGTGCCTCATTTGCTGGTCAGGCAAAGTAAAAATTAAAATGGCACGGATAAAAATATGTTCAGTGTTCCCTGGTGAAAATTATAAAACAGATCAGTGGCACTCACATTCTCACAGCTAAACATGGGCGTGTCCATTTTGAATGACAGTGAGCAAAACAGGAAATCCTGTTTTGGATAACATAATTTCTGGGTTAGTTTATGGGTCCAGGGCAAATGAAGCTGGACTATTTGCAGTCTTGATAGTGTTTATCAAATCCATATCTCATGTTAATAGGTTTACATGATGTTTATTCATGTATTAAGCAATAAATTTAAACAATATAATTGTTGCTATGATTTAAGTTTAACTGGATCATCAAAAGGTATGGGCACAGTTATGTTCACAAAGGCACACATAAATTATCTGTCTGGTGCGCTATGGCACCCTTCGAAAAAATTCCCAATGTGTAATGGGTTCCAGGGGACACATTCTACCTCCCGATTCCATGGAGTATTGTACAGGCTTTTGCCAAGGTAATAGAGGGCTCAATTTAGTGCTTTGTTACTTGCACTGGTGCAGCCTAATCAGTAGAGGACTTAACGTATACGCAAGACGGTACCCAATTACGTGTACAAGTGACTACCTGAGAGGGGGTCACTCATCCGCATGATTGCCTGATCACACTCAGTTATATTCTGCATGTCACACAAAAATGCATCTAAAAGTGTTATTAAACTTATTTATGAAAATAAGTAAACAAAACTTGCTAATATTACAAAGTGCAACCTAGTTTTTAGTCTAACTTGCACCAGGTGCAAGTCAATTTTTGAATGGGTAAACTTCTGAATAAAACATCAAAATAATTCAATAGCATATTTCTTTCATTACATCATGCAATAAGACCAGTGCAACTGGAATTTGGCTGGTGCAACTAGGTTTTTATCTTAGGTTGCATCTGGTGCATGAAAGTTAACATCTCTTAAATCATGCAATGTAAAAATATAAGTTGTCTGCTTCTCTCGAGGGGAATACGGTCTGATGTACATCTCTATGTAGCAGCGTTACCCGAGCCGGTAAAACGGTCTGATGTACGCCTCTATGTAGCAGTGTTACCCGAGCCGGTAATACGGTCTGATGTACACCTCTATGTAGCAGCATTACCCGAGCCGGTAAAACGGTCTGATGTACGCCTCTATGTAGCAGTGTTACCCGAGCCGGTAATACGGTCTGATGTACACCTCTATGTAGCAGTGTTACCCGAGCCGGTAATACGGTCTGATGTACACCTCTATGTAGCAGTGTTACCAGAGCCGGTAATACGGTCTGATGTACACCTCTATGTACCAGCGTTACCCGAGCCGGTAATACGGTCTGATGTACACCTCTATGTACCAGCGTTACCCGAGCCGGTAATTCAGTCTGATGTACACCTCTATGTAGCAGTGTTACCCGAGCCGGTAATACGGTCTGATGTACACCTCTATGTACCAGCGTTACCCGAGCCGGTAATACGGTCTGATGTACACACCTCTACGTAGCAGTGTTACCCGAGCCGGTAATACGGTCTGATGTACGCCTCTATGTAGCAGTGTTACCCGAGCCGATAATACGGTCTGATGTACACCTCTATGTAGCAGTGTTACCCGAGCCGGTAATACAGTCTGATGTACGCCTCTATGTAGCAGTGTTACCCGAGCCGGTATGGTCTGATGTACACCTCTATGTAGCAGTGTTACCCGAGCCGGTAATACGGTCTGATGTACACCTCTATGTAGCAGTGTTACCCGAGCCGGTAATACGGTCTGATGTACACCTCTATGTAGCAGTGTTACCCGAGCCGGTAATACGGTCTGATGTACACCTCTATGTAGCAGTGTTACCCGAGCCGGTAATACGGTCTGATGTACACCTCTATGTATGTACCAGCCGTAATACGGTCTGATGTACACCTCTATGTAGCAGTGTTAATACGGTCTGATGTACACCTCTATGTAGCAGTGTTACCCGAGCCGGTAAAACGGTCTGATGTACACCTCTATGTAGCAGTGTTACCCGAGCCGGTAATACGGTCTGATGTACACCTCTATGTAGCAGTGTTACCCGAGCCGGTAATACGGTCTGATGTACACCTCTATGTAGCAGTGTTACCCGAGCCGGTAATACGGTCTGATGTACACCTCTATGTACCAGCGTTACCCAAGCCGGTAATACGGTCTGATGTACACCTCTATGTAGCAGTGTTACCCAAGCCGGTAATACGGTCTGATGTACACCTCTATGTAGCAGTGTTACCCGAGCCGGTAAAACGGTCTGATGTACGCCTCTATGTAGCAGTGTTACCCGAGCCGGTAAAACGGTCTGATGTATGCCTCTATGTAGCAGTGTTACCCGAGCCGGTAATACAGTCTGATGTATGCTCTAATACAGTGTCTGATGTGATGTACACCTCTATGTAGCAGTGTTACCCGAGCGGTAATACGGTTACACCTCTATGTAGCAGTGTTACCCGAGCGGTAATGGTCTGATGTACACCTCTATGTAGCAGTGTTACCCGAGCCGGTAATACGGTCTGATGTACGCCTCTATGTAGCAGTGTTACCCGAGCCGGTAAAACGGTCTGATGTACGCCTTTATGTAGCAGTGTTGTAATACGGTCCCGCCTCTATGTAGCAGTGTTACCCGGTAATACTATGTAGCAGTGTTACCGAAGCGTAAAAGCCTTGGTCTGATGTGCGCCTTTATGTAGCAGTGTTACCCGATGTAATACAGTCTATGTACGCTCTATGTAGCAGTGTTACCCAAGCCGGTAATACAGTCTGATGTACACCTCTATGTAGCAGTGTTACCCGAGCCGGTAATACAGTCTGATGTACGCCTCTATGTAGCAGTGTTACCCAAGCCGGTAATACAGTCTGATGTATGCCTCTATGTAGCAGTGTTACCCAAGCCAGTATGCAGTACATCAGACCGTATTACCCAAGGGTGAGGTTTACAACATATTTAACTTACTGCCATGTTAAATGTACAAAATACCATTTCATTTTGAAGATTGATCAATAAGCTCGCTACCTAAACAAAATGGCAAATGCCTCTCTACTGGATTTTCATAATCAGTGAAACATATTTTGACAAGCTTGAAACTGCTATAAAAATGGTTAATTATGTTTAAGTTGAGTGTAGAAACGATTCAAAGTATAAAATAGTTTAAATAAAGCAGTGAAAGCAGGTAAAATATATGTGTACATAGTGAACTCAAAAACAGCTAATCGAATGGTTTTCTAACTCTGTGCACTGCATGCATCATATGACGTCATGATTGTTAGCGATACAGCTTCTCGGCGGACAGTTTGGCGGTGACTGTGGCAGCGGGAGGGGTGGGGTGACACGGAAACTTGTTAAAGCCTCATTGACCAATGAAATTAAAGTATTTTACATGAAGGTAAGGTCATGTGATATGTTTACTCACACAATCCATGGTGTTGTCCACGCAAGTAAAAAGACTGCTACATGCTGGGAACACAAACTTCCCCTCCTCCTCGACAACATCGTATGAGGTAATTCCATATATCCCAAGCCTCTTCCTCTCCCTCATCAACTGCTCTTCTCGAGACAGTTGCCCTGATGATGGCTGGAAGGAGTCCAGTAATGATTGCCATGGTAACACATAATCCTGAAAATCAGACGGTAGATCCACATACAGCAATGTGTTTTCCCGACCCTTGATTGGCACTCCTAGAAAGTATAGTCTTGTTACGGTTCCATTGTCTGTAGAGATATTTCTGAATGTGAACGACGTTGGCACACTGCTTACTAAAGCTGTCAGAAGTTTGCGTGTATCCCGCACGCACTTCCGTAATTCGTCCCACGACTTTTTCCCCGTCGTGTTGGTTTGTGGTGGAGATCCGGACACTTGGTCATAAGGATCAACTCCCACTTCAGAGGCCATTGTACTTTACTGATGATCTTCTTCCACTAATCCGTTGTCATAGTATTGCTTTAAACCCTGCAACAACAATAGACATACTGAACAGATGAAAGCTGATTAAATCATCAAAATATCAGAGACACATCATTACCACATGACCTGGACTGACTGACTGACTGAGTTTAGTTTTACGCCGCTTTTAGCAATATTCCAGCAATATCACGGCGGGGGACACCAGAAATGGGCTTAACACATTGTACCCATGTGGGGATTCGAACCCGGGTCTTCGGCGTGACGAGACAACGCTTTAACCACTAGGCTACCCCACCGCCCCACCACATGACCTGGAAGTAAAGTTGGAAAACCTATGTTTAAACATCTCTGAAACCTAACCTACTTTATTGTAAATACATCTTCACAGCTTGCTTTCTGTAAAATCATATTATACACAAGAAGATATGGACTGTCACATAAATTACGGTCTTAAAAGAAGGAACTTACATATATGTTATTCAATATTAATAATTGACCTGGAGGTTGATTAGAGAGGACATTTTATATGGTAAAAATGGTATTTCACGAATAGAATTGAGAGAAGAGTTTCATGGTGACATCTCCACCATTTCTACATATTCTGGATGCCTGTATCTTATGCAATGGACATGGTATGGTACACAAGTTACTTTGCTAGAATTGATTGATTATTGTTTAACGCCGCACTCAGACATATTCCAGGTATATGGCAGCGGTTTGTAAATAACCGAGTCTGGACCAGACAATCCAGTGATTGACATCATGAGAATCGATCTATGCAACTGGGAATCAAACACTTGCATCAAACAGAAGACAGTCTGCACAAGAATTTCTTTGAGTCTATTTACCAAAACACCAATTTTCAGTTGACCTTTATTGCAGCATATGGCCTCATCCAGCCTTTATTGCAGCTTATGGCCTTTATCAACAAAACAAATTTAACAACACTGAGGAATACTCGTGTTTCAACTGATACAGGGGTCTGAATCTCCCTGCTGATTTGGCATGTCAAGTTGAGTTTCAAAATTTAGACTCTACAATATTATTTGTAACTGATCTATAACAAAACTGGTTAGAAATAAAATTTAAAAAAATAGTATTTCCAGTTTTAACATGCGAGTGCATCAGCCAAAGCTAACTATAAACTGGATCCCTCAAATGTATTTTTGCCTCCCTTTTCCCATTTTAACCATGATAATGCCTTCAGAACATCTGTTGTTGTTTTGATTATTGCATGAACAATTGTAGAACATGTCAGTAACTTATACAGGATAATTTAAACCTCCACACAAGCCATCATTGAAGAATTTACAATGTATGTGTAACGCATCACCTCTCGTTACAGCCCGAATGATCACTGCACTCTGAAATTGTACGACATCGTAAAACCTAGGCTCTGACGATAAACATCAATTTCTGTGGCAGTGAATTATTATTATTTGATATCTATCATCAATGACACCCCTACTACTGAAACTCAGGGAGATTATTACAGGCGATGAGGGACAGGGCCCCAAGTAAACATTGGTCCACTAATCCAAACTTAATGAAATTATGGAATGACTAATGGCATTTATCAGCAGTTGGTTAGGCACTAATTTCTACACATACGTGATTAGGGGCAAACATATGTTGCAAACAAACATGCGTACAATAATAACATATACATTCTATGTTACCTCCATAAACCTGAAAGAACTGACATAAATGTGATTTCTAGTTTGCCAAATACTTCAGGCCTTGGACTCTTGTGAAGCCATGGGATTTAAGTTTTCAATCTGTTATTATACACAGTATACTTTGTAGATAATGTACTTAAAACCAAATCCTGTCAATACTCGCCAACAACGGTACCTCACAAACGGTTACAAATGGACTTAGAAATCAATTTGTTAAACGAAAACATGTTTATGTTATAATACGTCAAACTATTTGATCGGACTATGTGTTAGCAAGTCACAAGTGTGATTACAATCTCAAGTGGTGCTCTTCTGTAATCTGAATATATATGACAACACAATCATACTGTTTTCCCTCTAATTAGCCATTGAAACTGTTGCAGATATCCTTACGAGTGTTATAAATGCGTATTACGTGACATTCCGTGCATTATTCAACGCAATCGAGCTACGACATGGCACTACTGCCCTTTGTCAGAGGTCAACTTACCCTAGTTTGTAGTATACTTCCGGTGCTTCAATATATTAAAATACTCTTGACTGTTTATATTTTCTCTTAAACACAAATATAAATTCGTTTCTCGTTCCTTGATTTGCTCATACGGGGAAAGGTTACATATTTCCCAGTGGTATTCAAGAAAACTTTGGGTAAATTGACTAACAAGATGGCGGCGCCCACGTATCACGATTTGCTTGAAAAGGTAAACATTGGACAAAGTCCCGCTAACTTAACTAAATCAACAGTATTTCGAATCTACATAAACATGGGAAGAGAAAGACAATATCTGCATTTGAGTAGCAGTTATAAACAAAGAGGTGTATAGTAATTAAAACTAGCAAGTAATTGGTATCAACCGCTAGATCTGGAAGTAA
This sequence comes from Haliotis rubra, assembly GCF_003918875.1. Lineage (NCBI taxonomy): Eukaryota > Metazoa > Mollusca > Gastropoda > Lepetellida > Haliotidae > Haliotis > Haliotis rubra. Next base: position 314,388 of record NW_025767429.1, read on the forward strand.
CAGAAGAGACAGGGAGCTTACTCAGAGCAGGGGAGATAACTGTGATTATTCAAGTGTCATGATCACATCACCTGAAACGCGATAGTTCAGCCAGCTAACCGAATGTTGAGAATATTTACATAAATGTCATGTATTCAATTTCATTTTTGATTGCATTCACTTGACAAATTGCATTAATTGCACTGTGAGTGTAGGAGATATGCAGGAAAGAGGGATTTTATAGATCTACCAAACAACGAGTGTAAATCATCAACATGGGATTTACCATAAAGGAATTTAAGTGAATTGTGCCAAGTGAATATTTATCATCCAAAATTGTGTTCCACAGGAGATATCGCTTGTGTAAGATCATATGATATCTCCTAGGAGATATCGTTTTGACAGTAGATTTTGTACAAGTTGATGATGTCACAATACTATGACATCGCTGCACTGCAAGTCCAATGGTAGTACAGTGTTGAGAGATGTACATTTTTCATTGAAAACTAATGAAGAATGATATTTGTAACTTTATCAACTCGTGTTGATATAATTGATATCAGTAGACATTTGGGTGAGATTCTCTGTTTATTAACTGTTTGCTGTCTCTTTTCGAGATGGACAGATTAATCATAGTTGTGTGTATGATGGGCCTGGTAATCTGTATCGATCATAGATGTAGGCACTGATTAACAAATATAGATGAATTATCAAGGGATACTGAAAAAGCAATAACCTTGAGCCAAGCTGTAAAGCAAATCCCAAGGAAATCAACATGCTCCATATCTCTCTCCTCTTTTCAATCTTTTTTAATGAGCCGTAAGAGTGTACAGTAGGTTATTCTATATTTTGGTCACTGTCATTTTTTATTTTAAAAAATGAAGTAGCAGATCATACTGCTAGTTCACATCAAGTAAACACCATTTTCCTGACTTAACAGCTGAACATTTCACTTTGTATAGTTTTATATCACGCTCTGAATGTAATGAGTGAGGAACAATGCCTTAGGTATGTTCTGTTATTTCTTTACAGACGAGTAGAGATCTACCAAAGTTCCAAGACCTGTTACAATTCCTGTATGAGTTTGACTGGATACACAACTTTGTTACGACTCGTTTCTTTGTTGACGAGGTGTGGAGACATATGCCAGAAGAGGTACAATATTTGCTTTTCATCATTTATTTGTGCGTTTTCCAAGTTTGTTACAGGAGAGCAGTGCCAACTAAAGGAACGGAGTGAAAAGCGAGATGCACGTGCATTTAGTGACATCAGAGACATCAGAGACATGTAATAACTGCTGATTGACAAAGTGAGAGAAAATTAAAGTCTATAATTTACAAAGTCTATGATTTTTTCAAGGATGAAAATGACTGGGGATGAATCAAGTATGCAATTACTAAGTACATACAGCACTGCCTGTGCAGCTGGGGTACGTGTTATCTCGCCAGCTCAAAAGTTTGTTGAGAACCCGTTAACGCACGCACATCTCGCTTTTCATGCTGTTCCATTAGTTGCCAATGCACCCTTGTAACAAACTGGGAAAACGCACAAATAAATGATGACAGTTTCTTAAACAACTTTTTTATTTTTGTGACAAAAATTATGCAATTTTTTTTCTAGAGTTGGTCTGTTGTTTTTATTGCACTCCACATTGGTTTGATTCTTTTATGTCTATTTGTTTTTGTGGTAGACTGCAATTCATCGGGATCATTTTGTTTCAAACGGACTGTACAAGCTGCACCTTTTTCCTCCCATCTGACATTTATGTTTATTATTATTGCAACCATTTTGTTTGGCAAAAAATGAGTTTTGACCAATATTATCATGATTATATGATTGTTGACAGTGGTTTGATTTGTTGTACATGTGTTGAAAATTGGCAGTGATGTGATTTGTTATGACCATGTGTTGAATGTTGAAAGTGGTGTAGTGCTGGGAATTGGTTAAAATCTCATAATTGATGATTGCTTCATTGCAACCGATCAATCATCGAAAATAATTGGTTAGCGTCATTTATGAAATTTTCCTGGTTATTTTTGTTAATGCACAAAAACATAAAGAAAAAACATGTAGTTCTTGGGAGGTTTTTTTGGCAAATTTCCCATCTTAAAAGGATGACTAGTATGTTAGGAACATAAATTTCTTGGGGTCTTTAAGATAAATTCAATCATGACTTGGGCCGAGCTTGTAGTGCTCATGAAATGTAACTGACAAAACCAACCTTGTGAAAAATATTGTTAATGCAAAAAGTGTTCCAGAATTGTTTGTGTTCGATTATGAGAAAACAGGATCGATTGCTTGGTCGTTTAGTCACTGCGACCAATCTTCGATTATTTCAATTAATCGGACCACCACTAAAGTGGTGTGATGTTTTTTAACACTGATGAATGTTGAAAATATATTTTGATTTGTCTATACACTGTGTTGAATGTTGACAGTCTATTAACACAGTATGACATTGTTGTTAAGACACTGTGTTAAATATTGACAATATTATTGTGTTGAATGTTGACAGTGTTATTCGTTGGTTTCACATTAATTTTCGACTCGCTGTGCGCATGGAGAGTGTGTAAAATATCCGCGGGCCAACTTCGGTTTGGTCGTAAGCTTTACCGATAGTGTAAACACACTCTAAAGAAAGCAAAAATCAAAACAAATATATGGTTTTATGTCGAAGTTAACTGATCTCAATTCATTTATGAATGGAAGGGACCGGAATTAGTTAAATAAATAGCTTAACGTTTGTTAACAAGCTCTTGTATAAACACATCTCACCACCACCCGTCCACCGTCCTTCCTGCACATTCCCTTCTCACAAGTAAAACAACACATCTCTGATGCAATGCCACCAAAATAAGACTTCAATTATTGAAAAGCATAGGCAAATGGATGTATGTACTCAACTATGAACAGTTGTCACGCGTAAATAATATTCATACAGCATTTATTTAGAGTGTGTTTACAATATCGCTAATACGACCAAACCGGAAGTTGACCAGTGGATATTTTTATACGCTCTACGCATGCGCACACTGAGTCGAAACCAACGAATGATTTGTCTAGAACTGTTTGGAACTGTTTTAATTACTGACAGTGGTGTGATATTTTATGACACTGAATATAATGTTGACAGTGTTAGGATTTGTCTACAACTGTGTTGAATGTTGACAGTGTTGTGATTTTGTTATGACACTGTGTAGAATGTTGACAGTGTCAGGATTTGTCTAGAACTGTGTTGAATGTTGACAGTGTTGAGATTTGTTATGACGCTGTGTTGAATGTTGACAGTGTTGTGATTTGTTATGACGCTGTGTTGAATGTTGACAGTGTTGTGATTTGTTATGACACTGTGTAGAATGTTGACAGTGTTGTGATTTGTCTAGAACTGTGTTGAATGTTGATAGTGTTGAGATTTGTTATGATGCTGTGTTGAATGTTGACAGTGTTGTGATTTGTTATGACGCTGTGTTGAATGTTGACAGTGTCAGGATTTGTCTAGAACTGTGTTGAATGTTGATAGTGTTGAGATTTGTTATGATGCTGTGTTGAATGTTGACAGTGTTGTGATTTGTTATGATGCTGTGTTGAATGTTGACAGTGTTGTGATTTGTTATGAACTGTTGTTGACAGTGTTGTGGATTTGTGTTGATAGTGTTGAATGTTGACAGTGTTTGAGATTTGTTATGACGCTGTGTTGAATGTTGACAGTGTTGTGATTTGTTATGATGCTGTGTTGAATGTTGACAGTGTCAGGATTTGTCTAGAACTGTGTTGAATGTTGATAGTGTTGAGATTTGTTATGATGCTGTGTTGAATGTTGACAGTGTTGTGATTTGTTATGATGCTGTGTTGAATGTTGACAGTGTTGTGATTTGTTATGACGCTGTGTTGAATGTTGACAGTGTTGTGATTTGTCAGATTTGTTATGAATGTTGACGGTGTTGAATGTTGACAGTGTTGTGATTTGTTTTAATGCTGTGTTGAATGTTGACAGTGTTGTGATTTGTTATGACTCTGTGTTGAATGTTGACAGTGTTAGGATTTTTCTAGAACTGTGTTGATTGTTGACAGTGTTGTGATTTGTTATGACGCTGTGTTGAATGTTGACAGTGTTGTGATTTGTTTTAATGCTGTGTTGAATGTTGACAGTGTTGTGATTTGTTATGACGCTGTGTTGAATGTTGACAGTGTTGTGATTTGTCTAGAACTGTGTTGAATGTTGACAGTGTTGTGATTTGTTATGACTCTGTGTTGAATGTTGACAGTGTTAGGATTTTTCTAGAACTGTGTTGATTGTTGACAGTGTTGTGATTTGTCTATGTATGACGCTGTGTTGAATGTTGACAGTGTTGTGATTTGTTATGACGCTGTGTTGAATGTTGACAGTGTTGTGATTTGTTCTAGAGCTGTGTTGAATGTTGACAGTGTTGTGATTTGTTATGACGCTGTGTTGAATGTTGACAGTGTTGTGATTTGTTATGATGCTGTGTTGAATGTTGACAGTGTTGTGATTTGTTATGATGCTGTGTTGAATGTTGACAGTGTTGTGATTTGTTATGACCCTGTGTTGAATGTTGACAGTGTTGTGATTTGTTATGAACTGTGTTGAATGTTGACAGTGTTGTGATTTGTCTAGAACTGTGTTGAATGTTGACAGTGTTGTGATTTGTTATGGCACTGTGTTGAATGTTGACAGTGTTGTGATTTGTTATGCAGTGTTGAATGTTGACAGTGTTGTGATTTGTTATGATGCTGTGTTGAATGTTGACAGTGTTGTGATTTGTTATGATGCTGTGTTGAATGTTGACAGTGTTGTGATTTGTTATGACGCTGTGTTGAATGTTGACAGTGTTGTGATTTGTTATGACGCTGTGTTGAATGTTGACAGTGTCATGATTTGTTATGACACTGTGTTGAATGTTGACAGTGTTGTGATTTGTTATGACGCTGTGTTGAATGTTGACAGTGGCACAATGTTCTGATGGCCATGAGTATGGGGGAGTTGAACGGCCTGCCTTTTGAATCCCATCAGGACAAGGTAAATAAACTCTGTGTTTACAACTTACATTGTTGTTGAGTTTCTGTGTTGATATTGTTGTCAACATGGTACCAGGGGTGGAAATAACTTAAAAATTGCTAGTGTACTCTGGAACAGTGGCACATGTAAAATCACTTGCCCTGATAATTTGTCCACTATACCGACCGTTTTTTTGTTGATTTTTTAAAATAAACAACATAATTAACATTGGAATATCAACTGGACACCGGTACAGTGTGATATACAAATTTGTTGCCCGACAGATGGATCGGACGTCGGGCAGTGGGTTATTTCCACCCCTGGGTACACACTTCAAGCTATAACCAACTTCAGCTCAACTGACAGAAAGTCAATTTATTTTTTGTTGTGGTCTGTTCTTTGTCTTCTGCGTGTAGAAATCTAAAAAAGCAGGAAACTGATAAAACAGAAACTTCATGAGCATCTTCCCACAAGGCCGCCGCCATATAGCTAGGATATTGCTGAGTGTGACGTAAAACTAAACTCACTCACTCACTCTTCCCACAAGGCCGCCGCCATATAGCTAGGATATTGCTGAGTGTGGCGTAAAACTAAACTCACTCACTCCCTCTTCCCACAAGGCCGCCGCCATATAGCTAGAATATTGCTGAGTGTGACGTAAAACTAAACTCACTCACTCACTCTTCCCACAAGGCCGCCGCCATATAGCTAGGATATTGCTGAGTGTGACGTAAAACTAAACTCACTCACTCACTCTTCCCACAAGGCCGCCGCCATATAGCTAGGATATTGCTGAGTGTGACGTAAAACTAAACTCACTCACTCCCTCTTCCCACAAGGCCGCCGCCATATAGCTAGGATATTGCTGAGTGTGACGTAAAACTAAACTCACTCACTCACTCTTTCCCACAAGGGCGACGCCATATAGCTAGGATATTGCTGAGTGCGGCGTAAAACTAAACTCACTCACTCCCTCTTCCCACAAGGCCGCCATATAGCTAGGATATTGCTGAGTGTGGCGTAAAACTAAACTCACTCACTCCCTCTTCCCACAAGGCCGCCGCCATATAGCTAGGATATTGCTGAGTGTGACGTAAAACTAAACTCACTCACTCCCTCTTCCCACAAGGCCGCCGCCATATAGCTAGGATATTGCTGAGTGTGACGTAAAACTAAACTCACTCACTCTTCCCACAAGGGCCGCCATATAGCTAGGATATTGCTGAGTGTGGCGTAAAACTAAACTCACTCACTCCCTCTTCCCACAAGGCCGCCGCCATATAGCTAGGATATTGCTGAGTGTGACGTAAAACTAAACTCACTCACTCCCTCTTCCCACAAGGCCGCCGCCATATAGCTAGAATATTGCTGAGTGTGACGTAAAACTAAACTCACTCACTCACTCTTCCCACAAGGCCTTAAAGCCATATAGCTAGGATATTGCTGAGTGTGGCGTAAAACTAAACTCACTCACTCCCTCTTCCCACAAGGCCGCCGCCATATAGCTAGGATATTGCTGAGTGTGACGTAAAACTAAACTCACTCACTCACTCTTCCCACAAGGCCGCCGCCATATAGCTAGGATATTGCTGAGTGTGACGTAAAACTAAACTCACTCACTCACTCTTCCCACAAGGCCGCCGCCATATAGCTAGAATATTGCTGAGTGTGGCGTAAAACTAAACTCACTCACTCCTCTTCCCACAAGGCCGCCGCCATATAGCTAGGATATTGCTGAGTGTGACGTAAAACTAAACTCACTCACTCCTCTTCCCACAAGGCCGCCATATAGCTAGAATATTGCTGAGTGTGACGTAAAACTAAAACTCACTCACTCTTCCCACAAGGTCTCCCATATAGCAGCTAGGATATTGCTGAATGTGGCGTAAAACTAAATTCACTCTTACCTCTTCCCACAAGGCGCCATAGCTAGGATATTGCTGAGTGTGACGATAAAACTAAACTCACTCACTCGCTCTTCCCACAAGGCCGCAGCCATATAGCTAGGATATTGCTGAGTGTGGCGTAAAACTAAACTCACTCACCTCTTCCCACAAGGCAAGGCCGCCATATAGCTAGGATATTGCTGAGTCGACGTAAAACTAAACTCACTCACTCACCCTCTTCCCACAAGGCGCGCCATATAGCTAGGATATTGCTGAGTGTGACGTAAAACTAAACTCACTCACTCCCTCTTCCCACAAGACCGCCGCCATATAGCTAGGATATTGCTGAGTGTGACGAAAACTAAACTCACTCACTCACTCACTCTTCCCACAAGGTCACGCCATACAGCTAGGATATTGCTGAGTCTTGACGTAAAAACTAAACTCACTCCTCTTCCCACAAGGCCGCCGCCATATAGCTAGGATATTGCTGAGTGTGACGTAAAACTAAACTCACTCACTCCCTCTTCCCACAAGACCGCCGCCATATAGCTTGAATATTCCTGAGTGTGACGTAAAACTAAACTCACTCACTCCCTCTTCCCACAAGGCCGCCGCCATATAGCTAGGATATTGCTGAGTGCGGCGTAAAACTAAACTTACTCACTCACTCTTCCCACAAGGATGTCTCCTCCATGTCTGCCATGCTGAAATACTTGTTTGTGAATACTGCTTAGTCATCTTGGTTCAACATATTCAAGCTGTTGTTATTTGTGAATGCATAATGCCTAGAAAGTGGTCAGATGTAACAAATGTTATACACTGGATTACTCTTTCTCAGTAAATTACAATTGCCTTAGCTTTTGGTTTAAGTCCCTGTCTGATTTTCAATATGGCTACCTTGGTTGCCATATTGAAAAGCATGCTTGTTAATATTGTTCAGTCATATTTGTTCAAAATGATGTGGTTTTTGTAATGGATGTTAGGAGCAGTAGGAATAAAGTTAGATGTTCTTGTTTTTTAAAATATTTTAAAGTTCCACCTTGATTTGACCTCTGCACTCACTCTATCACTCCATTTCACTCACTCACTCACTCACTCACCTGCTCACTCACTCACTCACTCACTCACTCACTCACTCCTCACTCACTCACTCACTCACTCACTCACTCACTCACTCACTCACTCTTCATGCTGTACAGCCCCACTTCCCCGAGTCACTGACGAGGTTCCTCCAGATGTCACACAAACTCTCTCTTCCCCGGGACCAAGTGGACATCTTGTCCAAGAAGCCAGTAGACCCAAATCTGAAACGTGGAATGTCGCCAAAGAAACTTCATGAAGTCACCACTATGTCTGCTGTTGTCAAGGAAACTGCCGAGAAAGCAGGCTGTGATGTTATTGTAGATGTTGGATCAGGCCTGGTAAGACATACTGTTGACTTTGTTTGTCCAGATTTTATGGTTGAAAAAGAAGACATGAACCTAGAGCATGAGAGAGCCTTGTCTTGATTTCTGTGGTTTTCTGGTGATGTCCATGTTGAGGCTGTTCAGCAAGGTCCGGACCGCCTCCGTGGTGTAGTGGTTAGAGCGTCCGCCCGGAGAGAGGAAGGTCGCGGGTTCGATCCCCGACCGCGTCATACCAAAAGACGTTAAAATATGGTACTTGTTGGTCCCTGCCTGGCGCTCGGCATTAATGGGTACAACAAGGACTGGTTGGCTCAGAGTCAGTATAATGTGTCTGAGTGGGGTATTCATGCTTCACTGCGGCATGGTATCTCAGTGGGCTAGCACTATAAAACCAGCTTCAGTCTGGGCTAGTACAAGCAGCCGCACATACACATACACTGCATGCACGTCGTCATATGAGTGAAATATTCTCAAGCACGATGTTAAACCTAATTTCACCTCACCTCAGCAAGGTCCGCCTCTTGGGTCACCTGTCATGCTCTTTATCCTTGGTTATCCAGTCTATTATGCCATCCTAGTACAATTTGTTGTAACATGCAAAAATGTTTCAGTTATCCAGATTTTGAGACAACCAAAGTGAATTTTTGAAAACCAAACATGTTATGAGTGATTATTACAAACTCTGAATTTAATTATAAATTTCAAGGCATATATGACTTTCAGGGTCTCACATTCTGTGTTACCCTGCAGGTAAAATATGATGTGCTGACCATGAATGGTACGATAGTCTACGAGGGTAATTCCCCGATAGTCTACAGTAGTATATGATCTATTTGTCACCAGGGTTACCTGGACCAGGTTCTGTACAGGTGTGTCATTTCCTGATAGTCTACAGTATATGATCTATGTTTGTCACCAGGGTTACCTACAGGGGCCAGGTGATGTCTACAGGTAGTATATGATCTGTTTGTCACCAGGTGTGTCATTTCCTGATAGTCTACAGTAGTATATGATCTATTTGTCACCCAGGGTTACCTGGTCATTTCCTGATACCAGGTAGTATATGATCTGTTTGTCACCAGGGTTACCTGGGCCAGGTTCTGTACAGGTGTGTCATTTCCTGATAGTCTACAGGTAGTATATGATCTGTTTGTCACCAGGGTTACCTGGGCCAGGTTCTGTACAGGTGTGTCATTTCCTGATAGTCTACAGGTAGTATATGATCTGTTTGTCACCAGGGTTACCTGGGCCACCTGGGCCAGGTGATCTCACCAGGGTTACAGGTGCTGTCATTTCCTGATAGTCTACAGGTAGTATATGATCTGTTTGTCACCAGGGTACCTGGACCACCTGGGCTACAGGTGTCTGTACAGGTGTGTCATTTCCTGATAGTCTACAGGTAGTATATGATCTATTTGGTTACCTACCGGGCCAGGGTTACATTTCCCGATAGTCCAGTAGTATATGATCTGTTTGTCACCAGGGTTACCTGGGCCACCAGTAGTATATGATCTATTTGTCACCAGGGTTCTGTCATTTCTGATAGTCTACAGGTAGTATATGATCTATTTGTCACCAGGGTTACCTGGGCCAGGTGCTGTCATTTCCTGATAGTCTACAGGTGTAGTATATGATATCTATTTGTCACCAGGGTTACCTGGACCAGGATCTGTTCAGGTGTGTGTACATGATCTGTTTGTGTACCTGGACCATTTACCTGATATATGATCTGTTTGTCACCAGGGTAGTACATATGATCTATCTGTTTGTCACCAGGGTTACCTGGGCCAGGTGCTGTACAGGTGTGTCATTTCCCTGATAGTCTACAGGTAGTATATGAGGGTTCTAGGTTCTGTACAGGTTTGGTCACCATCTGTTTGTCACCAGGGTTACCTGTACAGGTCTACAGGTGTATATGATCTGCTTGTCACCAGGGTTACCTGGGCCAGGTGTCATTTATTTCTGATAGTCTACAGGTAGTATATGATCTGTTTGTCACCAGGTTACCCTGGGCCAGGTTCTGTACAGGTGTGTAGATAGTCTACAGGTAGTATATGATCTATTTGTCAGTCCAGGGTTACCTGGGCCAGGTTCTGTACAGGTGTGTCATTTCATTCTACCTGATAGTCTACAGTAGTATATGATCTGTTTGTCACCATGATCTATTTGTCAGTAAGTATATGATCTGTTTGGGTTACCTGGGCCAGGTGCTATTACAGGTGCTGATAGTACAGGTGTGTCATTTCCTGATAGTCTACATCTATTTGTCACCAGGGTAGTATATGATCTATTTGTCACCAGGGTTACCTGGGCCAGGTGCTGTACAGGTGTGTCATTTCCTGATAGTCTACGGGTAGTATATGATCTATTTGTCACCAGGGTTACCTGGACCAGGTGCTGTACAGGTGTGTCATTTCCTGATAGTCTACAGTATATGTATTTGTATATGATTTGTCACCAGGGTTACCTGGGCCAGGTGCTTACAGGTGTGTCATTTCCTGATAGTCTACAGTAGTATATGATCTATTTGGGGATAGTCTATGGTAGTATATGATCTATTTGTCACCAGGGTTACCTGGGCCAGGTGCTGTACAGGTGTGTCATTTCCTGATAGTCTACAGGTAGTATATGATCTGTTTGTCACCAGGGTTACCTGGACCAGGTGCTGTACAGGTGTGTCATTTCCTGATAGTCTGGGTAGTATATGATCTATTTGTCACCAGGGTTACCTGGGCCAGGTGCTGTACAGGTGTGTCATTTCCTGATAGTCTACAGTAGTATATGATCTATTTGTCACCAGGGTTACCTGGGCCAGGTTCTGTACAGGTGTGTCATTTCCTGATAGTCTACAGTAGTATATGATCTGTTTGTCACCAGGGTTACCTGGGCCAGGTTCTGTACAGGTGTGTCATTTCCTGATAGTCTACAGGTAGTATATGATCTATTTGTCACCAGGGTTACCTGGGCCAGGTGCTGTACAGGTGTGTCATTTCCTGATAGTCTACAGGTAGTATATGATCTGTTTGTCACCAGGGTTACCTGGGCCAGGTGCTGTACAGGTGTGTCATTTCCTGATAGTCTACAGGTAGTATATGATCTGTTTGTCACCAGGGTTACCTGGACCAGGTGCTACACAAGTGCTATGGCTACTCGGTGGTTGGAGTCGAGGGTTGTGATGGACATGTGGAACGGGCTGAGAAGAGATCAGCAAAACAAGGTATCATGTCTGTAAAACTGATTCAAGTGAAGGGCGGTGGGGTAGCCTAGTGGTTAAAGCGTTGGCTCGTAACGCCGAAGACCCGGGTTGAATCCCCACATGGGTACAATGTGTGAAGCCCATTTCTGGTGTCCCCCGCCGTGATGTTGCTGGAATATTGCTAAAAGCGGCGTAAAACCAAACTCAGTCAGTCAGTCATTCAGGTGATTCCAGTGTATCTTCTGCAGTCTTGGTTGCATCCTATTTAACCTTTGGAATCAAATGTGTTACGTGTTAAGGCAATGACAGTAAACTATGTTGATATCCAATAACAAACTGATGGATATAATATTTTAGTCCCCTCCACTTGCTTCATAATGCAAACAGGGCGTTGGGGGTAGCTTAGTGGTTAAAGCGTTCGCTCGTCACGCCAAAGAGCAGGGTTCGATTCCCCACATGGGTACAATGTGTGAAGCCCATTTCTGGTGTCCCCAATCGTGATATTGCTGGAATATTGCTAAAAGCGACGTAAAACTAAACTCACTCTCTCATAACTTACTACAGATATAATGAACTAATATCCTTTATATTTAGTTTACTGTAGAAATGATAAACTAATCTGTATGTCATGATGTGACTGTTTATTAAAGCAAAATTTGTCACTATACATTTTATTTTGGTGGCATGTCTTTCAAAAGGCCAATATGCCATTAAGTATATTTTTTAAAAGGATTGTTTCAGTACGGCCACCTCTATTGCTTTATTAATTCTGTTACTTGAAGAAATGTTGCTTCAAAAAAACATTTTTTGTCTTGAAGTAGGTATACTCAAAAATATATTTGTGTCTTATGTACTGGACATGTTGGGATTCGAACCATGGACATTCTGATCTGAGATCCGACACCCTGCCCACATGACCAAACTGTCATGCAGCTGACAAGCCTGGGATCTCGTCTGCAGAATAACTCCTTGCCCTGCAACAGTCACAAAAACACCCTCAAACCACCCAGGAAAATTAAAAATGTCTATTCAAATGATAACCTATTCTAAGGATCTGAGTTTTTTTGCAGAGCTCCAGGATAAGAATATGTGTGGGGCAGTTGGATACCCAGCTTTCTAGTTGTTAAAGTGCTTGATTCTGCCTTATGTCATACCTAATCAAAACCAACTTAAATATAATGGGTACAATCGTGTGCAAGCAATTTTAATATTCCATGCATGATTTGTTTTAAACTTTTGCATGTATCCAACATTTCTGATATTGCTGGAATATTGCTAATTGTGGCATAAAACTAAAGTCACTCACTCACTAACTCCAACTGAATATTTTCAGATCTCCAATATGGCTGTATTTGCAATGTGGCCTTCAACCTTGAACAAACACGGGAACATCTCACCACATTTCAAGACAGAGTGTCTGAGGCGGTCAGAAATCTAAAGCCTTGTGTTCATTCACAGAAAGCAGTTAACAATCCACGTCAAGTTGATTCAAAACTCATATCTGAAAAGGACAGAAAATGCCAAGCAGGTGCCCTTGCTCAAGATGAGATCCCAAATTTGGACGATATGTATTCTGGGAAGCATGTGTGTCCAGAGAGGTGTCTTGGAAGTTATGTCTTTGATCACAATGATGTGTCTGATAACAAAGCGGAAACTGTTGCAATTGTATCAGGAATGTGTCAAGATGGAAATGAATCAACTCATACAACACCAAACTTGCACAATAATGACATCCGGCAAGGATATCCTGAAACTGGTGATGTTCCTGTTGAGGTATCTTCATCAGAAGAGAGACGTGTGTGTATGATCGGCCTTCACTGCTGCGGGGATCTAACTCCCACAATGCTTTGGTACTTCCTGCATATGTCCAGCATGCGGTCATTGTGTCTGGTCAGCTGCTGTTATCACAAGATGTCCTTCAGTGAAGGTAGACCACAGTACTATATTATTAGAATTTCATCCAGTTTATTCATCTCATCTGACTGATGTCAAGTGAGCTTATGTCGTGGTATGTCGTCTGCTGACTGTCAGTCTGTAAGGGATTCATCTAAGAATCAAAACTATGAGCCCTTGGCAAGAAAATTTGGATAAAATGGAGATATTGTTGAAATTTTGATTTATTTCCAGTTATTTTCCTAAATTTTGAGGAATTTTGAGTATCATTTGTTGTTGACTTGGGGTCATGTATCGACCTCTGAGCAGGTCGCGATGAATACCTGTTAGCCAACTCATATATGGCTTGTACAGTTAACAGTAACTCAGGAAGGAGTGAGGGCAGAGAAAGTAATTTCTCTGAAAAGCTCTTTTCAGTAATTTTTGAAGAAATTAACCAAATAGAAAATAACAAATCCAGCCAAACAATGATAGATATACATGATGGCTCTCCACATTTTGAAGCAATCTTAATTGGTCCTTCAGTAAGGGGGTCATTCTGCAAAGTGATCTTAGCGCTAAGGTGATTCTAAAGCGGCCTTCATACGGCAAACAAAAGTTTGACAACACATGTTTGGAAAAATTTTAAAGTTGTCAAACTCGCGTTTTCACACGTCAAACACATGTTGTCAAGCTTTCCTGTCATTTTGAGCGCCATGTCTCTATTGGTGTGGTTACATGACAATTTCGTTGGCTGCGATTGGTTGTTTCTGAACAACACGAGTTTGACAACTCTTCACACTTCAAACTCAGTTTGACAAACCGAAAGTTTGATGGAAAAGTTGGATGAGTATAGAGACCGATCCTATTTCTCAACAACAGTTTGACAACTTTGAAATTGGTGTTGGTGGCGAGTTGTTGGAATGTTCACACTCTCAAATTCGAGTTAGACAACATATGTTGTCATATGTTGTCAAACTTTAGTTTGCCGTGTAGAGGCCGCTTAACTCTTATACCTTAACACAGACCTACAACAGACCTGTTTTGAACAATAACACCCAAGTATTTCTATTCAGAGAGCAACAGGTTCAACAGTTTTCCTCTGAGCGAGGATTGTCTGACAGCCTACACAGATCTGAAACTACAACACCCTGCCTGGAGCCTTCGCCCTGTCAGCTTCAGACTTGCAGCCCAGGAAACTAGGTATGTGGTCTCCTTGAGACTAGGTATGTGGTCTCCTTGAGACTAGATATGTGGTCTATGGTCTCCTTGAGACTAGATATGTGGTCTTCTTGAGACTAGATATGTGGTCTTCTTCTAGTGTCTCTTATTGTTAACTTTACTGTTAACTGCTACTGTTGACTGTTGTGTTATCTGGCTGTAACTGTTGATTTGATATTGTTAACTGTCTTGTATTGTTTACTGTCTGATATTGTTGACTTTATCTTGTTAACTGACATATATTATTGACTATGTTGCAGATTGACTGATATTGTTAACTTTATGGGGGGCGGTGGGGTAGCCTAATGGTTAAAGCGTTGGCTCGTCACGCCGAAGACCCGGGTTCGAGTCCCCACATGGGCACAATGTGTGAAGCCCATTTCTGGTGTCCCCCGCCGTGATGTTGCTGGAATATTGCTAAAAGCGGCGTAAAACCAAACTCAGTCAGTCAGTCAGTCAGTTAACTTTATGTTGATAACTTTATATTGTTAACTGTCTGATTTTGACCAAATGTTGTTTTACTCATATACTCAAGTAGTTGACTGTATATTGTAAACTGTCTGATACTGTTAACTGTTGTATATTGTTAAGTGTATGTTGTTAAGACTCTGATATTGTTACCTGTACAGTGTTAACTGTTGTATATTGTTAACTGTCATATACATGTATTGTTAACTGCCAGATTTGTTAACTGTCAGATATTGTTAACTGTCTGATGTTGTTAACTATATAGTGTTAACTGTCATATTGTTAATGGTCAGATATTGTTAACTGTCTGATGTTGTTAACTATATAGTGTTAATTTCTGATATTGTTAACTACATAGTGTTAACTGTCTGATGTTGTTAACTATATAGTGTTAACTGTCTGATGTTGTTAACTACATAGTGTTAACTGTCTGATGTTGTTAACTACATAGTGTTAACTGTCTGATGTTAACTACATAGTGTTAACTGTCTGATGTTGTTAACTAAATAGTGTTACCTGTCTGATGTTGTTAACTACATAGTGTTAACTGTCTGATGTTGTTAACTAAATAGTGTTAACTGTCTCGTGTTGTTATCTACATAGTGTTAAATTTCTGATATTGTTAACTACATAGTGTTAACTGTCTGATGTTGTTAACTAAATAGTGTTAACTGTCTCGTGTTGTTAACTAAATAGTGTTAACTGTCTGATGTTGTTAACTACATAGTGTTAACTGTCTGATGTTGTTAACTACATAGTGTTAACTGTCTGATGTTGTTAACTATATAGTGTTAATTTCTGATATTGTTAACTACATAGTGTTAACTGTCTGATGTTGTTAACTATATAGTGTTAATTTCTGATATTGTTAACTACATAGTGTTAACTGTCTGATGTTGTTAACTACATAGTGTTAACTGTCTGATGTTGTTAACTAAATAGTGTTAACTGTCTGATGTTGTTAACTATATAGTGTTAACTGTCTGATGTTGTTAACTACATAGTGTTAACTGTCTGATGTTGTTAACTATATTGTGTTAATTTCTGATGTTGTTAACTACATGGTGTTAACTGTCTCGTGTTGTTAACTAAATAGTGTTAACTGTCTGATGTTGTTAACTACATGGTGTTAACTGTCTCGTGTTGTTAACTACATAGTGTTAACTGTCTGATGTTGTTAACTGTCTGATGTTGTTAACTATATTGTGTTAATTTCTGATATTGTTAACTACATAGTGTTAACTGTCTGATGTTGTTAACTACATAGTGTTAACTGTCTGATGTTGTTAACTACATAGTGTTAACTGTCTGATGTTGTTAACTAAATATAGTTAACTGTCTGATGTTGTTAACTACATAGTGTTAACTGTCTGATGTTAACTACATAGTGTTAACTGTCTGATGTTGTTAACTACATAGTGTTAACTGTCTGATGTTATTAACTAAATAGTGTTAACTGTCTCGTGTTGTTAACTACATAGTGTTAACTGTCTGATGTTGTTAACTATATAGTGTTAACTGTGTCTGATGATGTTGTTAACTACATAGTGTTAACTGTCTGATGTTGTTAACTACATAGTGTTAACTGTCTGATGTTGTTAACTACATAGTGTTAACTGTCTGATGTTGTTAACGACATAGTGTTAACTGTCTGATAGTGTTGATGTTGTTAACTACATAGTGTTAACTGTAATCTGATGTTGTTAACTACATAGTGTTAACTGTCTGATGTTGTTAACTACATAGTGTTAACACATGATGTTGTTAACTACATAGTGTTAACTGTCTGATGTTGTTAACGACATAGTGTTAACTGTCTGATGTTGTTAACTACATAGTGTTAACTGCCTGATGTTGTTAACTACATAGTGTTAACTGTCTGATGTTGTTAACTACATAGTGTTAACTGTCTGATGTTGTTAACGACATAGTGTTAACTGTCTGATGTTGTTAACTAAATAGTGTTAACTGTCTGATGTTGTTAACTACATGGTGTTAACTGTCTCGTGTTGTTAACTAAATAGTGTTAACTGTCTGATGTTGTTAACTGTCTGATGTTGTTAACTATATTGTGTTAATTTCTGATATTGTTAACTACATAGTGTTAACTGTCTGATGTTGTTAACTACATAGTGTTAACTGTCTGATGTTGTTAACTACATAGTGTTAACTGTCTGATGTTGTTAACTAAATATAGTTAACTGTCTGATGTTGTTAACTACATAGTGTTAACTGTCTGATGTTAACTACATAGTGTTAACTGTCTGATGTTGTTAACTACATAGTGTTAACTGTCTGATGTTATTAACTAAATAGTGTTAACTGTCTCGTGTTGTTAACTACATAGTGTTAACTGTCTGATGTTGTTAACTATATAGTGTTAACTGTCTGATGTTGTTAACTACATAGTGTTAACTGTCTGATGTTGTTAACTACATAGTGTTAACTGTCTGATGTTGTTAACTACATAGTGTTAACTGTCTGATGTTGTTAACTACATAGTGTTAACTGTCTGATGTTGTTAACTACATAGTGTTAACTGTCTGATGTTGTTAACTACATAGTGTTAACTGTCTGATGTTGTTAACTACATAGTGTTAACTGTCTGATGTTGTTAACTACATAGTGTTAACTGTCTGATGTTGTTAACGACATAGTGTTAACTGTCTGATGTTGTTAACTACATAGTGTTAACTGTCTGATGTTGTTAACTACATAGTGTTAACTGTCTGATGTTGTTAACTACATAGTGTTAACTGTCTGATGTTGTTAACGACATAGTGTTAACTGTCTGATGTTGTTAACTATATAGTGTTAACTGTCTGATGTTGTTAACTACATAGTGTTAACTGTCTGATGTTGTTAACTACATAGTGTTAACTGTCTGATGTTGTTAACTACATAGTGTTAACTGTCTGATGTTGTTAACTACATAGTGTTAACTGTCTGATGTTGTTAACTATATAGTGTTAACTGTCTGATGTTGTTAACTACATAGTGTTAACTGTCTGATGTTGTTAACTATATAGTGTTAACTGTCTGATGTTGTTAACTACATAGTGTTAACTGTCTGATGTTGTTAACTACATAGTGTTAACTGTCTGATGTTGTTAACTATATTGTGTTAATTTCTGATATTGTTAACTACATAGTGTTAACTGTCTGATGTTGTTAACTATATAGTGTTAACTGTCTGATGTTGTTAACTACATAGTGTTAACTGTCTGATGTTGTTAACTATATTGTGTTAATTTCTGATATTGTTAACTACATAGTGTTAACTGTCTGATCTTGTTAACTACATAGTGTTAACTGTCTGATGTTGTTAACGACATAGTGTTAACTGTCTGATGTTGTTAACTATATAGTGTTAACTGTCTGATGTTGTTAACTATGTAGTGTTAACTGTCTGATGTTGTTAACTACATAGTGTTAACTGTCTGATGTTGTTAACTACATAGTGTTAACTGTCTGATGTTGTTAACTATATAGTGTTAACTGTGATGTTGTTAACGACATAGTGTTAACTGTCTGATGTTAACTACATAGTGTTAACTGTGATGTTGTTAACGACATAGTGTTAACTGTCTGATGTTAACTACATAGTGTTAACTGTCTGATGTTGTTAACTACGTTGTGTTAACTGTCTGATGTTGTTAACTACATAGTGTTAACTGTCTGATGTTGTTAACTACATAGTGTTAACTGTCTGATGTTGTTAACTATATAGTGTTAACTGTCTGATGTTGTTAACTACATAGTGTTAACTGTCTGATGTTGTTAACTAAATAGTGCTAACTGTCTGATGTTGTTAACTACATAGTGTTAACTGTCTGATGTTGTTAACTACATAGTGTTAACTGTCTGATGTTGTTAACCACATAGTGTTAACTGTGATGTTGTTAACGACATAGTGTTAACTGTCTGATGTTGTTAACTACATAGTGTTAACTGTGATGTTGTTAACTACATAGTGTTAACTGTCTGATGTTGTTAACTACGTAGTGTTAACTGTCTGATGTTGTTAACTACATAGTGTTAACTGTCTGATATTGTTAACTACATAGTGTTAACTGTGATGTTGTTAACGACATAGTGTTAACTGTCTGATGTTAACTACATAGTGTTAACTGTCTGATGTTGTTAACTACGTAGTGTTAACTGTCTGATGTTGTTAACTACATAGTGTTAACTGTCTGATTTTGTTAACTACAGTGTTAACTGTCTGATATAGTCAACTGTCTGATAGTGTTAACAGTGTCCATGGATTCTGAAGCAGTAAAAGATGTTCCTGATGTCATTTCTAAAATGGATGTTAGACCGTATCAATGCGATCCGATTTCACATCTTGCAAGACAATCTTCCTCTGAAGATGAAGAAGAAGAATCGAACGAAACGGAGGCTCTGCTTGAGGTCAAAATAGATTTAAAAATAGACCATATCATTTAACAAGAATACTATTTGTCAGCAAAATGCTTTTACAGTTCCTTTTGTGTCAAATGGGTGACTGTAGGGTGTCTGGGATTTAAAAACAAAATAATTATGGTTCTGACGGGGGAAAATAGATATTATCTGCTACAAAAATTACACTGGAAATATTTTCTTAAAAAAAATTAGGATCCTAGTTCTCATTAATAACGTATCAAGTATCCATACAAGATCCCAGCCTGGTCGAGCAGAGCTAATATTCGCGACGTTATTCCCCGAAAAATGGTGAATTATAAAATACTAGTCAGGACAATGTATGTTTCCCTAGTTTGGGGCTATGGAAATAGTTATGGTACTCGGTCATAGCCTTAGAATGACATCTTGTCAGCCAAAGAGAATACAGAAAAACCTTCACGGCACACACTACTGACAAATAGCGAGTTTGATGCCGACGTGCGTAATTGGACAAATGGAAAACAATGAAAGCAACAAGTACATCATGATTTGCCATTGTATTCGGCAATGTTTCGGGTGGACGGCAGCATTTAGGGGTCCAAACCGAAAAGAACGTTATAGCGAAACATTTTCAAGCTTATGTGAAATCTCTCACTGATTTTGATAATAGGCGTATATATCTCAATTCTGGTAAATGTTCCATTACTAAACTCATAACTGTGTATATACTTTTATATGAAGAACCTAATATCAAAGTTGACAAAACTATGCATTTATGGCCTGTATTTAATCATTTTAAATAAATTGGGGCATTTTGACTACACCCTGGGGCAATTTGAACAAAACTCTGGGGCAATTTGACCAAATTTGCTGGGGTAATTTGTAGCAGGGGAAATGCAACTGGCAATCAGACTGTAATCTAATTTATTTACAAATACCACTGACAGTAGGTTGTAACAGGGTATGATTGAGTATAAATGAATCTCGTGGGTACTTTTTCCTTCTTCAGCCTAGCTTTTGGATTTTCATATCCCATATGTGCATGTCTCTTTCAATGAGTTTCATATACCTCTGACTCGGAATGATCGGAGCATTTCTCCTGCCTAAATCTGTCTCTTTACTTGGAAAACGGAAGAAATGTTGTCTCTTTCCATTGTTTGATGATTCCGTGCACCCCCAGGCAACGGAATACACCTTTTTATTACCCACGTGGTCAACGTTTGGGAAGTTGCATACTAATCTCGTACGTCACACGAGTGTCGTATCGCGTTGACCTGTGTTGTAACAACTTGACCTGAGATTCTAACGATTTTATTGGATAACCGATGACCTCTCAGTTAGGTCATGTTGTGACGGAACTACTTGTTCATTCTTAACAAACACGTGAATTCATTCATTCTACAATTTAGATGCATTGTGGGAATGTAAGCATTGCGAACGTTGCTGTGATGCTGTTTAATTGTGAGTCGAACTGAGACATTATATCCGTCGAAAAACATAAACGCAATGTTTCCACCAGTGATGTTAGCCGAGTGAAGCAGTTGCAAACCAAGCAACAGGGTGCTACGGAGTAGTTTACTGTAGGAGGCTGTACGAGGTGATGACAACTGACATGCATCGTGACGTCGGTTACCAAGGGGACAGGCGAGAATGGCGTAGTCTTTATGAAACCGGTTTCGGTTTGAAACCACAACAATACCAAAACTACGCTATTTTATCAATTTAATGCATGTAAGACGTGGGTAATAAATAAAATACCACACTCAGTCTCATTACATACGAATTATACGAAACTCGTGACCTTCCTATGGTTTCTGACCTCGCTTTCGCTCAGTCAGATACCATAGGAAAGACACTCGTTTCGTATAATGCGTATGTAATGAGACCTCGTGTAGTATTCTCTATGTACCATTTACAAAAACGACAGAAACAACATGATTTTTATAGCTGTAGCGCTTGTTATTTGGTAATATGGCGGACGCTTGTCACATATTACGTCATGAGCGGAAAGGTCACGTGAATTCCAGCGGAATATGCATAATGGCTGAAGCTCCGATAACAGAAACTGTTTTCGCGATAAAAACATAATAAACCATATTTTTGAAATAAAAATTGGGATACATGTTTCTGATGACTTTATCTTTCACCCAGCAAATTATTGCAATTGTCCAGTATTCGCCTTTAACTGTATAGTGTTGACTGTCAGATGTTGTTGCCAGGTCTCGGTGGAGGGCTCAGACTGAGGCAGATCATGACACCCATGTGAGACATGTTGCTTACAGAGGGATACTGGAACTGTTCTGTATGGAAGGTCAGTTGATAGTAAATATTTAATAACCTAATACATTTTAGAGGGTGGTTCAGGACTTGGAAGGGGAGACTATTGATGAAATATTGATGAAGTATGCTGTTTACAATTCACCTATATGTGTCATGCGTAAACCTTCCTTGTACAGTTCAGATAAGGATTAATCCAAACTCACTCACTCACTCTTGTGACAGCTAAGGTCAACCAACTGGACAGAAAAGTCATCAGGAAGGCAGACTTCTCCAGCTTTGATGCTTTCTCCCAGTCCATAGTCACAGGTCTTGGTAAGTCTCCCAGCCCATTATCACAGATCTCGGTAAGTCTCTCAGCCCATCGTCACAGGTCTCGGTAAGTCTCCCAGCCCATTGTCACATCATGGTAAGTCTCCCAGCCCATTGTCACATCATGGTATGTCTCCCAGCCCATCGTTACATCATGGTAAGTCTCCCAGCCCATTGTCACATCATGGTAAGTCTCCCAGCCCATTGTCACATCATGGTAAGTCTCCCAGCCCATTGTCACATCATGGTAAGTCTCCCAGCCCATTGTCACATCATGGTAAGTCTCCCAGCCCATCGTCACAGGTCATGGTAAGTCTCCCAGTCCATCATTACAAGTGCTGTAGCGTTCTGTAATATAGACAAAAATAACTTGCTGTTTCAGGCAATATTGCATGCAATATGTCAAGTATAGTCTGTCCAGACTGAATGATTGACAAGAGATAGACAGTAGTGTTGTGAATGTGTTGGCAAGTTTTGCTGTAGGACTTCAGGTTTACTCAGGAGAATGCACTGTACACTCAAAACATTGAAAGAATTAGCCATTTGTGACCAGTTACTATAGTCTGAAGTGTGAGCGGCAAGAATTGAAAACGCTTGCTTCAGGAGTTATCTCCCTTGTGTTTTCTTTCAGCATCGTCATTACATGTCATAGACTGTTGTTCGTTTGTTCCTTCAAGATGTCGGCAGTGAGGTCAGAGCTGAATATCTGCGTCACCTCCAAGAGTTGTACGCCAGACACAAGCCACACTTCTGCTATGTGGAGGTCATTACTGTAAGTAGTTGTTGATCAGAACAGTTGGAATTGTTTAACCAACACCGTAGGTGTCTGTAGATACCACAACTCCTTGATAGTGCTCTAGATTATCTTCTGGCAGACTCCACTGTACTAAACATTATTGTGTTCTTTGGGGCTATATGATTATGTTTTATGTTATGTCTACAGGTGCTTGTACTATTTTCTGTTCTGTCAGTGTCTGCAGGTGCTTGTACTAAAGTTCTATGTTCTGTTCTACCAGTGTCTACAGGTGCTTGTACTATGTGCTGTTCTGTCAGTGTCTACAGTTGTTTGTACTAAAGTTCTATGTGCTGTTCTGTCAGTGTCTG
The DNA here is from genome assembly GCF_003918875.1 of Haliotis rubra. Taxonomy (NCBI): domain Eukaryota; kingdom Metazoa; phylum Mollusca; class Gastropoda; order Lepetellida; family Haliotidae; genus Haliotis; species Haliotis rubra. The sequence goes on from NW_025767429.1 coordinate 337,512, forward strand.
CAGGTGTTTGTACTAAAGTTCTATTCTACCAGTGTCTACAGTTGTTTGAACTAAAGTTCTATGTTCTGTTCTACCAGTGTCTACAGGTGTTTGTACTAAAGTTCTATGTTCTGTTCTACCAGTGTCTACAGGTGTTTGTACTAAAGTTCTCTGTTCTGTTCTACCAGTGTCTGCAGGTGTTTGTACTAAAGTTCTATGTTCTGTTCTGTCAGTGTCTACAGTTGTTTGTACTAAAGTTCTATGTTCTGTTCTACCAGTGTCTACAGGTGCTTGTACTAAAGTTCTATGTTCTGTTCTACCAGTGTCTACAGGTGTTTGTACTAAAGTTCTATGTTCTGTTCTACCAGTGTCTACAGGTGTTTGTACTAAAGTTCTATGTTCTGTTCTACCAGTGTCTACAGGTGTTTGTACTAAAGTTCTATGTTCTGTTCTACCAGTGTCTACAGGTGCTTGTACTAAAGTTCTATGTTCTGTTCTACCAGTGTCTACAGGTGTTTGTACTAAAGTTCTATGTTCTGTTCTACCAGTGTCTACAGGTGCTTGTACTAAAGTTCTATTTTCTGTTCTGTCAGTGTCTACAGTTGTTTGTACTAAAGTTCTATGTTCTGTTCTACCAGTGTCTACAGGTGTTTGTACTAAAGTTCTATGTTCTGTTCTACCAGTGTCTACAGGTGTTTGTACTAAAGTTCTATGTTCTGTTCTGTCAGTGTCTGCAGGTGTTTGTACTAAGTTCTATGTTCTGTTCTACCAGTGTCTACTAAAGTTCTATGTTCTGTTCTACCAGTGTCTACAGGTGTTTGTACTAAAGTTCTATGTTCTGTTCTACCAGTGTCTACAGGTGTTTGTACTAAAGTTCTATGTTCTGTTCTGTCAGTGTCTGCAGGTGTTTGTACTAAAGTTCTATGTTCTGTTCTACCAGTGTCTACAGGTGTGTGTACTAAAGTTCTATGTTCTGTTCTGTCAGTGTCTACAGGTGTTTGTACTAAAGTTCTATGTTCTGTTCTACCAGTGTCTGCAGGTGTTTGTACTTAAGTTCTATGTTCTGTTCTACCAGTGTCTGCAGGTGTTTGTACTAAAGTTCTATGTTCTGTTCTACCAGTGTCTACAGGTGCTTGTACTTAGGTTCTATGTTCTGTTCTGTCAGTGTCTGCAGGTGCTAGTTCAGCCAGTCCTGGAGACACTGCTTCAACTGGACAGACACGCCTACCTCATGGAACACGGAGTTGCTGCTCAGCTCGTACCAATATTCCAGGAGAACATATCGCCAAGAAACATCACACTTATAGCTAATAAACAATAATAATCATTGCTTGTCATTCATTTTACCCCACATATACATATACTCTCTAGAGTGCTTTTGCTCGTTGGTCCCTCTTGTTAACAATTAGCTTTCCTTTATTATTTAAAGAAAGAAAGCTCCATCTTGCCCTGTCATAAAACAAGTACCATGTATGGCTGGAAGGTGTCGTCCTGGAAAGGGCACTTGTAGTTCAGGATTTCAATGTTATGATAAAGAAAACATTGAAGTTTTACCAAATACGGAGATTAGGACTGTTGCTGAATCAAAAACAGTTTTTCCAAATGGACATCGAGAATGGTTTCGATATTTTGTAGCGGTCATCATTTACAAACATTATATAATTATATAAACAAGAATGATGATGAGCCTAAGTGGGTACAGTAAACTGTGTGAATGGAGGCATTGATGAATTTGAATGTTGAACTCCAAAGTTGGAATGGAGGATCGTTGCTCAGAATAAGAGAGTTAGTTTTATACCGAACTCGGCAATATTCCCGCTATATGGTAGCAGTCTGTAAATAATCGGGTCTAGACCAGACAGTCCAGTGATCAACAGCATGAGCTGTTCTTACATCTCTATAATCAATTGATTTCGTTGGTTATAAGCAATTCTAATTCAACTTGGTATGTAACACGAGTTCTGATTGGTCAGTGCTGTATATACTTCCCATCAAAAGTTTAGACTCACTGAAAACACTCACTGTAGGTTATGTATATATACATGGTTACATGGATTTTTTCCCACTAACAGGGGCGTAGCTTCCATTTTGAAAAAAAAGCTCGGGCTTACACATGATTGTTGCTAAAAAGGTTGGGCAAGCCCTCAATACTATCTACCTCAATACTATCTAAATACATAGCTTTGCGAGGTATGGGCTTACATGAAAAAATTGGCTTGCTACGCGCCTGACTAACTTGGGGGAACCAACTGCAAACCTTTAGTTTAGAACAGTTGACTATATTTACACTAGTGAGTGTAAACTTTTGATGGGAAGTACATTTCCAAACTTATAATCAGCAGCACCAAAACATTTGAATGTATCCCTACACTATAGGGGTAACGCTGTTTTCCAGGGCATTATCTTTGTAGAAGCCCTAGGTCTTCAATTAACTCCCCTATTATAATATGGAATTTGTGTTAAAAAAGACACGGTCTGTTGACCCAACACGCTTATAGGTCATTGAACAAGATTTATGACGTCATTATGGAGCGTGACGTCACCCGCTTCACGTTATTTGACAACAAAACTGGATGCCGAGTTCTTGTTCAGGCGCAGTCTAAGTAAACTTAGTCTCAATACTATTCGTTACACTCCTCTCCTCAGTATAGTAGGGTAACGAATAATACTGAGGCTAAGTTTACTTAGACTGTGTTCAGGCGCACATTTTCATACGGTTTGAAAAGAGAACGTTGTGCGAGAACTGCGCTCGCGTGGTCCTGGATCTACGTACCGGCTATAAAATTACACAGAAATGTAGGATATTAAATTTCCTATCCGTTGGTATAAATATAAGTGCAACTGCCTTGGCGGTTTGAGAAATAGACCTTGCTAAATGTTGTCCAAAGTTTGTTATGCGTTAAAAAACAGTAAATTTATTCGCTTTTTATCGCGCATCGATAAAAGCACTGTGCTACGATTATTTTAAGTTGGCATCTTTACGGAAAGTGTGAGCGAAGAAAATTCAGCCTGATATCTGAACGACATAAGTGTATATGAATTGGGTTTATGTGCTTGTGCATAACGTTATACGCTCAACATTAAAAATGACTCACAATAAATGTCAAAAATGGATTTTCTTCTATGACGTCAAACGACGACAGAGAGGTCATACACGTATAATGATAAGGGGGCATAACTACGTACGCCTAACACAAGGTCAATGTTACTCAGATAACTTGGAGAGAATTTGTTGTGGATACGGACGCTATATTTTCGTTATTTTATGTTCATGGTGAACCAAACTATTCCAATTCAAAATTCCCCAATGTGAGCGGATGCAGTTTGGTAGTTTCACAATTTACAAGTTACACCACCAGAGCACAAAGCATCTAGGTCGACGTCGCTGGACGTTTCAATTGTTTATGACTGATGGCCGAGCTTGTGTTTTAGCGCCGCAGAAACACTGCATATATTCACGTCATATTCACTGTATTCTCTGCGAACCCATGAAGATCCGGGTTTGAATTGGTCTTCGGTAAACCATGCTTGTGGTAAGAGGCGGGATCGGGTGGTCAGACTCACTGACTTGGTTGACACATGTCATCGTATCCCAGATCGATGCTCATGCTGTTGATCACTGGAATGTCTGGTCCAGACTCGATTATTTACAGACCGCCGCCATGTAGCTGGAATATTGCTGAGTGCGGCATAAAACTAAACACACTCACTCATTCTCTGTTTCCCGCGAAATGTGCGGAATGAATGAAAGACATGTTAATTGCTGTAGTGATATCGCTTGAGTTCACAGTGTACGTCACGACTAATCACCCCGAAATTAGTCCTTACATCGCAATAATGGTTAGCAGAAATTAGCATACAGTTGCCTGTAGACGAACATCATTATGCAGGATATTCTTGTGTAATGTGATAGTCTCGTGACCGAGTGAATCCAGCTGCAATGTAAATTTCTCCCATTGCTGATTGTGATGACCTTTTACACTAGTGTGTGAGTGAATTTAATTTTATGCCGCTTTAGCAATATTCCAGCAATATCACGGCGGGAGACACCAGAAACAGGCTTCGCACATTGTATCCATGTGGGGAATCGAACTGGGTCTTCGGCGTGACGAGCGAACGCTTTAACCACTAGGCTATCCCAACGCCCTGTACACATATATATACAGTATATTATGAAACAAGTGGAGGGGAATAAAATTTTATATCCATCAGTTGTTATTGGATATCAACATAGTTTACTGTCATTGTCTTAACATTGTGTAACATTCGATTCCAAAGGTTAAATACGATGCAACCAAGACTGCAGAAGATTCACTGGAATCATCTGAATCAGTTTTACAGACACGATACCTTGTTTTGCTGATCTCTTCTCAGCCCTTCCACATGTCCGTCACAACCCTCGACTCTAACCACCAAGTAGCCATAGCACCTGTGTAGCACCTAAACAGACTATGGATAAAAACTCACACATAATGCCTCACACATAAATGTCGTTTTCTGATTGTCTGACCACTCTTCTCTTATTTTCAATGTACCCCGCTTACAAGCGAGTAACATTTTCTATGTACCCCGCTGGGAATGCCGAACTCATTTGGTACTTCGTTGTAGGAATTCTTTATATCGAATAACATTGAATCACGTAATGATGTACGGAAATTACCGATGTTTGGCGGATGCAAATCGATGGAAAGGAGATAACTTGAATTTTTTTTTGTTTTTCTTGTCTGATACTCCATACTATGATCCGATACCCGTGCTTCAAGCAGTTCAAAATTACCATTGAGGTGTTCGGTAAGATAAATACGCTGTTCACTGGTCCCTCGGGCCCATGGGTTGATGTACCCTCGATGTTTCTTTATGTTCGGGCTCAGGGAACACAAACAACAATCGAGGGTACATCAGCCCATGTCCCCTTCGAGACCAGTGAACAACTTACATTTTTTCGGTTTAGGTTCTTACATCATTATCAAGCAGGGAGTGATTTCTTGATCGGCATCATAGAAGTTGTGAGTCAAAAATCAAACATACAACTTTATGGATGACAACTTCTTGTTTATTGCATAGAGCGACTTTTCAATGTAGCTTCTGACATGGTTATCAAGCTAAAGGTGACTACAACCACAACAGATTAACATCAGCAACAGCATGTAATTCAATAACAAGTGGTACATAATACGAAGAGGCCAGTTGGAGAACAAAGAACAACAAAAAAGCACTGGTGACGAAGCCAATAAACAAGGAGGATTAGTAGTAGCAATAGGCTGATAGGGTGCGTTGATAGAGTATATAGCTTGATTAATTCTTCCTGGGCAGATGGTATGTAGTGTCACTGGCCTCTGTTGATCAAAGGTTGGTGATAGAGTATATAGCTTGATTAATTCTTCCTGGGCAGATGGTATGTAGTGTCACTGGCCTCTGTTGATCAAAGGTTGGTGATAGAGTATATAGCTTGATTAATTCTTCCTGGGCAGATGGTATGTAGTGTCACTGGCCTCTGTTGATCAAAGGTTGGTGATAGAGTATATAGCTTGATTAATTCTTCCTGGGCAGATGGTATGTAGTGTCACTGGCCTCTGTTGATCAAAGGTTGGTGATAGAGTATATAGCTTGATTAATTCTTCCTGGGCAGATGGTATGTAGTGTCACTGGCCTCTGTTGATCAAAGGTTGGTGGCGGTGGATTTCGATGGCTTCCAAATGCTTTCTTTTCGTGAAGTCCTGATTCTTGCTTGATGGAATGTCAACTTTGTGAGGCTGGATTTGTGTGCCAGCACGATGTGGGAGGACAGTGATGATGGTCATGGTCGTGGGAGGACAGTGATGAGGGTCATGGATGTGGGAGGACAGTGATGATGGTCATGGATGTGGGAGGACAGTGATGAGGGTCATGGATGTGGGAGGACAGTGATGAGGGTCATGGATGTGGGAGGACAGTGATGAGGGTCATGGATGTGGGAGGACAGTGATGAGGGTCATGGATGTGGGAGGACAGTGATGAGGGTCATGGATGTGGGAGGACAGTGATGAGGGTCATGGATGTGTTCCACGAGGTGAACCACATGTTTGCTCCTGACAAACCTTGATAAACAAACAGGGATTTGAACGCAACTGATGGCGCCTCAGGTGACTGTGCCAAGAGTGAAACCAGTCTCAAAATGAGAATACTGGGAATAATTATTTTCATTCTATACATCTACAAATGTCATCTATTGCTTTCTGAGGATAAAAATGATGATACCAATTTCTCTTTCTGAATGAATGAGTTTGTGGGTATGGTTTTGAAGGATAGTTCAGCAGTATCTGGAAACGATAGACATGACGAATGGACATAACATATTGTAACCATGTAGAGAATCGAACCTAGGCATTTGGCCTCGCAAGAGAACCTAGTGAACCTTACCACCGCCCTGTAAAGTAATGAGACAATTAGTATGAACCTACCTTTTTCACATGTCATTTAATTGGAAAGGTATGTTAGCCTAGTCGTTATGACGTTCACTCGCTTTACCAAAGGTCCGGGTTCGATTCCTAACATAATGCATATGGATGAGAATGTGACAACTGTTTCTTAATAGTCGAGAATCAAAGAAACAAAACGTCATTCATACTCATGCATATATAGGGACAGTATCACTAACCCAAGAACCAACCCGCCAATATTGGATGTGTGTTTGGCCGAGAAGAGCCCAGTACCACCACTTTCTGAGCAAGAAGGTGTGTCACAGAACTCCGGAATGCAAAACAAAACGTCATTCATACTCATGCATATATAGGGACAGTATCACTAACCCAAGAACCAACCCGCCAATATTGGATGTGTGTTTGGCCGAGAAGAGCCCAGTACCACCACTTTCTGAGCAAGAAGGTGTGTCACAGAACTCCGGAATGCACGTGCCATTGGTAACCCATGTACACTGAGATGGGTTCATCTTGAAGCAACAGTCTACAGGGCAGTTGTCTGGAGTTTCACCAGTCTCGCACACTGTATTGTAACAGGTGTCAGGCATTGATGTACTAGATGGATCGACAACCTGCATATTTAAACCGCTGCTCTGGACACTGTAGCGTTTTTTGCAATATTTTTTGAAACACTTCGTGAACAGCCAGCATGTCCCAGGAATGTTAAATATTTTCATTGGCTTGCATTTCTTAGCAACAATCCCTTGGCCTGGACAACCCCCACAGGCAAACTCCGCCTTAATGACCCCGTTTCCGTTGTCCGTTCCCCCGGAGTTGCAGTAGCTTGTAGTTGACGCTCTCTGGTAGGTTCGTCCATCGCAGGATTTGTCGGTTCCGTTGATGTTGTTGCAGCAGGCGTAATAATGGAATCCACTAGTGCCGCCTTTGTTGAAGGTGAGGCACTGACCTGGAAAATCAAAAACACAAAAAGTTCTTTTAAGATGTGGCTTTCACAAGAAGAAGGGAGGCGGCCTGGCCTAGTGGTTAAAGCGTTCACTCGTCAGGACGAAGACCCAGGTTGGATTCCCGACATGGGCACTATGTTTAAAGCCCATTTCTCGTATCCACGGCCGTGATATTGCTGGAATAGTGATGAATGCGGCGTAAAAACATACTCACTTTTGCAAGATGATGCTGATGTGACAGGTATCCGGGATATTTTTTACACCAACAAGACTAGTTTATCTTTTTAAATTTGTGTTTCTAATATTTCTTGAATGCATAATTATTTTTTACCTGCTGTATATAATGGAGAGTTGATGTTTACTGTTGCTAGGTATTACCCACGTGGTCAACGTATGGGTAGTTGCATACTAATCTCGTACGTCACACGAGTGTCGTATCGCCTTGACCTGTGTCGCTCGGTCAGAAACCATAGGAAGGTCACGAGTTTCGTATAATTCGTATGTAATGAGACCGAGTGTGGTATTTTATTTATTACCAACGTCTTACATGCATTAAATTGACAAAATAGCGTAATTTTGTTATTTTTATTGTTTCAAACCGAAACCAGTTTCATAAAGAGGTTGCGGAAGAATTGTTGTTCTGTAGTCACTTTTGCATGACGTCACACTGTATTGACGTCACTAAGCCATTCTCGTCTGTCCCCTTGGTAACCGACGTCACGATGCATGTCAGTTGTCATCGCCTCGTACAGCTTCCTACAGTAAACTACTCCGTAGCACCATTTACTTGGTTTTCGGTTGCTTCACTCGGCTAACATCACTGGTGGAAACATTGCGTTTATGTTTTTCGACGCATACAATGTCTCAGTTCGACTCACAATTAAACAGCGATACGGCAACGTTCGCAATGCTTACATTCCCACAATGTATTTAATTTGTAGAATGAATGAATTCACGTGTTTGTTATGAATGAAAAAGTAGTTCCGTCACAACGTAACCTAATTGAGAGGTCATCGGTTATCCAATCAAATCGTTAGAATCTCATGTCAGGTCGTTACGACACAGGTCAAGGCGATACGACACTCGTGTGACGTACGAGATTAGTATGCAACTACCCATACGTTGACCACGTGGGTAATAAAAAGAGAGACATTTCGTGTTACTTAGAAGTCAAAGCCACCGCTCTTTTCAATGAAGATGATTGGTTGGTTGGTTGGTTTGTTGTTTAACGCCGCACTCAGCTATATTCCAGCCATATGGCGGTGGTCTTGTAAATAATAGAGTCTGGACCAGACAATCCATTACAAAGGGCGGTGGGGTAGCCCAGTGGTTAAGGCGTTCGCCGGTCACGACGAAGACCCGGGTTCGATTCCCCACATGGGCACAGTGTGTCAATCCCATCCTGGAATATTGCTAAAAGCGGCGTAAAACTAAACTCATTCACTCACTTCTGATAATTTATATTTATTTAAATATTTTCAGTTACAGTCAGTTTTTGAATACCGAAATTCTCACTAACTCGGTAATGATCAATGACATTTACCCCCAGTTGCTGACACTGCCGACATAACGTTGACGGTGCTTGCTTTGTAACTCTCATTCTGATGGGTACGATAGATCTAGCATTGTAGCCAATCGAATTTGCAAAATTGAAATCAATCACAAACACATGCAGAGACAAGTCTGTATTTCTGTTATTATTCTGGTTTAGGGCTGTTTCCAGGCTATATTACCGTATGTACCTGGCTTAGGGCGGTCTCCAGGCTTTATTACCGTTATTTACCTGGTTTAAGGCGGTCTCCAGGCTTTATTACCGTAAATTTACCTGGTTTAGGGCTGTTTCTAGGCTTTATTACCGTATGTACCTGGTTTAAGGCGGTCTCCAGGCTTTATTACCGTTATTTACCTGGTTTAAGGCGGTCTCCAGGCTTTATTACCGTTATTTACCTGGTTTAAGGAGGTCTCCAGGCTTTATTACCGTTATTTACCTGGTTTAGGGCGGTCTCCAGGCTTTATTACTGTTATTTACCTGGTTTAAGGCGGTCTCCAGGCTTTATTACCGTTATTTACCTGGTTTAAGGCGGTCTCCAGGCTATATTACCGTTATTTACCTGGTTTAAGGCGGTCTCCAGGCTTTATTACCGTTATTTACCTGGTTTAGGGCTGTTTCTAGGCTTTATTACCGTATGTACCTGGTTTAGGGCGGTCTCCAGGCTTTATTACCGTTATTTACCTGGTTTAAGGCGGTCTCCAGGCTTTATTACCGTTATTTACCCGGTTTAGGGCGGTCTCCAGGCTTTATTAACGCATGTACCTGGTTTAAGGCGGTCTCCAGGCTTTATTACCGTTATTTACCTGGTTTAAGGCGGTCTCCAGGCTTTTTTACCGTTATTTACCTGGTTTAGGGCTGTTTCTAGGCTTTATTACCGTATGTACCTGGTTTAGGGCGGTCTCCAGGCTTTATTACCGTTATTTACCTGGTTTAAGGCGGTCTCCAGGCTTTATTACCGTTATTTACCTGGTTTAGGGCGGTCTCCAGGCTTTCTTAACGCATGTACCTGGTTTAAGGCGGTCTCCAGGCTTTATTACCGTTATTTACCTGGTTTAGGGCGGTCTCCAGGCTTTATTACCGTATGTACCTGGTTTAGGGCGGTCTCCAGGCTTTATTACCGTTATTTACCTGGTTTAAGGCGGTCTCCAGGCTTTATTACCGTTATTGACCTGGTTTAGGGCGGTCTCCAGGCTTTATTACCGTTATTTACCTGGTTTAGGGCTGTTTCCAGGCTTTATTAACGCATGTACCTGGTTTAAGGCGGTCTCCAGGCTTTATTACCGTTATTTACCTGGTTTAAGGCGGTCTCCAGGCTTTATTACCGTTATTTACCTGGTTTAGGGCGGTCTCCAGGCTTTATTACTGTTATTTGCCTGGTTTAAGGCGGTCTCCAGGCTTTATTACCGTTATTTACCTGGTTTAAGGCGGTCTCCAGGCTTTATTACCGTTATTTACCTGGTTTAGGGCTGTTTCCAGGCTTTATTAACGCATGTACCTGGTTTAAGGCGGTCTCCAGGCTTTATTACCGTTATTTACCTGGTTTAAGGCGGTCTCCAGGCTTTATTACCGTTATTTACCTGGTTTAAGGCGGTCTCCAGGCTTTATTACTGTTATTTACCTGGTTTACCTGGGCGGTCTCAAGGCTTTATTACTGTTATGTACCTGGTTTAGGGCGGTCTCCAGGCTTTATTACCGTTATTTACCTGGTTTAAGGCGGTCTCCAGGCTTTATTACCGTTATTGACCTGGCTTTATTTAGGGCGGTCTCCAGGCTTTATTACCGTTATTTACCTGGTTTAGGGCTGTTTCCAGGCTTTATTAACGCATGTACCTGGTTTAAGGCGGTCTCCAGGCTTTATTACCGTTATTTACCTGGTTTAAGGCGGTCTCCAGGCTTTATTACCGTTATTTACCTGGTTTAGGGCGGTCTCCAGGCTTTATTACTGTTATTTGCCTGGTTTAAGGCGGTCTCCAGGCTTTATTACCGTTATTTACCTGGTTTAAGGCGGTCTCCAGGCTTTATTACCGTTATTTACCTGGTTTAGGGCTGTTTCCAGGCTTTATTAACGCATGTACCTGGTTTAAGGCGGTCTCCAGGCTTTATTACCGTTATTTACCTGGTTTAAGGCGGTCTCCAGGCTTTATTACCGTTATTTACCTGGTTTAAGGCGGTCTCCAGGCTTTATTACTGTTATTTACCTGGTTTAGGGCGGTCTCAAGGCTTTATTACTGTTATGTACCTGGTTTAGGGCGGTCTCCAGGCTTTATTACCGTTATTTACCTGGTTTAGGGCGGTCTCCAGGCTTTATTACTGTTATTTACCTGGTTTAAGGCGGTCTCCAGGCTTTATTACCGTTATTTACCTGGTTTAGGGCGGTCTCCAGGCTTTATTACTGTTATTTACCTGGTTTAAGGCGGTCTCCAGGCTTTATTACCGTATGTACCTGGTTTAAGGCGGTCTCCAGGCTTAATTACCGTTATTTACCTGGTTTAGGGCGGTCTCCAGGCTTTATTACTGTTATACAGTTATTTACCTGGTTTAGGGCGGTCTCCAGGCCTGTTTATGTTTAGGGCGGTTCCAGGCTTTATTACAGTTATTTACCTGGTTTAGGGCGGTCTCTCCAGGCGTTATTACCGTTATGTACCTGGTTTAGGGCGGTCTCCAGGCTTTATTACTGTTATGTACCTGGTTTAGGGCGGTCTCCAGGCTTTATTACTGTTATGTACCTTGTTTAGGGCGGTCTCCAGGCTTTATTACCGTTATTTACCTGGTTTAGGGCGGTCTCTCCAGGCTTTATTACCGTTATGTACCTGGTTTAGGGCGGTCTCCAGGCTTTATTACCGTTATTTACCTGGTTTAGGGCGGTCTCCAGGCTTTATTACCGTTATGTACCTGGTTTAGGGCGGTCTCCAGGCTTTATTACCGTTATTTACCTGGTTTAGGGCGGTCTCCAGGCTTTATTACCGTTATGTACCTGGTTTAGGGCGGTCTCCAGGCTTTGTTACCGTTATGTACCTGGTTTAGGGCGGTCTCCAGGCTTCCGCTTCACTCGGACATGTGCTTGTGTGGACCCAACAGAGACGACGGTGGCGAGGAACACAATCAGACAAACATCCATCCACAGAGGAGTCATGTTTGCTTCTGAACACAACTACGGCCAGGTAAGTGGGTGAATGTCTGCAATATGCAATGTAAATTACACTTTCATCCTGTGTGATTCAATATGGAAATGACTTATTGCCAGGAGCAGAATGGTTTGATTGCCCATCAGTAGACTAACAACTTGTCTCTGAAATGAACATATTTTACTGAAAAAAGTTCATAGTAAAAAAAAAAATATATAATGAAAAGGAGCCCTGAGACTTGCGTGGGCTTTCTTGGATATATTTGCTTCAGGGTCTGTACGACAGACTAGCCCATCAGGTACAGTTTGCGAAGTGAAATATTCGCTGTGGTGGACATAGTCTGTCACACAGACCCTGAAGCAAATATATCAAAGAAAGCCCAAACAAGTCTAGAAAATGTAGCAAGTCTAGATTACCGGGTCTGTACCAATCTGCTGAATTCACAAGCGAGCATAGCGCTGGTAATAATCAGTTGATCTCTTCTTCTTCTTCGGTTAGGTGCTTTGGAGGTCGCCTTCGCCTGTTGGCATTTCGGCAGACCTATCCCGCCTGGGGATGCGTGGGGTGTCCCTCCTTGGGACTCAGTTGATCTCTGGCTGTCACCAGTGTTTAATATTAACTCAGGGGAGCCTCCCCTACCACCCCCCAAGATCCCACACTGAGTCAAGACCTCCTGCTTCTGCCTGTCCCCTCACTCCAGACAAACAACGTGTGTGATTACACTACAGACCTGATGACTTTTACACTGGTGAGGAGAGGGGATGTTTTCAAACAGTGTTCCATCTCAGGATAAAAATGAATTGGAACTTTGATGAGGATGAAAGCAAATATACATAGCATTTTTCCAAGTCAGAATACAATGATTGAAAGCTACTTAAGTGGAAGATGTTTTGTTTCGTTCTCCAACCAGGAGTGGGAAATCACTCACATTCAAAAATTCTCCCTATTTATACAAGGCAGTTGCAAAATACAATCCAAGATACTATCATTGTTGTGTCACCCTTGATTTCCATGATGAAGAAACAAACAGAGAAATAAAAATCATGAGGCTCAAAACAGTGTACCTCAACGATGTAGGCATTTGTGACTTTATCCGTAAACTTTGAAAAGACATTGTCACGGGGATCTGAATGGCATATTTCTTGATTTGTGAATGAAATTGCTGATATCCGTCATGTAATCAATATACGGATTATGCTTCTCCATGATGCCAAGTCTAGATTTCCACAGTTTCTGAAAATGAAAAAAGTCTCAGCGCTCCTTTTCATTATATATATATATATATTTTTTTACTATGAGCTTTTTTTCCTGTAAATATAACTTATGTTAAACTTCGAAAAGACATGTCATCATTTCTGAATGGCACTAGTTGTTATTTGTCTAATAGTTCTTCTGTAATCGAACTTAATCGTTCTTGATCCTCCTCTCCCCACTGGAATACAGCTCCAGAGGGCTGACCCCCTGCATCTGCTCATCCATCAACAACATTCTCAGGTTCCTTCTTACATGGATCAGGTTTTCAGCAGATCATAGTTTGGCCTCACATCAACTTTCACCTCTGAGTTGGCCTTGGCCTGTGTAATGAAACTCGATTCAGGAACAGCACTGGTATACCCGATGTTCATGATGTTGATCACTGGATTGTCTGGTCCAGACTCAGTTATTGACAGACCGCCGCCATATAGCTGTAATATTGCTGAGTGCGGCGTTAAACAACAATCAAACAAACTAATTTCATTCCAAGCCCGAGGTATTAATATATATAAATATGAGGCTTCTTTTCTACAGTGGGACAACATCAAATTTCAGAACATTAGGATTATCTCCACTCTACCCTGACGACAAGAGCTACATAATTGCACTGTTTGAACTCATCTAAGTCATTTGTTGGAGGTCAACATGACATCCTTTTGTTTGATTGGCAGGTAAAAGAAACAGTGGGATGTATTGCTGAACGAATTTATATCGTGACTACACTATGTGATATAACCGGATATGATGTACTAACCAGGTGGGATATCAGTTATTCATATCACGAAAGACAGTGACTCTACCTGTGCCTTTTAAAGATTAACTGGATATCAGTCTATTTGGTGGATCAAAGCAGCAGAGTGCGTTCTGACTTATCTCGTTCCGAGCACTTAAACCCGAGGTATCAGTATATAAATGAGAGGCTTCTTTTCTACACGACAAAATCAAATTTCAAAACACAATGGGATTATCTCCACTGACGACATAATAGACTGCTTGAACTCATCCAAGTCATTTGTTGGAGGTCAACATGACATATCCCATTGTTTGATTGACAGGTAAAAGAAACAGATAAAGAATTGCTGAACGAATTTATATAGCGACTAAACTATGATGTAACCAGATATCAGATTTTTTAAAGTTTTGCGAATGCAGCAGTTGCTCTGACTATCTCTCCACCAGTTGTTTTATCACGAAAGTCCTTGACCTTGCAACAATTTTATCTGCAGACGGCAACAAGCAGCAGATAGATCACTTTTCGTGCTGATTATATTGTCCTTTCTTAGAGTTTTAAGTTTTCCTTGGTTGTGTGTCTACACAATATCTTCTCTCATGTTTAAATAGTTCTATAGTCTGTCATACTGACCAAAAAACAAGTATATCAAAGAAAGCCCTTGCGAGTCTAGATTTTGTGGCAAGTGTAGATTTCCACAGTTTCTGAAAATAAGGAAAGTCTTAGGGTCCCTGTTCATTATATATTTTGTTTTATTATGAACTGTTTTTTCTGTAAAATATGTTCAGTTCGGAGACTAATTGTTAGTCTAATAGTTCTTCTGCAATCAAACCTAATCAATATTCAGATGTCTTATCGGCATCCATTGTCATTTGAATCGATATATAGACCGTCGACAGCACAGCGTTTACATAAGCTTGTTCATGCAGTGTGCAAATTGTCAAAGGCTTAAATGTCAAGAGATAAAGCAGGAAGCATGTTACCGTGACGTAAATATTTGGGGGGTTCAGATACTGCTGAGCGCTAGCATTGTCACAGTCAATCAATATACATAGGTGAAAGAAACCCAAGCTCAACTTTAAACATATGGTAACTTGTCAAGTCAAGCATAGAAGTTTACATTCCATATTACCTGTCATACGCTATGCCTTTGTCGATTAAATTGAATTGGAATAGGTCACGAGGGCCCGCTTGTCGTGAGAGGCATTTAAACTGGGTAGGGAAGCCATTATTCATAGCTTGTTAGATCACTTCTTTCAAAACGCGCAGCCTGGATTAAATACAGTTCCAGGCGTTAAACAATGTTCGTTCTACTTTATTAAGCTGACCTAATCCAAGTTGAGTATTTATTGAAAAATTCCCGACGTTGATTTACAAACATAGTGCAACTACCGTCCCGGTATATCTTGTACACATTCATGTTTTCTCGTTGATCGCGAGGCCTGCTGTACGCCGGGGTTTTTTCCTCCCCACATTAAGCAGACACGTGAAGTTACAGTCTCCGGCAACCCATGCTTGTTGTAAGAGGTGACTAACGGGAGCGGGTGGTTTGAGCTTGGTTGATGCATGCCATCGTAATAAATAACGTAGATCGTTGCTCAGCGTGTAATCACTGGATTGTCTGATCCAGACTCGATCATTTACAAACCGCCGTCATATGAGTGCGGCGTTATATATGTGGAGAGAACACACGGGTTTCCCCGTAACGGTAAATAGCATGTAATAGACCTGTTCCGAACAGTGCTCGGAATGGATAAATGACGAATTATTGCATATAATCTGATATCCCGACTGAGCTGTCATAAACTGACCATATAAATAACAACATACCTGAACTGGTACTGACCTGGATTTCGGACGTATAGGGAGACAGTCACTGGGCTCTGAGCGAGGGAATATAAAGGATCTGTCAGGCGTGAGAACTACGTGTGCACAAACAGCAGCATCGCCGACCAATCGGATTGCGTCTTGCTCAGGTCGGCGGCTAGGTCGTTGCTTATTCATATTATCTAGAAAACGCTCTAACCCGGGAG
Source organism: Haliotis rubra (assembly GCF_003918875.1). Classification (NCBI taxonomy): domain Eukaryota; kingdom Metazoa; phylum Mollusca; class Gastropoda; order Lepetellida; family Haliotidae; genus Haliotis; species Haliotis rubra. The sequence goes on from NW_025767429.1 coordinate 353,548, forward strand.
AGTTGAACCACAGTGTGTTTTCCCGCGACAATGGCATGAATTGGGCATTGGGCAAGTGATGATTAGGGGGATCAGATGTCACACTGCAGTAAACGTTGGTGCTCTATGAGCGTGTGACCCGGGTGTTTTATATAGTGGTGAGGTAGCCTATAGTGGTTAAGGCGTTCAGTCGTCACGCCAAAGATCCGGGCTCGATTCCCCGGTTACTATGTGTGAAGCCCATTTCTGGTGTCCCCCCTCGTGATATTTTTGGAATATTGCTAAAAGCGACGTAAAACTCACTCACTCACTCACTATATCTGATGATGTGTTCATTGTACATGGTCAGTATCCAGCACTGTGTACATGTGGTGTATAACGCCCCAGTTAGTATTGCTCCAGCAGTCTAACTGACTTTTCTAAGGGGTCTGAAAAATATTGGATCTATCTAGGCCTGCTCACGGACCTATGGTCAGGCTAAAATCCGCATATCACTAGTTTAAAAAAAAATCGGAATTAACAGTATTTCAAGTGTTACATGTTATGTACTTAAGTGAATGATTGTGTTTAGTTTTACGCCGTTTTTAGCAATATTCCAGCAAAATCACGGCGAATTATTGGACTTCCGTTGTTTAAGAAGTAGTCTTCGTAGACTTGTTTTGTCTTAAACATATACTATCGTCCAAATTTCTAGGATTATCTCCACTCTACCCTGACGACAAGAGCTACATAATTGCGACTAAACTATGTGATGTGACCGGATATCAGTCTATTTTAAGTTGTACTAAAGCAGCAGGTGGTCTGAATATTCCCTGGCCAGTTATTCATATCACGAAAGACAGTCTCTCTACTTGTGCCTCGATTTGTTCGGGAATTCTATGTTATTTACATATACATGTACATCCGGTACCATAGACTGGCAATATGTGTTTAATATCTGGTACTATCGTTTTTAACACGCTGACATATGCTGCATAGGAACACGGATACTGTCAAGCAGTTGGCATTTGGTGGAAACGAAACTGGGGTTGGTCTGTATACCTTCCGGTTGGTCTGTATACCTTCCGGTAAACCAATTATACTCCTCACACTTTGCTAAGGATCACAAAAATTCCCAACTTTACTTAAACGTAGATTTATAATTTGAAATTATATCCATTTAAAACTGGATAAATAATGATATGGTAACACATCTTTAGGAAAACAGCCACTTTAAGCTAACCGTATGTACTTGGTACATGAATAACCTTAAAAATGGTTTTCATGGCACCAATCAACCATTTTGCAAATCATGGAACGGGTCATTGATAAGTACACAACACCTGTCAATAGCAGGTATGGGATCCAGAAGATGCAATGACATACTGAAATCTTGGATCCATGCTTACAATAGGCTTAGATATTTAAACCAAATTTGACCCCACATCACAGTTTTCTGTTGAATCAATGATTTGATCCTTAGCAAAGTGTGAATAGTATACTTAAGGGAGTGATTTTGTGTGTGTTTATTGCTGCTTTAACACTAGTGTTGGGAATTGGTTAAAATCTCAAAATTGATGATTGCTTCATTACAACCGATCAATCATCGAAAAAAATTGGTTAGCGTCATTTATGAATTTTTCCTGATTATTTTTGTTAATGCACAAAAACCTAAAAAAAACCACCATGAAGTTCTTAGGTTGTTTTTTCTGGCAAATTTCACATCTTGAAAGGATGACTAATATGTATAGGAACATAACTTTCTGGGTTTTTTAAAAATAAATTCAATCATGACTTGGAACAAGCTTGTAGTGCTCATGAAACGTAACACTGAGCAAAAATGCAAAATAAAAGTCTGAAAAAAATGAATATATTTCACACCACTGGTGACATGTTTATGCGTGGGTTACCAACAAAACAGTGCCAGAAGCAGCCCATGAATAAACACCAAACTTTGTGTATTTTATTAAAGCTTTATTCTATCACAAAGTGTATGAATGATATTATCTAAGACATTATTTTCATATCGATAATCATTAATATTATTTCCTATCGAAGATATTTCCGATTATCGATCTTTTTAGTCAGCCCCAGTTTATCACATTCTTGCTATCTTGTATATTTATAATCCATTATAGATGAGTCGTCAGGTAAATATCTCTACATTCTATGTATCGTGAACTGTTTGAGAAGCATTCTTGAAGTTATAAGTACTAGGAATGATACGTCTTTATGGATGATCAGCTTCTTTATGGAACAATGGTGACGTTTCGATATACATCCTCACGCTTGAAAACGGTAGAAGTTTCTACACCAAAACACAGCTATTGTACAATGAAGAAGCTGATCATCCAAAACTTGTAATTTCTCTTTTTGTCACGGCCGTTGGACCCAGTCCGTGGAATGAGTGAGTGAGTTGTGTTCAACGCCGCTTTGGCCTCCATCTAGGTACACACCAGCCAGAAGAAGTCGGACGCGATGTGCTCCTTGCCCCCATATGGGTACCAGCAGGTATTGCCTCTAGCCTTACCAGGAACCAGGCCTTGGGGGCATTTGGCTAAGGCAGCGTAGTAGTCGTTGTTGTCGCTTTGTTTGCCGAGGCACACGGTCCCCGGTGGACAGCTGCCTCTGTTTTGGACCGTTACAATTCTTCCTTGTGGTGCCGTGAGCCAAGAGAAGTCCTTTGTGTAGTGTTCTTGGCCGTCGTAGGAGTACCAACAGGTGTCTCCTTTCGCCTTGCCGCCGACCCAGCCATGTTGGGTGTTGGCCACAGCGCTCCACAGCTTCCCGGCATCATTCTGATGGCCCAGGCATACGGCCGTGTTGGGGAATCTGTACTGGCTGCCAACGTAACAGTAGCTCATCGTCACCGATCTGAAAGTATATTACATGGTTTAAGTGAATGAGACTGGGTAATATGAGTGGCTGAGTGAGTGAGTTTAGTTTTTACGCCGACACCAGAATTGGGCTTCACACATTGTACCCATGTGGGGAATCGAACCCGGGTCTTCGGTGTGACGAGTGAACGCGTTAACTACTAGGCTACCCCCGATTGGGAAATATGAGAAAACCCAGTTTTAGTAGTGTTAACCATTACATTTCCTTGTTTGTTGTCAATATCCCAGCTTATGACGACAGTCTCTAAACTATCTAACCTGGGTCAGACAATCCAGTGATCTACATTTAAATATTTTCTCGTAGTTTCAATTATTTCTCGTTATTCTCATTCTTAAAAATCGAAATTAAGTTTATTTTCCCGTTAGTTTGATTTTCTCGTTAAATTAGGTTTCTTTAGACTACTTTCTCGAAATATCGATTTTTAAATAAAAACATGAAATACCGAGAACATAGTTGAATTTTCCACACATTAATCGATTTTTTAAATAAAAACATGAAATTAACTGAAGAACATTAATCTGAATTTTAGACACATTAATCTGAATTTTCCACACATTAATCTGAATTTTCCACACATTAATCTGAATTTTCCACACATTAATCTGAATTTTCCACACATTAATCGGAATAAAGAGACAATAAGTGCAATACCCATTTCCTCAAAATAACGATTTAAATATAATAATAAATAGTCGATATAACGAGAGAAGCGTAAAATAGCGAAAAAGTAATCGAACAAATGAGAGACCGCCTCCGTGGTGTAGTGGTTAGAGCGTCCGCCCGGAGAGCGGAAGGTCGCGGGTTCGATCTCCGGCCGCGTCATACCAAAAGACGTTAAAATATGCTACTTGTTGGTCCCTGCATTAATGGCAGGGAGACTACAAGACGTTGTAGATTATCCCTGTTAATGGGTACATCAAGGACTAGTCGGCTCGGAGTCAGTATAATGGGTCTGAGTGGTATTCATGCTTCACTGCGGCATGGTATCTCAGTGGGCTAGCACTATAAAACCAGTTTAAGTCTGGGCTAGTACAAGCAGCCACACATACACACGCATGCACGTCGTCATATGAGCGAAATATTCCTAAGTTCGACGTTAAACCCCTACCCATTTCACCTCACCTCGAACCAATGAACTATAAATCGAAACTAGCGTTTGAAATGATGAGAAAATAATCAAAATAACAGATATACAATTGAAGTCAGGAGAAAAACCTGAAACCTCGAAAGAGTACACAGAAAGACTGAAATCACGAAAAGTCTCCATTCAGAAATTTCACAACCTGCGTCGAACTTTTCCGCAATCTAACTTCTCCGATAGCTAATGTTATAGCGAGGGTCTTCCACGGCTCCGCATATAACACGACTGTTTGGAATATCACAACACACGGCTGCCGCTCGTGGGCTATTTTTAGCACAACCGCATTACGACGCCGATAAGGCGTGTACACACTTTTTACTGATGTGGTGTGTATATATCCCATAATACTTACATGTACACACGATAACGTACAAGGTTGACCCCGAGTTATTGTTGACACGAGGCACAGTGACAAAACGAAAGCGCCCCCAAACAAAAGCGCCTGGCAAAATGGCCTTGGTTTGCAGGAAACGTTACTCGCTGTTATTTTCGCTTTCGCTTTGTCACATACATTCGTGGGTATGTTGGAATGCCTTTTGATCTAACAACTACAATGATAGCTGCTACAACAACAACAACAACAAAAACAAAACAACAATATAATATTGACACTAATATTGACACCATCAATTACAACAACAACAACGTCGCAGTTTTCGGTATAAAGGCACCATCCACTTCTTGGTAAACGACGACGAAACAGACGATCGTTACATACAACTACTTGTAACACTTGCCGTTATGATTTACACACGATGCTGTTCACAGGAAAACTAAACATATAATTATATGAGTCGGGATAGGATTCTTACCGGTCAGTTAGCACTGGATTTAAGACAAGGCGTCGCTTGTTGTAAGCACTTTACCCCTCCTGAAGTACTTCCTGTCATGCGCACATCACCCCACCCCGAAGTACTTCCTGTCATGTGCAATCGGATCCACTTGGGTTATCTGCTAAGTACCCCAGGCACGAATACGCGACGGAAGTATTTGAGGGACGTCAACAACAACACCAGCAGCGACACAAACAACAAACAGTACAACAACAATGTTAGTCTGTTTTGGAGACAAATACAAATAACTGCTTGAAATTCACATTACATTCACTACTGCCGGGGCGGTGAGCGTAGCCTCGTGGTTATTTAGCGTCCGCCCGGGTTTGATACCCCATGTAGTTACAAGTGTGAAGCTTATTTCAGGTGTCCACCGCTGGAATATTACTAAAAGCGTCGTAAAACTGTACTCACTCACTCACTTCATTACTGCCGACAATCAGTGTTGTGTCATGTGACTGTCACGTGAACAGTTGTGCTGATGCTGAGTGAGTGAGTGAGTATGGTTTTACGCCGCTTTTAGCAATATTCCAGCAATATCACGGCGGGGGACACCAGAAATGGGCTTCACACATTGTACCCATGTGGGGAAGCTGATGCTAAGTCCTGCCAGAGTTGGCAGAGCGTCTGTTGGACTGAGATGAGCTGAGCCTGTTTTGGGGCACTATGTACCGAAGATCTAGTTACGCACGCATGCACGCATACACGCATGCAAGCACACACGCGAGACATAATGAAGGCGTCCGTTGACAGTAGCAGAAATATCGACGATTAATGTAACGTACTGGGTTTGGAAAATGCTTGAGGTTAACCAAATTGGTTACCGAGTATTTTGTTGTTTGTTGTGCACGCTCTACTCAGCAATATTCCAGCTATATGATAGTGTCCAGTACATGATGGGCCAGTTGACCACTGATTGGCAGTACGAGCAACATCCAATGCCGATGGGGTACGCAATCCCGCCACGCCACGAAACTAACCAATCTAAAGCTCAACCAATACAGCCACCTGTATATATCTCAGTCACTTGTTAATATCTCAGCCACTGGTTTATATCTCAGCCACTGGTTTATATCTCAGCCACTTGTTTATATCTCAGCCACTTGTTTTATCTCAGCCACTGGTTTATATCTCAGTCACTTGTTTATATCTTAGCCACCTGTTTATATCTCAGTCACTGGTTTATATCTCAGCCTCTGGTTTATATCTCAGCCACTTGTTTTTATCTCAGCCACTGGTTATATCTCTATTCTTTGTAAACCAATACATCCGACTTTGCGAGCTCTACTAAAACAATGACCGTCAGTTTAACGTTATTTGACATGATCTTTGAGTCTCGTAACGTTATTTTGGCGTGTCATGTGACGTTTTCGTGTCGTAAAAGACGTAGAAATAGCCTGAGTGACGCAAACGTCGTAAAAGAGACGTTCAACGTGTGTGTGAGTGAATGAGTGAGTGAGTTGGTTTCACACATTGTACCCATGTCGGGAATTGAACCCGGGTCTTCGTCGCGACGACCGAACGCTTTAACCACTAGGCTACCCCCGCCGCCGTTCGACGTGAATGTAGCGATATTTTAGTCTCATTTGACGTCACTTTAGCATAATTCAAAGCCATTTTGGACTCTCAGAAGACAATATGATATGGTATGTCTGATGACTATACGTAAATTTAGCCTAAGCGATGTTCAACGTCCGCCATTTTACGTTATTTTAGCGTCACGTCACGTCTTTTTGGACCGTCATGTGATAACGAATTTGAAATCACGTCAGTATTGTTTCAGTCATATCGTAACTACAAAGGTCTTGAATGTTGTAACCTTGAGCTTCACGGACAGTGTAATGTGATACTCTTTGAAATCTTATTGGAGAGAGCATGATCTGTTGTACCCGAGGCGTGAAATATAGACATCAAAGGTTGGACCTAGCCTGAGTTGGGATATAAGCTACTTGAAAGTTGAAAGTCATGCGCTCATGTGGATACGATTATTTTATATCTAAGGTATCGATCTCAGTAAGATTAGGTTTCACTGGCAAGTCAAAATAAATTCAAATTACTCTGTATAATAAAAACTAGTCCTGACAAGCTTCATGTGGTCAGAGGGGCGTTGGGGTAGCCTTGTGATTAAAGTGTTCGCTCGTCACGCCCGGATACGTCATGGGTACTATGTGTGAAGCCCATGTCTGGTGTCCCCCGTTGTGATGTTGCTGGAATACTGCCCAAAGCGGTATGAACGTTATTCACTCATGTCGTCACAGGGCAGACTGCTGTCCCACGACAGACCGACCAGTCAGACCACAAGGCAACACAGGTTGGCTGGGACCAGTAGTAACGCGGATGACCTATACATAGTTAAAACGTACATCTAGTTAATTATCCATTTACATTTAGTTTCACCAGAGACCATATACTAAAAGTCTTATTATATGGTGTCTGGTTTCACACTGTGTCCCAGTCCACCCTGCTGTGAATGGGTACCTCGTAAGGATGGGAATGCCACAATAACTCGGTGCGCCTAGTGGCTGCAAGAGTTGTATGCTCCCCAGGGAGTTGAGATTGACATCCAGTGAACGAGGAAAAACTAAGCGCCTTTGAGCAGCTGAGCTGGATATGGGCGCTATACAACTGACTGACTGACTGACTGACTCTGTGTGTGTGTGTGTGTGTGTGTGTGTGTGTGTGTGTGTGTGTGTGTGTGTGTGTGTTTGTGTGTGTGTGTGTGTGAGTGAGAGAGTTCTGATAAAACAAATCCAGAAGGATTTTGTGACGCGAGAGCTCAAAGATGATACAAATTGGACAAATTGTTTACTCCAAACAAAACGTACACGGACATATTCCGCCTTATCATTTGAAAAAACAACAAATAGAAAACGAACGTTGAAAACGACAGGTAAACAGATATAAGACTATCACATCGTTTTAACTGCTACTAAATTGTTTTAGCATTTATTATTCAATTCGCAATCTAGAAGGATATAACAGTATTTCATACATATGATGCTTGTCTGTGTCAGACAGTTACTCTCATTCTGCCCACAGACCTAATAAAAGTGCAGGCAGGATGAGAAAAATCAGGCCACCCCTAATTTAGAAATGGACTTGGCCATGACAATAACATAACACAATCGTGATTGTATTCATATTAGACAGACAGACAGACAGACATTTTATTTCAGTAATGTAGGCCCTTGGCCCATAATACAACATAGTGCAATTATAAAGAATACATACATGCTGGATATAGGATGACGATTGGAGTACAGGGTCAATTGATAGTAGTAGTGGATTTATGTCTTAGTTTTAATACGGTGGAGAGGAATGTAGTTAATGATCTTAGATAATTTATGTCGTTGCGAGTAATTAAACGCACAAAAGTTTCAATTGTTGGAGGGTGGGTCTGGTGGGTTGTGAAACATTTATTTCTTATTTCAGAATATTTACCACAGATGAGTAGAACATGGAACTCATCTTCAACATAGTTTAAACCAACAGAGTGGCAGTAAAGGCAGAGACGTTGATCATAGGGTGTATTTGTGTGGCGGCCGGTTTCCACTGCTAATCTAAAGTTGTTACAGCGGAACATAGCCATAACTTTCCTTTGATATGGGAGGAGGTCACATGACAAGTAGTGTTCGACATTAAGTAAAGATTTAAATTGTGAATAATATTTACATTTAGATGAAGAGTCAAGTGAGGAACGCCGATATTGAAGGAAGCAGTCATAAAATCGCTGCTTGAAGATGGCTATAAATGTTTTAATGCAGCCAATTTCTTGTGAGATCCATACAAACCCAAAACCATACTAAAAAAGGATTTGTCTTATATGTGAAGCCCAAGTAGATTTATTATTATCATCGAGAGATTTGAGCATTTGGTAGGCCTGATAAGGAAGTCTATGATGTTGTAGCTGCAACAGTCTGCACCAGTACATTATTGATCTAGAGGTATAATGGTATTGCAGTGAGAGTCTGCCACACTCTCCAAGCACCATGCTATTGTTGGTATACTTGCTAACTTTGAGAAAAGTCTTACAGAACTTAAAATGTACAGTTTCAATATGTCTGCAATAAGTGGTTCCCCAAATCTCTGATCCATAACACAGAATAGGTGTAATAATGGAGTCAAATATCTTAAAAATGTCCTTGTGATTAATACATCCAAAATGTTTCTGGTAATTATAGATGGAGAATATAGCTTTGCTTGCTTGAGCTGCTAAACAGGATTTGGCTTTAGTCCATGACAGTTTAGGAGCGAACACAATCCCAAGATATCTGTACATATTCACAACTTCTATTTGTTCACCATTTAAAAACCATTTCTCATAAGAACGGAGAGGACCACCATTTCTAAAAACAATAATTTTTGTTTTGTTCAGATTAACTTTCATTCCTGCATCTGCACAGAATTTTTCAACAATATTAATTTTCTTTTGGAGCTGTAAAGCAGTGTCTGATACAGTTGATACATCATCGGCAAATAATAGCGAAAATACATCAGGAATATGAGTATTCATATTATAGTATAGTAGATAACATGATATATATGAAATATAGACATTTGTATACCAGAAACCTCATATTTCCCTGTCATTATCATCATTAATATAATAGTAATGACATCATCTTCATCATCATCAATCGACAATTTCAGTTTCAAGAGATGACCAGAGGCATCTAAAAACTGAAGCTTTGTCCTTCGACCTTCATGAAGGGTCTCTTTAGACTCTGCAAACGAGATTCAAGTTTGCGATACACTTCATAAAGATAATTAATGGAGAAAACTAATTAATCAGAAAAAATCAAGCTCTTCCATTTTTTCTTGTGGGGAGGTGGGGTCAAGTATTATCTATCGCTTTCTCATTCTGCCTACACAGTTGTGACCAACAGACCATGACTTGTGTTGTTTTCAGCTGTAGGCAGAATGAGAGGACACCATCCAATCATCAGCATCGTCTTATAAAAGTTGGTAGTGATGACCTGTATCATCCACGTCAACAAGCCTGCGACTCCGTCATTAAATAAGCCTGCGACTCCGTCATTAAACACCCGATCCCTTTCGTCTCCTGTCCAGGAAAACATGCTGCAGATCAATTCCAGCCAGGATGAGTATTTTCCACATTGTCTACTGATGGTCTATACGCTAACAAGCCAGAAGAAGTCGGACGTGACATGTTCCTTGCCTCCATACGGGTACCAGCATTTATTCTCTCTTGCCTTGCCAGGAATCAAACCATGATCACACACTGCCAATGCAGCGTAGTATTCCTGGTTGTCGCTCTGTCGTCCAAAACATATCACTTTCGGAGGAGGGCCATTGCCGATGTTTCTGAAAGACACCACTCTCCCTTCTGGTGCTATTAGCCAAGAGAAGTCCTTTGTGGTGTACTCATGTCCCGCGTAGGAATACCAGCAGGTGCCCCCCTTCGCCTTGCCACCGACTGGTCCATGTTTCGTGTTTGCCAGGGCTGTCCATAGTTTGCCAGCACCGTCGTTCTGGTGGCCTAAGCTTATCGCATCTTCAGGGAATCCATAGATGTTCCCGACAAACCTGTGGCTCATCTTCCACAAATCTGAAAATATATAGAGGTTAGTGTTAAAAAAGACAGTTTAGCATTCTGACACTACCAACCCGACCATAATGTACCAGGGGTGGATACAGCTTTTTGAGAAAGGGGGGTGCACACTATTGAGAAAAGGAGGGGTGCACATTTCACTTTCACTCAAGTTTCAATGGTCATTTAACAAACTTTCAGCACTGTGTGTGTGTGTGTGTGTGTGTGTGTGTGTGTGTGTGTGTGTGTGTGTGTGTGTGTGTGTGTGTATGTGTGTGTGTGTACGGTGGCGAGATTTGGGGATTCGAAAATGTATCTAGCATTGAAAATGTTTCTCACTCAGAAAAAAGTAATCCAGATTTCATGATTTATGATGAACTTGGTAGATTCTATATAACAAAGAATGGAATGTTATTGTGCAAAATTACTAAACATGACACTTATCTCTCCTCATGTCTTATTTTAAAATCTCATTCATATCATTAATGTAATATGAATAAGTTTTTCAATAAAGTCACGAACTGTAAAATGCGCACCTTTGACAGACACAATAGATGGAACACACCTGTATAATTTAACAAGTGGCTACGGAAAGGGGCGAATGGTGACCATTTCAACAATGATCGTGTACGGATCAAGGGAAGTTACTCTGAATTCTCATAAAGATGAACAACCCGCTACAAATATAGGACTGTTTTCAATATATGCATTTACAATTCCGCCATAGAATGTGAAAACACAAAATTGTATTCGCAACGATGGATCTGCTATCGAAATCAGGTATAAAAGGAACGACGTGTGATAACCGTTTGTCTTGGTCAGGTCGGTTATTTTCGGAACTCTACATCCGATGTCATGACCCGAGTTATCATGCGTCACCTGTTTTCGACACAATGTACTCTCGCATAGATGGTTTGATACTGAGAGTACTAGATGATTAGATCGGTATGGTTACCTGTCTTTGAGCGCTTGAGTTAGAGTGCTTGAGTTAGAGTGCTTGAGTTAGAGTCTGTACCGACGGCTGTCTGGATGCTGGGAGAGAGTATAGCTGGATGTTTAACGCAGCTCAGCTACGTATTGATTTTGCGCGGGCTACATCGGATCGATACTGACCGTCAGCATCCTCACTGGCAGTGGGGACTGACAAACTGTGTTTTTCCTCGTTTTTCCGGAAGGTACATTCTGACTGACACCGATTATCAAATATACAGAAGTTCATACCCGTGAAGATCCGGGTTAGAATTGATCTTCAGCAACCCATGCTTGCCGTAAGAGGCGACTAACGGGATCGGGTGGTCAGGCTCGCTGACTTGGTTGACACATCGTATCCCAAATTGTGTAGATGGATGATCATGCTGTTGATCACTGGATTGTCTGGATTGTCACGGGATCCGGTGGTTTGGACTTGGTTGACACATGTCATCGTACCCCAATAACGTCGATTGATGGATATGATGTTGATCACTGGATTGTCTGGTCCAGACTCGATTATTTACAAACCACCGCCATATAGCTGGAATATTGCTGGGTGCAGCGTTAAACAACAAATAGACGCTTACACACGAGCATGGATCTAGTGGTGGTTAGACACGATCATGGGTCTGGTGCTGGTGTATTGAAGTCACACACACACGCTCCAAATGTCTACATTGCCTACAGTAATAGGTCATGTAAAATTAGTTTTTGATTCGCTGCTATAAGACGATTTCTCTGAAAGGAGGAGGTAAAAATGTTATCTGAACCCAGACATTTCCAGCGAACGATTGAAATAATTTGGTAAAAACAAGTACATTGTCTTCTACCGAAACACCTCACAGTTCCCATATGTACGGCTTGCTGTGTTGGAAGCTGGTACCATAATGTACGCCCAAAAACATTCACATGCGGACTCCAATGTTTGTCGTCTAATCAGAAGACAGTGACCTGGGAATCTAAGGCGACTGATAAGACAGGTCAAACGACAATGACGGAGTCCACGGGAGGAACGTCTCGGGCATTGTTTGTGGTCACAGCTGTGCTGTTCGTGATTCACAATGTCGTGTTTGTTGTGTTCACTGTCCGCCAGTTCAACGAGGAGAAGCTGCTGCGGGGACAGTACCAGGAACAGCAGGATAGATTACAGCTCCTGAAAACAAGGTGCCCTCGTCTCCAAACTAAGGTACACCTGTAGATAGGAATAGGTAATCCGCTATCTGGGACATGGTGGCGTAATGCTCTCCGGGTAGTCTCCGTTTACTCTCCGACAGCTGCTTGACGATAAACATTTCCCCATGTGAATATGATCCGGGTTAGAATTGATCTTCAGCAATCTGAGGCGACTCACGGGATCTGGTGGTCAGGCTCGCTGACATAGTTGACACATGTCATCGTATCTTAATAGCATCGATTGATGGGCATGATGTCAATCACTGGAATTTCTGGTCCAGACTCGATTATTTACAGACCGTTGTCATGTTGCTGGAATATTGCTGAGTGCGGCGAAAGACAAGTCAAACAAGCAAAATCTCCCTACCAGTAGCCTAATGCTGACTTAGCATCGACCTTCAAAAACTCCAAAACATATCACGGCATTTTAGTACTTAACGATACGGTACTTAACGATACGGGTCATTGTTCATATCCATCACTGGATTGCCTGGTTCAGACTAGATAGATGGTGGCAAAAAAAACCCCGGAGTAAATCTGAGTGCGGCGTTATTCAACCCAACAAACGAAAACGATAAATCACAAAGCATTCTCCAAGGGCTGTTGTAGTTTTTACCGGATTAAAGACAAAACTCACCCAAAATGTACTACCTGTCACAACCTCGAGTAATAAGCAGGAGTATTGCTGGCAGCGGCGTTGATCAACATTCAAAAATAAATTTTAAATTAAATTAATCTGTACCTAGTTTACCGCCAGACATGCTTACCTCGAGAACATCTACTGTCATCACTATTTTTCAGGATGTATTCATAAAAGTTTCACCGCTATTTGGCCATTTGTGCCCAGAGGAATGAGTTTCAGTGGATAATCCATATTTATATAACGTATGATATACCAAGGGACGTAACTCTTGCTGGAATTGGATTTATACCAAAACTGCACAGTAAGTGAGTGAGTTGAGTTTTACGCCGCACTCAACAATATTCCAGCTATATGGCGGCGGTCTGTAAATAATCGAGTCTGGACCAGACAATCCAGTGATCAACAGCATGAACATCGATCTGCGCAATTGGGAACCGATGACATGTGTCAACCAAGTCAGCGAGCCTGACCGCCCGATCCCGTTAGTCGCCTCTTACGAAAAGCATGTCGCCTTTTGTGGCAAGCATGGGTTGCTGAAGACCTATTCTATCCCGCATCTTCACGGGTCTCCAAAAGTGGACAGCTATCGAGCACATGTACAACTTCATTACTGGAGATGATGGGACATAAATTTCTAATGTTTGTGCCGTATTTCTCCCTTCATCACATGACTGCTGTGCTTCTGTTGTACAAGAGGGAGACGCTGACTGACAGCCTGGATGCGACGGAGGAAGAACCTAGCTACAAACGCCAGACTCATGCACTTCTTGAAAGGCTGATTACAGAACAGGTGTGTTGAAGCTAAATACGTATCATTTTTCATGATGATAAAATATTTCATTTAATTTTTTGTCAAACAAACCTCAACAAACCAAAATCATGTTTCTTGCGTTCCAGGAACTGATCCTGGAGAAGCACTGCAGTAATGGAACAGGATTTTGTGTGCAAGGTGAGCTTCAGCATAAAGACAATGTCGTCCAAAGTCGCTTGGGAGTTTGTTTCGTTTGAGGAAAATATGGCCGTAGTCAGTTTTAGAACATAGTCACGAAGTTGTGGATGAAACATGATGGTTTAGTGAGAATGTAAACAAAATGGATAAAAATAGTTTGTTTTTTTTCTGCTGGTCTTGAAGACACATGAAATCCACAAATATAATCCGTTATAGCTTATATGTAAATACAGTAATGACAAATGCGTTTAATCAACATTCATCTCAAACTGCTTTAGACTACTGTCTAAAGATAAGTTGATAGCGTTACCTCGTTAGGATGGGACAGCCACAATAACTAGTGCGCCTAGTGGCTGCAAGAGTTGTATACTCCCCAGGGAGTTGAGATTGATAATACGGTGTATCGTTGAGATTGACATCCAATGATCGAGGGAAAACATACCAGCCGCTTTGAGCATGCACTAGTGCGTGTATATATGCGCTATATATATATCCTATAATAATGAACTAGCGTTAACGTATAAGTTACAAGTGCTTACCTGGGTGGAGGTAGGTCCCCAGCGTTCTGTTTCTTGTAGCACATCACTGGCTTGTGTGGTCAGACCCGCTAACACCGTCGACTGGGTGTTATTGCATACAGTTAGCGTTGGTGGTTGCTCGTGATATCAACCACTGGTTGGCGTTGTCATGGCAATGGTTAAAAGCTATAGGCTGGTATGACCATGATGAAATTAGTATTGCGTATTGTTATATTTGTAAATGAAAAAATGAAAGTTCTTTGAGTGACATTTTAGGAGTCGGTGAGTACAATATCGACAACCTTCTTGTACAGTTTCTTGTACCGTAGTCAAGCAAGAATGTTTGGCGCCTCTAACATGCCATCATAAAAGCGAGATGAACTCTCCCTGTCACGCCAAAGAGAATCTGTGATAGAACTAAAACGATGCGTCGGCAAACTCTCTCACTCACTCAAACTCACTCACTCACTCACTCACTCACTCACTCACTCACTCACTCACTCACTCACTCACTCACTCACTCACTCACTCACTCACTCGCTCGCTCACTCCTCACTCACTCACTCGCTCACTCGCTCGCTCACTCACTCACTGAACGTCATTCTTGCTTTACAACGGTGCAAGAATCGGCACCGAAACGTCGCACCCACAAAATAAAAGAAGTTGTTATCCATAAAGGTTGTGTATATTGAAAGAGTAATATGTTTAATATTTATAACCCACCTTTATAATTCAATTTTGTACATGCAGGGGAGAAAGGAGACACTGGACCAGTGGGAGATACGGGTAAGAGACTTAACAATAGTACCTTCCTTAAGTGGCATTTAGAAGCTGGCATGATGAAGTGGAACATTTTTATGGATAGACAACTTCTTTGTTGCAGTAGTAGTTTCGGTGTAGATCCTAACACCGTTATCATCATCATTTGCTTGATAACGGTGTTAGGATCTACACCGAAACGTCGCAACTACTACTGCAACAAAGAAGTTGTCTATGCATAAAAATGTTCCACTTCAACAATAATATGTCTTCACAGTTTACCTGGCCAATGAAGAACCGGTATACACGTACACACTCATGTAATATGTAGATATTAAACTTCAACAAGTGTTAATGGTTAAGAAATCATGGGTTTCCATAGTGATATAGGTACCAGGGCCCTTATTCTCGAAACGTTCGTAGCCCTAAGAATTCTTAACTTTGATCGTAGCCAATGTGTTAAGAATGGGCTTAAGAAGTTCGTAGGGTTACGAACGTTTCGAGAATAGCTAGCCTGGATCTCGATCTACAAAACGTTCGTAACGTTACGACCTATCGAACACATACGGTATTATGGGCTTACAAATGGCGCTTTGAGGATAGGGTCCCTGGCTAGCAATGTTGTTCGTATCAATCCGACTTAGGGTAGGGTGGTCAGATTTGATGATCAGTTGATTGCGGGCAATGATTACCCGATGGTGGATCCAGATCATTGCTCACGCACAAACAATTCCTATTTCAAAAACCAGGACCAAAAGGACTTCTTGGAACTGCTGGTCAACAAGGCCAAATGGGGGATAATGGCACCCAGGGAATTCAGGGGTCACCGGGGGTCAAAGGTGAAGCTGGACAGTCTGGGGAACCAGGCTTGAAAGGGGAACCAGGTTTTGACGGCGTCAGGGGGGACAAAGGTCTTGCTGGGGAACAGGGCGTCCAAGGAGACCAGGGCATCAACGGAACATCCGGGCTGGTGGGAGCCAAAGGTATGAAAGGTGATGCAGGCATGACCGGTGACCCCGGGGTCAAAGGCAAACCAGGAAATGTAGGGGTCAAAGGTGACGCCGGCTTGCCAGGGGTCAAAGGTTCCAAAGGAGAACAAGGATTGCCTGGGAAAACCCCGTACCTGGATCCGAACTGCACGTGCGTTGGTAAGTATCTCCACTGTCCTATTGTATTTGCAAAGAGTTACTTGGTTCTGTATTTGCGATGATTTATTAGGTTATGCAGTATTGATTTTGTTGAGACAATATGGTTCCAAATTGACTTTAAAAACTCGTATTCACATTCAGGAACAGTTTAACCCCAAATATGTATTGTAAATGTTAATATGAATGAATGAGTGGATAGGTTTTACACAATATTCCATAATATCAAGGGGGAACACCAGAAATGGGTTTCACACATTGTACCCATGTGAGGAGTTGATCCTTGGTCTTGACGTCCATGTTAATGTTTGATCAGTCTTGGGCGAGCTGTGGTCGTGGTGGGCGAGCTGGCTAGTCGCCAGGACAACCCTGATGCAGCGAAAAGAACCCACGGATACTTTGGTATATGACCAGATGGTGGCCACATGAATACTCTTTCGTTGCAAACACCTAGTTGTGGGTACAGCAACCTGTGCAGTGAACAGAACCCACCCAGCTGGTGAATGGGTACCTCGTTAGTATGAGAAAGCCACAAACACCTAGTTGCGCCTACAGTGGCTGCAGGAGTTCCACCCAGCTGTGAATGGGACCTCGTTGTATGAGAAAGATAATACGATGTACCGTTGAGATTGACATCCAATGATCGAGGGAAAAATACCAGCGCCTTCAGCATGCACTAGTTGCGTGGATATGTGCGCTATATAAATATCCTTTAATACTACCACTAATTTTTCACAAAAGCGAGGTCAACTGTGGATATGTGCTCTCTCTCTCTCTCTCTCTCTCTCTCTCTCTCTCTCTCTCTCTCTCTCTCTCTCCTATCTCTCTACTCTTCTAATTTATCACGAAATGCGAGGATAGAACTAAAACAATGCGTCGGCCAACTCTCTCTCTCCTCTCACTAAACAAATCACTCAGTAAACCAATCGCTATTACTCACTCACTAAGCCACTCACTCACAAACCCACTTATTCACTAAACCACTCACTCTCTAAACAAACTACTCACTCACTCGTTATTTTCTATTGCAGTACAACCATACATCATCGGCCCCACCAATGAGACGATTGTAGGTGGAAACAACGGGGTGGTTACATTGAACTGCACCGTTGGAGGTGACCCACCGTCGAAGATCACGTGGATAAAAACCGGATCAACGTTACCGGCTAAAGCCACACAGCAAGGGAACCTGCTTATCATCCCCATTTCCATGGCAACAGATGCTGGGGAGTATAAGTGCCTGGCAGACAATGGAGTTGGCCAAGCTGAAAAAACCTTCAACGTTAAGTATCTCGGTACGTTATCAAGGTCTTAGTTGTTTATTTTTTAATTTTATATTATTGTTTTATTTTATAAATGCGGCAATATTCCTACTACATCATGGCCATCTGTACCAGATCAGGCCTGGACCAGACAATCCAGTGATCAGTGACCACCCGATCCTGTTAGTCGTCTTTAACGACAAGCACGGGATTAAAAGTGAGTTTGTTTGTTGTTTAATGCCGCACTCAGCAATCTTCCAGCTATATGGCGGCGGTCTGAAAATAATCAAGTCAAACCAAACAACCCAGTGATCAACAGCATTGAACATCGACCTACGCAGTTCGGATATAATGTCATGTGTCAACAACGACAACGAGCCTGACCACCCGATCCCGTTAGTCGTCTCTACCGACAAACATGGGACCTGGAGACCAATTCTTGAGATCGATGACCAATATGTTCGTTAAATCCCCAACAAAACCAATAAAGCAAACAGTCACAAAGCATTCTCCAAGAGTTGGTAATGGAGTTGTTGTTGTTGCTGCTGTTGTTGTTGTTGTTGTTGTTGTTGTTGTTCCTGTTGTAGAATTTAGGGGTTTGGGGATTAAAGCAACGCTGGTCAACATACATTGTATGATACAACCTACAGTGATCCAGTTAGATGAGTGAGTGAGTTGGCCCAGACATGTTTGACTCCCCTTCAGATGGTGGAGTAGTAAGCATATAGACCTTAACGTTGTGTTTCTGACTATAAAAAATTGACACCGCTAGTCTCTTCCTTCAGTGTGTCTATAAATAGAATTGATCTTCATGATCTTCCATGCTTGTCGTAAGAGGCGACTAACGGGATCGGGTGGTGTCATCGTAACGTAACGATGCTTGTGATGGTGATCACTGGATTGCCTGGTCCAGGCTCGATTATTTACAGACCGCATCCATGTAGCTGGAATATTTCTGAGTGTGCCGTTAAACAACCTACAAAACAACTAATTAAAGTACTGTCGGAAATAGAAAAAAACTGTATTTTCTCATTTATCTCTACAATTTATGTAGTTGATATGTGAAAGTGTGAAATATCTGTTAAACTAAGTTCGCCCCAACTACAATCTCAGTGGTAGTGACATAGGAAAAGTAGAAAAAGGACTTTACTGAGGCGAGATTAATCCAAAACGATTTATTTGGAACAGACCATGGCTTTATGCAAATTAGTGTGCGACAATATTGTATTACAAAGGACACTTTTTTAAATGCCCAGTTAGAAATTAGACGTAGCTTCATTATAAACGATAGCTGGCGTAAACAATAATAACTTTCATGCTGAAACTATGAAGGATGTAGCTACCATGGAGTCTCACTGTCACTATAAAAAGAAACAGATAGGAGGGTTCGTCTCAAAAGCAAAACCTGGACGGGTGTCGCAAACGATCGTTGGGGTCGAGCTGAGATAAGATAATCCTTTAGGGCAATTATACTGGGGAAGTACACGGCATGTCATAACAACCTACAGTCCTGTCGATCTTCGCGATTGGGTGGTCATGCCACCTATATATTTTGAGACATTTAATACGATGCGTTTCTATGGCTATCAGGTATCATACTCTTTTACATATCTCAACGTAAACTTTATGAAAGAAAGACACGTAAGATGTTAATCAATAGATGAGACATAGTCAACACACAAGAAAAAGCACAAAATATCTTTGAGATGCCCCCTTGTGCCTGTAGGGCAGCACATGCATTTCATGCCAGGTGAGTCGACGGTCCGCCGTCATACCTTGCTGAGCGACCAAATTGCCATCTATAGTCTGATCTATTGTTTTCAGCAGCTATTCGTATTTTTTGCCCGATTTTACGAGTAAACATGCTTTTCTGAAAATCTTATTACGCATCCCACTGAATGCCAAGTTAGGCTGAAGTGGGTTATTTCGACATATGCTATTTGCAGTTGTGTAAATTTTAGGGATACAGAGTGACAGCCGAAAAACAGTTTTTTTCTATTTCCGACAGTACTTTAACCTTCAGTGGGTCACTTCTAAATGCCAATCAAATGCAACCATCAAAGATTCAGGGGGCGCATCGTGTAACGGCAGCAAAACCGGAAATGGCAGAGAGGCGTCTTTTACTGCGAGAGAAGCGCGTAAAATCATCGTCTCTCGGCTTTCGGCTCGTCGTTGTAAATGAGTTCAGTTTTATGCCGCATTTAGCAATATTCCAGCAATATCACGGCGGTGGACACCTGAATTAGGTGACATTGTGCTCATGTGGAGAAGCGAACCCGGGTCTTCTGCGTGACGAGCGAAAGCTTTAACCAATAGGCTTCCCCTGTTGAAAATCAGAGGCTGTGGGTAGGACAAGATGAAACTGGTTTGTGTCGTTAACCGTTCGATCCAATGTTCCCTCGACGAGGTGCACCCAGCTTTTTCTTCTTGAGTTCACCTTCCTGCAACTTGGCCCCTGGATGTTGAATAACATGGCAGCCCATTCCATGCGTGCTTGTCTTCACTGGCCTATTTTGGTGCGGTCTATAGAGAATACTACACGAGGTCTCATAACATACAAATTATACGAAACGAGTGTCCTTCCTATGGTATCTGACCGAGCGAAAGGAACTCGGAAGGTCACAAGTTTCGTATAATTCGTTTGTTATGAGACCAAGTGTGGTATTTTTTATTATCCACGTCTTACATGCTTTAAATTGATAAAATAATGTATTTTTGTTATTTTTATGGTTTCAAACCGACAACGGTTTCATAAAGAGGTTGCGGAAGAATGTTGTTCTGTAGTACACTTTTTGCATGACGTCACACTGTAATGACGTCACTACGCCTTGCTCGTCTACCACCTTGGTAACCGACGACACGATGCATTTCAGTTGTCATCGCCTCGTACAGCCTCCTTCATTAAACTACTCCGTAGCACCCCGTTTCTTAGTTTGCAGTTGCTTCACTCGCTAACATGATACATCACTGGTGGACACTTTGCGTTTATTTTTTTCGACGCATATAATGCCTCAGTTCGACTCACAATTAAACAGCGATACGGCAACTTTCGCAATGCTTACATTCCCACAATGCATTTAATTTGTAGAATGAATGAATTCTCGTGTTTGTTATGAATGAAAATGTAGTTCCGTCACAACGTGACCTAATTGAGAGGTCATCGGTTATCCAATCAAATCGTTAGAATCTCAGGCTAGTCGTTACGACACAGGTCAAGGCGATACGACACTCGTGTGACGTACGAGATTAGTATGAAACTACCCATATGTTGACCACGTGAGTAATAAATTTGCCTATTTCATTATCATAACCTCTACTTTGGTATACAGTGGTAGCTGTTATGCAGGCTTGATATGTAGTGTGGTGTATTTTCAAAATAAACGTTTGTTTTTTTCCAAACTAAATGTTTGTTATTTTCAAACTAAATGTTTGTTATTTTCAAACTTTGTTTTTTTCAAACTAAATGTTTGTCAAGACTTAAGTTTATTATCTCCTTCTGTTGCAGCACTAAGCTGTGACTTCGAAAGGGACTTCTGTTCTTGGAGTCAGAGCCAGACAGACAACACGGACTGGATCTATCACACAGGGGGCACTCCCACCACTTCCACGGGACCAAGCTCAGATCATACAACCGGTATGAACTACGTGTAATAAGAAGACACCATTATAACCCCCTAACGTAATCAGGTGAAAGTTCCGGAACCAAGCTCAAATCATACAAACCGATATGAAATACGTTTATTAAGACAAAATGACATAACATCATTAGGTCAAGGTAAAACTGCTTCCTAGAAGGTCAAGGTCGAAGTGTTTTCCATTGTAGGTCATGGTCGAAGTGTTTTCCATTGTAGGTCATGGTCGAAGTGTTTTACATCGTAGGTCAAGGTCGAACTGTTTTCCATCGTAGGTCAAGGTCGAACTGTTTTCCATCGTAGGTCAAGGTCGAACTGTTTTCCATTGTAGGTAAAGGTTACTACATCTATCTGGAGACAAGTTTAGGCAGCATCAACGACAAGGCAGAGCTGGTGTCCCCGTTCTTGGAAGGAAATACAGTGACGTGCGTCCAGCTGTGGTACCACATGTATGGTCCTGACATCAACTCCCTGACAGTGTACAAGGAGGTCCGTGTCACGCCCTGCCAGCTCAGTAATATACAACCTATATAGCCTGTAAATAGGGAAATCCAACGATTGATGTTATGAGGACAGAACCAACAAGTCACCAAGTCCCGACCCCTCTCCCTTTACATATATTTTCAGGTTTCTACATACATAATGGGAGATATTTGTAAGACACTCGTGACGTACCACTGAGATGCTCTGACGTTACTACTTGGATAGTTCGTCATGATACAATGGGTAACATTTGTGTGGGACAAGAGAAATAGCACTTGTAGGGAGGGACGGTGGGGTAGCCTAGTGGTTAAAGCATTCACTCGTCACACCGAAGGCCCGCATTTGATTACATACATGCTTACATGTTTATAATATCTAAAGCCCTTTTTGGCGCCCCCTGCTGTGATACCGCTGCAATATTGCTAAAAGCGACGTAAAACCATACTCACTCACCCACTCACTCACTGATGAATAAATCATGTCTGTTCAGTGTGAAAAGTTGAGACAATAGGTAACATTTTTCATATTTTGGAAAGGAGTGAGTGAGTTTAGTTTTACGCCGCTTTTAGCAAATGGGCTTCACACATTGTACCCATATGGGGAATCGAACTCGGGTCTTCGGGCTTTAATCACTAGGCTACCCCACCGCCCCTCTTTCGAACAGGAGAAAAAATGGCACTTGAAAAGTGTAGAATAAGTCCCGTCTCCCAATCCCATTGACCACACTCTCAGTCATTTCACAATGTCTCTTGTAAAACCGTTGACAAATGTTTGATCGTTCCTCCTCAGTTTAAAGACGGTTCCCGCACTCCAGTGTGGCATGAGGATGGTAACCAGGGAAACCGATGGAACCACATGGCATCGACCATACCCGCCACGTCACAACCTTACAGACTGGTTCTGGAGGCCAAGCGGGGGAAATCCATTGAGGGGGATATCGCCCTGGATGACATTGAAGTTACCCAGGGGGCTTGTCCGATGACCGGTGGGTGACCACTGTCCAGTTTCAGGAGTTTCTAAATATTTACTGATGAACTATTTCCTCCACTTTATTGGAATTCAAATGGATGGGAAACCGGACTCACTTTCCTCATTTTTAAGATGCCCGCGATGATCCTGACTAGAGTTGGTCTTAAGCAACCCAGGCTTGTCGTAAGAGGCGGCTGATGGGATCGGGTGGTCAGGTTCGTTGACGTTGTTGACGTCATCATATCCGAACTGCGTAGATCGATGCTCATGTTGTTGATCACTGGGTTGTCCGGCCCACTCGATTAGCTTCAGACCGCTGCCATATAGCTGGAATATCGCCGAGTGCGGTGGTACAACAACACACTCACTATTAAGTCAGCATGGTAAAGCTTGGTATATGTTGACTTAAACTACAGTCACTTGTGGTAGGCAAAGTCTAAACGTGGAATTCTTTCTGTGAAGATGAAAATATACACATGTCTTTTAGTTGACATCATCTAGACCTGTGTAAGACTAAATTGGTCGTGAAATGTGTAAAAACATTGTAAAAACATGTCCTGCTTTCCTGATTTTAGCCTTTGACCTTAATTGTGACTTCGAGTCGGACTTGTGCCTCTGGAAACAAGCGAAAGATGACGAGAAAGATCTGACCCTGAACACCGGACCCACACCAAGCACCCAGACTGGGCCGCCGGCTGACCACACCCTTAAAGACGGTGAGGTCGAGATAGCATCAATAACATCATAACACCCTCCTCTTGCCCCCAGCCTCTACCCCTCTTTTAAAAATATTAATGATACAAATGTAATTATAACATTCTTGGAAACAATTATTTGTTTCAGGTTTTTAATAAATACCCTTTTTGCTGAATATGCTCGCGCGTCCCGACAAATATGTTACCTGTTTGGCTCATGGTTTCAAAGAAAAGAAATAATATCCAATTTAATACATATACATGTACCCCTGCCCTCCTTTTTCCATCTATTATATCAACTGATCAAGTGGTCGGCCTCTAGACCAGAGGTAAGACACGTGATAAGGGTTATCACTAATAACACACACATATTATTGACTATTTTCGTTTCATAAATGAAAGAATGAAGTCATTTATTCGCTGATGCAATATTTTTCATTCCTTATATGTACATGTAATATGTATCATACGTAGGTATATGACAGGGATGTTTCCTTCTCGCACATGCTGTTATTCGTGAAGATATTTGATGATTCAGACATGATACTGCATATAGAGTGTGAATCCAACTGAATTATTTACCATATAGTGTCATTTGTTTTGGCTAGAGAATCAACCGACCCTTTCGAAGCAGCAATCTGACATTGAACACCCGTGAAGCGGCTGTAACGGGTCAGACTCTGTACGTTAGTCGCCATTCACTTTGAAACAAACTGTAAGCGAAGACATTACATCGATGTATGGGCATTGAAAGTACTTCCAACGTAGTGTCATGTGCATAACGATAATGTTATCGAGCACACTTCCACAGCATGATAATAAACACGTGTATTTTCTTTAAGAACAGCAAGCGGCCATTACCTGTACCTGGAGACATCTACCGGGAGCACAGCAGACACGGCCAGGATTGTCTCCCCCTTGCTCACCAACAAGGGCGCCATGTGTTTGAGCGTGTGGTACCACATGTGGGGCTCGGGGATGGGCTCTCTCAACATATATGTCCAGGTGGAGTATAGCAATAGCAGACTCAAGTGGAAATCAACCCAGTCTAAGTAAACTTAGGCTCAGTATTATTCGTTACACTGCTCTACTGAGTCTAACAAAACCTAGTAGAAGGTCGCGTCAGCTAACCTTTGAGCGACCTATGGCCGTCCAATCAAATGCGAGACGGCCGAACGGATTTACCCAATCAGACAACGACTACTTGTTAGGGTTCGGCGGGACTTGCAAAACTGTTTTTAACTTTTCTCTTCCCTGGTCGCTGACACTGACCTATCAACAAACGAACATCCGCATAAAACAGAGATATTTGACCTGCAGTATATACGCTTATGGGTTTCTAATGACATTGTTACTATTTGCTTATATTTTCGCAATTTGCCATCCTTGAATATGGACAAAAAAACCGCTATTTCAGCGACTGTTTACTCATTGCGTGTATCACACGGAAGCGATCGTGCGGAAAATAGCATTCGGAATCGTTCGAGGTTTTGAGGTAAAGGTTTAAACGGTATGTGCGAAAGTTTCGCGAGTTGGTATGCTGTGTTCTGATTGGTCAGTCCAAAAGGTTAGCTGACGCGACCTTCTACTAGGTTTTGTTAGACTCAGTATAGCAGTGTAACGAGGAATACTGAGCCTAAGTTTACTTAGACTGAAATCAACCAATCATTACATTTGGAGAATAAGCAATATCATTGTCCATGGACATTACATAGGTCTATACATGTAGGTCGGTACGTAGCCTAGTGGTTAATGCGTTTGCTCGTCACACTGGAGACCCCGAGTTCGATTCCTTACATGGGTACAACATGTGAAGCCCATTTATGGTGTCCCCCGCTGTAATATTGCTGGAATATTGCTAAAAGCGGCTTAAAGCGGCTTAAAGCCATACTGAGTGAGTTGATTATTGATTGAGTGAGTGGAGTGCAGTTGATAGCCGCTCTGTATTTTGAAACACGTGATTCCTAGTCACGGCTATGTGGGAAGAAAAGCCAAGGTAAATATTGTGTATGTAGACCAACGACAATGTTTACGTAATGTTAAGGCTGACTGATTCCCGTTCTGACTTATAGGGCGGTGGGGTAGACTAGTGGTTAAAGCGCCGAAGGCCCGGGTTCGATTCCACACACGGGTACAATGTGTGAAGCTCATTTCTGGTGTCCCCCCGCCGTGATATTTCTGGAATATTGCCAAAAGCGGCGTAAAACTAACCTCACTGACACTGACTTGTAACAGAAAGCAGGGGAAGCCAAGGAAACTCACGTGGACACACAGCGGTAGCCAAGGCAACGAGTGGCAGCTGGCGACGTTCACCGTTCCTGCCTCCGCCGAGCAATACTACATCATCATAGAAATGGTAAGGGGCAACAACCCCTACGGTGACATTGCCATCGACGACATCACTGGCACAAACAAACCGTGTCCACTTCCAGGTCGGTTTTTAATTTTCTTGGCGTTTTGTTGTGCCAGAACCACACTAACATTATGTTTTGATTATTTATGTTTACTTCATATAAGTTAACTGTACATGGAGTGTATCGTTAGACAACACTCAAACAGCAAACAAATGGTTATCGCTACTGGCGGCGTGTATAAGTTTATCAATGTTACCAGCCGTCTCATTGTGCAGGAAATGAGTGAGTTTTGTTTTTAATGTTCATTGTTTAACGCCAACCTCAGCATCTGTCTATCTGTAAATAATTGAGTCAATCACACAATTCAGTAACTGATAACATGAGCGTGAATCTGTGAAACTGGGATACGATGACATGTGCCAACCAACTCAGCGAGCCTTACCACCGGACAAGCATGGGTTGTTGAAGACCAGTTCTGTATTAGTCAGTTACATGGTGGCTCTAGATCTCAGCTTACTGTCATTTGGAATCTCGAAATCCACAAACCGAGGAACATAACCGTTGCCAAGCGGTTTCGAACCCCAAAGACAGATTTCTGAAATTATGGCGCCTTAGTAACTGAGTGCCACCGGTTTTGTAAAAGAATGAGCGACTCATGATTCTGTGATTGTTTCAGCCAATGGACTTGACTGTGACTTCGAGAACCAGTTGTGCGGCTGGACACAAGGGACAAAGGACAAGTTTGATTGGACGATTAAATCAGGACCTCCAAGCCGAGGCTATAAAGGTCCGCAGATGGACCACACACTTCAAACAGGTAAAGTCCCACCAACTGTCGCACAGCCAGCCAACAGCATTTACAACAGTTTAAACATTTTACTTTATATATCCGCTGAACTGGCACACAGGGAGATGAAAAGAAAGTACTAAAGAAAGAACCACTTAGAAACATCCGAAAGTACATTACTCCAGAATCAGCTCAGGCTTTCTTTGTGAGGCATTTTCGGAAGTTGTAATGATGATGGGAAACCAAGTTCTATGGATAAACGTCTTGATTGCAATGAGGTGAGGTGAGGTGAAATTGGGTTTAACGTCGTGCTTGAGAATATTTCGCTCATATGACGACGTGCATGCGTGTGTATGTGTATGTGCGGCTGCTTGTACTAGCCCAGACTTAAGCTGGTTTTATAGTGCTAGCCCACTGAGATACCATGCCGCAGTGAAGCATGAATACCCCACTCAGACACATTATTCTGACTCCGAGCCGACCAGTCCTTGATGTACCCATTAATGCCGAGCGCCAGGCAGGGACCAACAAGTACCATATTTTAACGTCTTTTGGTATGACGCGGTCGGGATCGGCGACGTTTCGGTGTAGATACTAACACTGCTATCAAGCAGGTAATACAAATAGTTGAAAACAAGGAGAATATATACATAGCTGCATAGTGAGTATATACAATTGACAAGGTTGATGTACATTGCATTGCTAAATATTGATTTGAGCAGAGTAGGTTGGTTGTGATTGGAACTTGGTTTTCCTTCATCAGCTCAGAATCCCGATCCACAAAATGTTCGTAGCGCTACGACATTCGTAAACCTATGATCAACTATAGAGTTACGATAGGTCGTAACGTTACGAACTCTTTCTGGATCGTGACCCAGGTACTTTTCAGGTGTCTTGTCTCATCTCGATTAGATGTCTATAATGTTCACCTTGTAGTTCTTAACAAAGCGGGGCGGTGGGGTAGCCTAATGGTTAAATAATGTTAAAATTTGTATAGCGCCTGAATCCAAGGTTTGCTCTAAGGCGCTTGGTCGAATGCTCTGTGGAAAAGAACTGTTTTAGTTCTTTTTTGAATGGAATTATGTCTGACAAGTTTTTCAAGTTTTCAGGTAGTTGGTTCCATAACAGAGGACCTGCTTTGGCGAAAGCTCTATCGCCATAACTCGCTCTGCGGGTAGAGGGCACTACTGCTTGTTTTAAAGAGGCTGATCTCAGGGTTCGTGATGGCTGATACCATGACACTAGTTCAGTCAGGTATTCTGGAGCTTGGTTGTGAAGGGCCTTGTGCACAAACACCAACACCTTGAAGACAATTCTTTGTCTGATTGGCAGCCAATGCAGTGTACGTAATGTTGGCGTTATGTGTTCATATTTGCCTGCACCAGTGATGAGTCTTGCTGCTGCATTTTGAACTCTGGTGAGTTTGTTGAGAGTTTGCTCCGATATGCCAAACATCAGGGAGTTGCAATAGTCCAATCGTGAGATGACCAGTGCTTGGACTAATGACTGGATAGCTGATCTGTCAATGAAGTGCTTGATTTGGCTGATGTTTCTCAGATGGAAAAAGGCAGATTTACAGACAGTGTCTGCATGCCGATCCATACTCAGGGAGGAGTCAAAGATAACTCCGAGGTTTCGAGCTTGATCACTTGGTGATATTGTGCTGTCTCCTATCTTTAAGGTTGGGAAATCCATTTTCCCTGATAGAGACCTTGGCCTCAGGATCAAAAGTTCTGTCTTGTCATTGTTCAACTTCAGATAGTTGGTAGACATCCAACATCTTATGTCGTCGATAGCTTTACTCATTAATGCAAATGTCGACTCAGCAGATGATATTTGCAGAGGCTTGAAGCCTAGGTACAACTGTGTGTCGTCTGCATAAAGGTGAAACGATAGGTTATGCCGTCTTGCAATGTCCCCTACAGGCAGTGTATATACAGTAAACAAGACAGGTCCAAGGACCGAGCCTTGGGGAACTCCGTATCTAAGTTTATGCCTTTGTGATTTACATCCATCTATTGTCACTGACTGGTAGCGGCCAGAAAGAAAGGATTCAAACCAGTCCAAAGCTGTGCTGCTGATTCCAATCCTTGATTCCAGTAATAGAAGCAGTATGGAATGATCAATAGTGTCAAACGCAGCAGATTGATCTAATAAAACCAGTATTGCAGCACCCTGTGAATCCACAACATTTAGTAAGTCATTCTGAACTCGTAAAAGCGCCGATTCAGTGCTATGTCTGCGCTTGTAGGCAGATTGCATTGCTTCACCCAAGTTGTTATGTTTCATGTGATCGCTGAGCCTTGATGCGACAACTCTTTCGATGACCGTTAAAGCGTTGGCTCGTCACGCTGAAGACCTGGGTTCGAATCCCCACATGGGTACAATGTGTGAAGCTCATTTCTGGTGTCCCCCGCCGTGATGTTGCTGGAATATTGCTAAAAGCGGCGTAAAACCAAACTCAGTCAGTCTTAACAAAGCCCAGCTTTACAAACTGCACAATATCGTGAAAACAGCTACTCACGTTGTGTCTAAAATATTTAAGTGTGATCACATAACTGCTATTCTCAAATCTCTACATTGGGTTCCTATTGCATCTCGTATTGACTTTAATATTTGTAAAGGCTGTAACTCGAAGGATTTGTTATATAAGGGTTACATATATTCTACATTTATGTTATACGTTCTACACTTGCAGATAGTGGTCATTACATTTACCTTGATCCTAAGTTCGCCAGTGCAGAAACTGCGTGGTTGATGTCGCCGCTGTTGGAGGCCAACACCATCTACTGCCTCGACTTCTGGTACTACATGGACGGCCAAAACATCGGCAGTCTGCGGATCCGGAGAATGGTATGGGGAATATAGGGGTATTACTGCTCTGTTAGTTTCACGTTTGTAAATTGGTGATAAATACCCGAAAACTTGGATCCGGAGCTGTAATGGTGCCTGTGGAAAGATCACGGGTCACAAATCTATTGAAGTTCAGCAACGTTGACGGAAAATCCATGGATGGGTGACCGTGTTTGGAGCTTGACTCCTGAGAGTTTTACAACGAAGCACACGTGGATTTGTTCAAATATGCATGTGTTCACCCAGCAGTGAATGGGTACCTGATGGGATGAGATGGTCATATGGCTGTTATGAGTTTGTTATGAGGTTGTAGTTCGCTCTGTTCCATTGACCGGCGTAATAATGCCAGTGTTTTGAGCATACACCTTGAACACTTCTATTTTAGATAAATCCGAACTGCTGGATCTCTCGTAAAATCTCCAACATTATCATGAATATTATTTATTTGTTGCAATTTTCCCGCTATATGACGGCAATCGGTAATTCACCGAGCCTGGACCAATTAATCCAGTGATAGGCAGAAAGAGCGTCGATCGAAGCAATTGTTATACGATGACATGTGTCGACCTGGGCCCCATTCCTCAAGGCGATCGTAGCGCTACGACAGTCGTAAGTCTATGTTAAAGTATAGGAGTTACGATCAACTTAGCGCTACGATCGCCTTGAGGAACGGGGCCCTGATCACCCGATCCGATTTGTCGCAATTTCTTCATGTATCTGAGACATCTCTCAGAATAAAGGAATCGTGCTGGGATCTTCAGAGCTCTTTCTAGTCACCTCTTGTACGACGAACAGTTAGTATTCGGAGTTCTACCATGGATCTTAAAATTGTATATTGAAAATACAACGTCTTGATTATTCTGTGAAACAGATACCATATGTCACTATAGCTGTGGACATTACATGAACGAACCACTGAATCAGTGATGACACTCGGTGTTCGCCATAAGGGTAATCACGTCCTGTCCTAACGATAACACCCGCCTTACGCACAATTTACATGAATAAGTGACTTTAGTTTTACGCCGCTTCTCGCAATACTTTAGCAACATCACGGCGGGGGACATAAGAAACGAACGAACGGGTTAACTTCTAGGAACCATACCTAATTTGCATGAAAAGGTAAGTGTTTATTGCCTGACGCTGCCCACAGTGCCATTACAGAATAACATAATAACACACCAGGTTGTCCTATACTGTAACTCCTCTACCTAGGTGTTCAGCGTCCCAGTGGATACAGTGGAAGAGATGGACGCTGATGCCGGAGTTGGCTGGCACCACACCAGAATGAACGTCGCCAGCTACTGGACGCAGTACAACCTCAACATCGAGGGCGTCAGGGGAACGGCGTTCAACTCCTACATCGCCATTGACGATGTAAAAATCTTCAAGGGCGCCTGTAATAAAACACCCTAACTGTCACGGCGATGTTTGCAACTACACCAGCCGTGCAACAATGGAAACTTAACGTGTTCTGTGATTATTGAAAGGGCTTCCTGTGATGCATGATAAAACAAGGTGGGAATGTATTCACAGATACACAAACGGATACATTCTCACACAGACACCTAGACGTACACACACAGAGACAGAGTGAGAGAGAGAGAGAGAGAGAGAGAGAGAGAGAGAGAGAGAGAGAGAGAGAGAGAGAGAGAGAGAGAGAGAGAGAGAGAGGGAGGGAGAGAGAAAGAGAGAGAGGGAGAGAGAGACATCCAGACGCAGACACACACACCCAGATACAGGCACACACACGCACGCTTACAGACGCACGCACGCACCACTATTGGAACAATGTCGGAGACGCGCACACGCACACCTCTATTCAGAATAAGGCCTGGCCGTCGGAGACACACATAGTTTACAACCAGTAAACATCTACAATATAGTTACCATCCAGTATCGACTTTGTAAACAGACTGTAACAACAGTTCCCAATCAGTTCTAGAGATATAACTGACCTCCTTTCATCCAAGAATGGATCCGCGAAGATCCGGGTTAGAATTTATCTTCAGTAACCCATTTTAGTCATCATCATCACTTGCGTAGATCGATACTCATGATGTTGATCACGGGTTTGTCCGGTCCAGACTCGATGATGAACACGCCGACGTTAAACAGCTGGAATGCTACTTTTACGGCTAATAATTGCCGTGACAAGAGATTTAAGATTCCCCTTTGAACCAGCAAAATATAACACAGACCAGTCTAAAATATTCAATAATATATTGAACAAACAATGAGCAAGCAACAATGAGGGAGAAAACAGATATTTAGTACAATGCAATTGAGTCATAAATCTAAAGTAATGGGTCACAAACATGAAATATTAACTCACCAGAGCCTTGGCATTTACAACGACAGCAGATATTCTAATTGAAGGCAGTTTACAATGTCAGTAGACAATCGGTCTTGACGATGTTGACAGACAGACGACGACGGCAGGCAGGTGACGGCCGAAAGTTGTACACAACTCCAGTGATATGAAAAGTCTCGTGTAATTCCGTGTGTGTCAAACACAACAACCAGTCTTTATATAAACTGACACAGTGTCCAGAACTTTCTTTATCCACTCAGAACATTCATGAATCACGTTGAACATGCGGCATGACAAAATAAAATAAACAAGCCAAGGGTAGGCAACTCTGGAGCGTGCCGCTAAAAAATACTATTGCCACTGACCATACATGATGCAAGATGTGAGCCGCAACCCACACTCAAAACTTTACACATTGTGACCGATAATAACTATCACTTAATCAATGATAATACAAATTACAAAAAACACTCTCGTAACACTACTGACAAACAAACAAACATGACGCTATCCGATTCCAGCTTGCAAGATCTCACGCATAACCTACACACATGGTAAAATTGTGTTTCTCGGCTTTCTCGGGTAATTTATGCCCTGATCGGATGTAACAAAATCTCTGTCCTTTGTATACATTTTAAATACCAGGTTAGCTGGATCTTTCTTTGTTAGATAAACCCCGGTAAATGCTAAATATTTATTGCCATCTGAGGTTAATTTCTGTAATTGTTAAACAAATCAGACAAAAATATACATGAATGAATGGAATATATTCACACAGTACGTTCCTCTCTCACGCTGATATTCTGGGGTTGAAAGCAGGCTGAAGCAGACAGGTACCTTGCACTCAGAGATGGTTGACAACATCGATATATGAATTATGGTTAATTTATTATTTTGTGTGTGTTATTAATGAAATAACAGGAGGTTTGGTGGAGCGTGTTTAATATCAACGTAGCATGCAATGTAATCTGTTATTTTGCACAATCCCTATATGTCCTAATATTGGCACAGTGTATAAGGAGTCAGTCATATATTGCTGAGAGAAGTATATGGCTAAACATTTTCTGTGTCTGGGTAAAGTCCGTAGATGCACTTATCTGAGCTTGAAACGACAAAGCCCGAAGTCTTTAATATAAATATAAATATATATTATTTTTTATGTTTGTCCTGAAACACGCCTTCAAGGTCCGTGTGGAACACACGGAACACCGGGAACACGTGTGACAACATGAATACATTTGGTCAGAATAATCTAGGTGTTGGCTTGCTACCTTATCTTGAGGCCACAGGTGGCAGCGTTCCTATCGTTGTCGCGCTTCATTACTATAGTCTGTTTCTTATAAGTGTGTAAACGGTGCGATCGGCGTGGCAATCACACAAAACCTATGTTGTACTGAATGCTTCATGACGGAGAATCCAAAGCATCACTCAGTTCAAATGATGGGTTCTTGAGTCAATAAATATGACGGTATTTTTGTAAGGCGCACTTAGAGTTAGAGTTGTTTTGAATTTAAATGATCTGATTTGAATCAGATTCACTTATTGGTTAGTTTCTCACTCACACACACACACACACGCACGCACGCACGCACACATACTGTCTCACACACAAACACTCAGACTCACTCACCCTTATTATCATACACTCACACACTCACACACACACACTCGCACACAGGCAGACACACACTCCCACATCCGCCCCTACACAATTGCTCGTCACTCAGTGCGGTAGATTCACGTGATCGACTCTGCTGACTTATTGTGACGGTTTAATTCGATGCCACTTTCGCGAACAAAACCATAGAGAAGACTTCACCTTCTTTGACGATAACGGTACAGATTAGCCGGACAATTTGATAATGATTCGAACGTATTGTCTCGGGTTGGTGAGTATTTCACTTAAACACACTTTATTTCACAACGCCATGCATATTCAGTACTGCATCGATCTTATAACCATGGCAACATGCTTGATTATATCTCGGACCATTACCATATATAGTCAGTGTCATTTGTCTATCAAATGTGTTCCTTGTTCCTAAACGCCGATCGGCCTTGTGGTCTCATGACCGAAATTTCATGAGAAGAGTTGCTTCCCTTACTTGTGCCAGTAACCTATAATCGGGGGTCCGCGTCCTAGTTTCGCTCTGATTTGATTTCTAGGTTCGTCTAGCAAATACCTGTGTTCCTTCATGCGTAAAACAAGTGACGCCTTAGACATCCATCACTTCCGGTTCCCCTCTCTCGTCAAGCTGACACGATGTGATATAACTCGAACACTGGTCCAAATGACGTTAAATAAACTCACTCACTCACTCATGTTGCAGGTGGGGTGTCTCTGGGTAGGCTGTTTGGTTGTGTACCTGACAGTGAGGCAGAACAGTGATGAGAGCCTCGACAGGACATCAAGAGAGACCAGTGATGAAGATGGTTCGGGTACAGTATCTTGTACAGTGCTGCAGGCCAGTGTATTAGACTAACATCTAGTCTGTGAAATGAACATATTTTACAGAAAAAGCGGTTCCTAAATTATATTCATATAATAAGATGAAGAGGAGCCCAGACACTCCTGAAACTGTGGCAATCTAGAATGATGTATTCTACATTTGAATGGGTTTTTCTTGGATACATCATTCTTCAGGGTCTCTGTGACAGACTAGCCAGTGTGTGTCATTGTTACATTTCAAAGTGGATTAAGATACAGATGCTTTGCCCTTGTGGTTATTACATGGCTAGGAGGAGTATAATGGCATGACACTGATATCTAATACTGTCAATAGTGAAACGGGGAAAATGTCTCAGATTATTCAGCAGTGTATGGGTACCCGGTAGAATATGGTGCAAGGGTTGAACTCTGGTGATGGAAAATGCGCATGTAGGAGAATGTTAGAATTTGTTGATTAATAACGATGATGATGATGATGATGATGATGATGATGATGATAATGATGATAGTGGGGATGGTCAATGATTATGGTGGTGGTGGAAATGATGATGATGAAGATGATGATGAAGAAGACGATGATGATGGTGATTTCATGAAATAAGTTACACAATTAACCAAATCATGTTTTCTAATTTTTTCAATCTATATTGCACTCTTGATATAAAAAACGATTAAAAAAACTACGGGTATTACGATAATGATGATGATGGCGATGTTATATGTACCCTACCTTCAGGCCCGTCATCTGAGCTGGTGGGTGGTTCCTACCCCTGGGAAGGTCGGGTATTCGTCAGGGGTCAGGATGGTAAATACGGCGCCATGTGCAGCTCCTACGTCACCACACAGGACCTCACCGTAGTCTGCAGGAGCATCTTTCCAAATGAGTGAGTGATGACTGTGAAAACTTAAAATTACATACAGATTTCAGAATCACTGAAGGATTATGCTGACTTTGACCATACAATATACATTTGTCTGACAATGTTTGGCTGATTGTTTCACATAATTATAGCGAAATACTTTAGCAAAGTCATCAGTCAACACAATTATGTTTAAGTATAACATTTACAACTTCAATGCCAAAGAACATGCAGTATTGACCAATCAGATTCCACAAGGCTTAAAGATCTAAA
The DNA here is from genome assembly GCF_003918875.1 of Haliotis rubra. Classification (NCBI taxonomy): domain Eukaryota; kingdom Metazoa; phylum Mollusca; class Gastropoda; order Lepetellida; family Haliotidae; genus Haliotis; species Haliotis rubra. Next base: position 389,019 of record NW_025767429.1, read on the forward strand.
TAGCTATGAAAATTCTATGAACGGACCGCTGAAATTCAGTCCTGACCCCAACTCGACCTTCATCCACTTACATTCGACATTGGAGTTGAAGGTCATTTGGATCTGAAACGCCACGCCCATATACCAATAATACGAATTAATCGTGATCGTTATTGTTAGCGTATAATCGATATCGTGATCGAAGCAATAAACATACCCCATAAAGATAACGACCGAAAATATACAAATTAAGCTCGTTACATCGAGTCAATGCCTGTTTCATAAAATACCATTGCATAACTTTCACTTGAAGTAGCGTATTGTAGTTAATTATTTAGGTAAACAAAACTGTGTTTCGTGTGTTTCGTCTGCGTGTAGCATTTCATGAAAAGAACACAATGGAAACGTAACATTTTGATGATATGTCATAGTCTATACGAATAATTATCCGGGAGTCCCAAACAAGTCTGATGTACTTTGGCAAATCTAGTTTTCAACTGTATCATGTACTTACGGCATCCATGTCATTGAAAGGTTCACCGAAAATATTTGTTCGTATCTTGCAACAGTATCATGCATTTTTGTCTGAGTGCAGTGTGTGGTCTCTCGACAGGCTAGTCAAGGGCTACAGCAGTCCAGTGACAGCCTTTGGCGGGAGTTTAGAAAATAACGTTATGGCCAACGCCCCCGTTGCTATGGCACCGAATCTGACATACTTCAATGTCCAGGGGATGATCAACTGGGTTGATAAATCTGTCTGCGTTCGGGGTCAAGCCGCCGTCAACTGCCAAGGTCAGTCGGGGTCAAGGACACAATTTTAACCATTTATAAGCTCGGATACATCACCTTTCTTTGTTTCATTTTTTTTGTTTGTTTCTTTCTTTATATATTCATTTATTTATTTACATCCCGCAATCGTGATACTTTATATCCTTTATGTCCAAAACACATCACTTATGTGAACATGATGGTTTTAATCCTTTAAGACTAAGCATTCTAAAGTTTCCTGTTGAGAAGCAGTAAATGATCGTTTCATTCAGATACAATGTTTTTGAGTTTCTGATATTACCCAGCCAACACCCCTATGCGTCTTACGGGTGGCACCTCTCTGTACGCGGGTAGACTGGAGGTGTTTTCAAACTCCACGTGGGGCTCTGTGTGTAATGTCGGCTTCACCAGTCTGGATGCCCGAGTGGTCTGTGACAAGCTGGGATTCTGGTGAGTGAGTGAGTGAGTGAGCGAGGGATTGAGAGAGTGAGTGAGTGAGTGATAGAGTGGGTGGGTGAGTGAGTGAGTGAGTGAGTGATAGAGTGGGTGGGTGGGTGGGTGAGTAAGTGAGTGAGTGAGTGAGGATTACGATCGACATTTAACAGAATTAAAGGTACAGTCACGAGTCACGAAACGTAATCACAACGAACCTAGGATTCTCTGGCTATTATGAATAAGCAGATGTGTTATGCGGTTTTTTCTCCAATTTCTGAAAGCTTGAAAGCTTTACAAAAGAAAACAATCTACAAAGTTGTCAGAGCGCCGACTGAGCTCCAGTACATTTACTGCGTTAAGGTATATACTCGCCATTGTAAAATATGTCATATTACACATCAAACACACGAGGCATGTACGGCATGTATATGACTTCTTGATTCATAATACCCTGCATTACCGAGGATGAAGCTTCTGTTTAAGTAATATTCAATAAGCAACAATTGCGTTATAAACCCTTATGATCAGTAATTGAAAAAACAGCAATAACACTTCGAATTCATTCAAGCCGTTAGTTGGGACTATTTTGTTTATTTCCGCTTTACCATCCATGTACTCCCCTTCAACAAACAAATTGTTTCCCAGGAAATGATGTAGAAAAGTTAATCTTCTTCAGATTATTATAAACACAGTTCGCTGCATATGATAAATGTCCTAACATAATGTGTAAAACGTTTTACGGCCTCTGTATGTTTCCAGGCATGCAAATCCTTCTGTGGTGTCGGCGTCGTCGTACGGGACGTTTACAGGCCCTGTACACATGGAAAACGTTACATGCAGCGGAACTGAGCCGGACCTAGCGTTCTGCTCCTTTGACGGCGGCGACACGACGTGTAACCATACCACGGACGTCGGCATCAGCTGCCAGCCAGGGCTGTTGTGTGAGCGTTGTTTGTCTCGTGTTGACGCTTTGTTTGTTTGTTGCATGGCAACAGTCATCACTTTGTTTAATGAGTATTATGAGATTTATGATTTAAAATATCCACCAGACAAACCGGTGATTGATATAATGAACACCCCATATCACGACGACACAGTATTAAACAGGTCACCAATCACTAATAATATAATGTGTCCATTTATATAGCGCCATACTCCACACTCGCTAACAATCAAGACACAGCATATTATTTACCCCGGATAACCCCAGCTGCCTGTTAGGCGCTAGAAGATTATAGTCATATGACTTTTTCCACCGGGTACTCATATGACTTTTTCCACCGGGTACCCATTTTCCTGCCAGGTGAACAGAGACAATTTTGAACAAACTCACTTGCCTAAGGTGAGACCACATGTGTCACAAGTGCTTCGTTGTGGGGCAGGACTGAAGTCCTAGAAACTCTCAGGAGTCAAGCTGCCAAACACGGTCACCCATCCAAGGACTCTCCGAGCTCGACGCTGCTTAACTTCACCGATTTGTGACCTGAGCTTTGAGCACAGGACCACGCGCCACCGCACTGACCTTATCAGTTATCAGCTTTAACAACTTCCCTTCATAATAAAACTACAAATATGTAAGGGCTATGTTATTAGCTGAAGGTGGGATGATTAGTGTAAACATTTTAAAACTGATCAGACGAACACTTGGCAGAAAGTTCTGCAATTCAGATCGGCGTACTTTTAAGGGCCATCAGGTGTGAAGAACGAACGCTTGACCTGCTCGCCTACTGAATGCCCTGATAAAGACGGTGCCTATGTGATGACAGTCATATTGTACATGTAAAACAATGATTAAAAAATCAATTATTCATTACATTTGTGATCCAACTTAAAAGACGCAGCCATACAAAGTGTGACACTGTTTTCTTTAAACAAGTTTGTTTTCCCTTTCGTAGCCGTCTCGTACGTGCGTCTGACGGACGGGGTGCAGCCCTGGGAGGGACGGGTGGAGATGTTCAGCACCTACCGTCACACCTGGACGCCCGCCTGCAGCCACAGCTGGACCAGCATCAACTCCAAAGTGACGTGTACCAACCTGGGATATAGGTACGACATATTTGATTGTTTAACGCCCCGTGTGCGACATACACATCATGTTGGAAAGCGCACGTAAAATCTCCGAATCGTCATCATCATGTTTAGCGCTGTTCAGTAGTGGCCAGCGAGTCAGCGGCATGTAAGAAATCATATAGGGCTAGACGGTCCAGTGATTGATAGTATGAGCATCAACCCACGTACAATGACATTCAATCAAGCAAGTCTCCGAGCCTGACAAATCAATGCAACCTTTACGATAAACCTGGATCGCTCTGCGAGTCTCCATTAGGTCTCGAAATACTGTTTATTTCAGGAGGCACCACAAGGTGATCTACGCACTCAGGACGAGACATTGTAATAAATCGACATGTTTAACAGTCAACACGATCTGGGACTAGCTTAACATCGCGATCGTATAGCTTATCATTACAAGCATAGGTTGCTTTGTCGAGACTCCATTCTAGTCCGGACTGCGAAATGTGTATAAACTATGGAAGGGGTTGTCATTATCGTAATGTGGTCTTTGGTGCAAATTATTACGGAAGTAATTGTTTTCAAACTAAAGGAATTCGGAATAACGAGGTGCCACTAATGCTATACTTTACATCAGTTATACATTCATCGCTACTTGGCTACAATATTGCCAATGCGATGTAACATTTTAACTCACTCACTCAATCATACATTCATTTTATTTGTATATAGTGATTTTAGTGTTTTTATGTTCAAAATGTTGTGTTTATTTTGTTATTTTTTTTCATGAGTATATCCCCATGTGTCGTGAACGGAGGTGTCTATTGTGGTGCGTTGTTTCTTTCAATGAGTATGTACTTCATGTGTCGCGTGCGGCAGAGGAGACAGTTGTCTCATATGTTGTGTTGTTTCGTTCGATTAGTATATTCCCCATGACACGTACGGCGGAGGGTTGATGGGTCTGATTTGATCCGTTATGTGCTGTCTTCAGTATACTCCCCATGTGCCAGGTTCGGCGGAGGGTTGATGTTCCGTTACTTCTTTTCCTGAGTATAATCCCATTTATCAGGTACGGCGGAGGGTTGATGTTCCGTTACTTCTTTCCCTGAGTATACTCCCCACCTGTCAGGTACGGTGGATGGTTGATGTTCCGTTTCTTCTTTCCCTGAGTGTAATCCCATTTATCAGGTACGGCGGAGACTTGATGTTCCGTCACTTCTTTCCTTCCGAATCGTCATCAATATCATGTTTAGCGCTGTTCAGCAGTGGCCAGCGAGTCAGCGACATGAAAGAAACCATATAGGGACCAATGGGTCCAGAAGTGATTGATAGCTCTTAGCATCAACCCACGTACAATGACATTCAATCAAGCAAGTCTCCTTTGCCTGACAAATCAATGCAACCTTTACGATAAACCTGGACCGCTCTGCGAGTCTCCATTAGGGTCGCGAAATACTGTAATTTCAGGCGGCAATTCACAAAGCGATCTACGCACTTCAGACGCGAGAAATTGTAATAACAAAGCATGTTTAACAAAGTCACCACGTTCTGGGACTAGCTTTAACATCGTGATCGTATAGCTTATCTCTTTACAAACATAGGTTGCTTTGTCGAGACTCCATTCTAGAACTGGACTGAGAAATGTGTATAAACCATGGAAGGGTTGTCATTATCGTAATTTGGTCTTTGATGCAAATTATTACGGAAGTAATTGTTTTCAAACTAAAAGGAATTCGGAATAACGAGGTGCCACTAATGCTATATTCTTTACATCAGTTATACATTCATCGCTACTTCTTGGCTATTGCCAATGCGATGTAACATGTTAACTCACCTACTCAGTCATACATTCATTTTATTTGTATATAGTGTTTTAGTGGTTTTATGTTCAAAATGTTGTGTTTATTTTGTTTGTTTTTTCATGAGTATATCCCCATGTGTCGTGTGTGTAATGGAGGTGTCTATTGTTGTGCGTTGTTTCTCGATTAGTATATTCCCCATGACACGTACGGCGGAGGGTTGATGGGTCTGATGTGATCCGTTATGTGCTGTCTTCAGTATACTCCCCATGACACGTACGGCGGAGGGTTGATGGGTCTGATGTGATCCGTTATGTGCTGTCTTCAGTATATTCCCCATGACACGTACGGTGGAGGGTTGATGGGTCTGATGTGATCCGTTATGTGCTGTCTTCAGTATATTCCCCATGACACGTACGGGTGGAGGGTTGATGGGTCTGATGTGATCCGTTATGTGCTGTCTTCAGTATACTCCCCATGACACGTACGGCGGAGGGCTGATGGGTCTGATGTGATCCGTTAGGCTTGCTGTCTCTAGTATACTCCCCATGTGCCAGGTTCGGCGGAGGTTGATAGGTCTGATGTGATCCGTTATGTGCTGTCTTCAGTATACTCCCCATGTGACACATGTACGGCGGAGGTTGATGATGGGTCTGATGTGATCCGTTATGTGCCAGTCTTCAGTATACTCCCCATGACACGTACGGTGGAGGGTTGATGGGTCTGATGTGATCCGTTATGCGCCGTCTTCTGTATATTCCCATGACACGTAATACGGTGGAGGGTTGATGGGTCTGATGTGATCCGTTATGTGCTGGGCTCCTTCGCAGTATATTCCCTATGACACGTACGGCGGAGGGTTGATGGGTCTGATGTGATCCGTTATGTGCTGTCTTCAGTATACTCCCCATGTGCCAGGTACGGGGAGGGTTGATGTTCCGTTACTTCTTTCCCTGAGTATAACCACCATGTGCAAGGTACTGCGGAGTTTTTATGTTCCGTTACTTCTGACTTTATGTCAGGTACGGCGGAGCGGTGAAGAGTCCGATGCCGGAGGGAAGTTTACGAGTCCTCCTGAACCGCCTGACGTGTCACGGCAACGAGACGAACCTGGCCCAGTGCCCGGGCTACTGGATGAGACACAGTTATGACTGTGGAGTGTTCCCTCCTACCACCGCTGCTATAGACTGCTCAGGTAACCAAGCCACCCGCTGACAGTATATGTAGGCCTTGTTCCATCATGGGATTTCAGGGGCGGTGGTTAAAACATTCGCTCGTCGCGCCGAAGTCCCGCGTACAATGTGTGAAGCCAATTTCTGGTGTCCCTCGCTGTTGGAATTTTGCTAAAAGAAGCGTAAACTCCACTCACTCACCTCCTCCTCACTCACTCACTCACTCACCCACCGACCACTCACCTCACCACTCACTCACTCACCCACCCACCCACTCACTTCACTCACTCACTCACTCACTCACTCACTCACTCACTTACTCACTCACGCACTCACTCACTCACTCACTCTTCACTCACTCACTCAAATGTGATTTCAGCTATCAGCGGTAATACAGCCTTCACATTCGAAAGGTAAATGCTGCCAAATATTCAAAGCAACGCGATTTCGACAATTCGATCAAATTTACATCCCTTAGCCTTTCTAGGAGCTGGCAGGCCGTGATATAACTGTTCGGTGGAATATATATAAGTCCGACTCTGATCACACAACAAACTACATACACTCTTGCCAAGGACTCCATCATCCATACATGCCTGCCTTGGTTCCAGGTGGCATCAAAGTCCAGCTGACTGGTGGCACCAAGCCTCAGGAAGGTCTTGTGGAGATTCTACAATCTGGATCGTGGGCGGCCGTGGAAAACAGCTCCGTACAGACTGAAGAAGCCTCTGGCCCTGTGTGCCTCTGTTGGATACCCAGTGAGGACTCACCGTTTTGGCACCTGGATTTTGTTAGAGAAAATGGTTTTCGGATAACTTATCTCGACATGTATTTGCTTCACTTAAAGGCGAAGGGGCGGTGGGGGTATCCTAGTGGTTTAAGCGTTCGCTCGTCACACCGAAGACCCGGGTTCAAATCCCACATAGATACAATGTGTGAAACCCATTTCTGGTGTCCCCGCATGATATTGCTGGAATATATAGCTATACTCACTCAATCACTCTTAAAGGCAAAGTGACCGCCTCCGTGGTGTAGTGGTTAGAGCGTCCGCCCGGAGAGCGGAAGGTCGCGGGTTCGATCCCCAACCGCGTCATACCAAAAGACGTTAAAATATGGTACTTGTTGGTCCCTGCCTGGCGCTCGGCATTAATGGGTACAACAAGGACTGGTCGGCTCAGAGTATAATGTGTCTGAGTGGGGTATTCATGCTTCACTGCGGCATGGTATCTCAGTGGGCTAGCACTATAAATCCAGCTTAAGTCTGGGCTAGTAAACTCTGTCAAAAAAGAAACGCAACCCTGTATTTTAGAGATTTTGATCTGAAGTTTTAGGACGACACGGCATTTTTATTATTTAAGACAGAAGTCTGAAATTTGGCAGAATAATAACCCAGATGGGCATGTTCAAAATTGTCATTTCAAAAGTCATCTCACAGACACCAGTTTGTCACCAGGGGCGTCTTTCTCAGTAGCTCGTATGAGCACCACGCGCTGCAATCACTGCACGGCATCTCCTTGGACAAGAACGGATAAGACGCCGGATTCTTTCCTGGGGAATGGCTCTCCCTCCTCCTGCAGTGCAACGTCGAGCTGTTGCAGCGTCTGTGGCGGCGGCTGACGTTGACGTACGCGTCGATCCAGAGTATCCCACAGGTGTTCAATAGGGTTGAGGTCTGGTGGATTTAGAGGGTCATGGCACGACATTGACGTTGGAATTCTGCAGAAAGTTCATTTGTTGCACGTGCAGTATGAGGCCGGGCGTTGTCCCGTTGACAAATCTGTGTCTGTTGGTCAATAATCGGGAGAAGGTGAAGCTCTAACACGTGGTTGATGTAACGTTGGGCTGTCAGGTTCCCTGGAACGATCACCAAGTCTGATTTCTGGTTGTATGAGATGGTTCCCCAAACCATGACGCTTTCTCCGCCAAATCTGTCCACCTGTCGGACGCAGATGGGCGCAAAACGTTTATGACGTCTCCTATACAGACGCTGTCTTCCGTCGTGACGTTGCAAAAAGAAAACGTGATTCATCAGAAAACCAGATTCGCCTCCAGTTTTGTAAAGTCCGTATCCTTACGTTTGTTGCACCACCTGGAGTCGTCGGCGTCGATGTAGGGGCGTAGTACAGGTCCAACAACTGGTCTGCAGGCACGTAAACCCGCTTCTTTCAGACGGTTCCTAATCGTTTGAGCTGACACTCTCCTCAAACCTGGTATTTGTGTGGCAGTCACGGTTGGTAGGGCATGCCGATATGTCAGGTACGGCGGAGCGGTGAAGAGTCCGATGCCGGAGGGAAGTTTACGAGTCCTCCTGAACCGCCTGACGTGTCACGGCAACGAGACGAACCTGGCCCAGTGCCCGGGCTACTGGATGAGACACAGTTATGACTGTGGAGTGTTCCCTCCTACCACCGCTGCTATAGACTGCTCAGGTAACCAAGCCACCCACTGACAGTATATGTAGGCCTTGTTCCATCATGGGATTTCAGGGGCGGTGGTTAAAACATTCGCTCGTCGCGCCGAAGTCCCGCGTACAATGTGTGAAGCCAATTTCTGGTGTCCCTCGCTGTTGGAATTTTGCTAAAAGAAGCGTAAAACACTCACTCACTCACTCACTCACTCACTCACTCACTCACTCACGCACTCACGCACGCACGCACGCACGCACGCACGCACGCACGCACGCTCACTCACTCACTCACTCACTCACTCACTCACTCACTCAAATGTGATTTCAGCTATCAGCGGTAATACAGCCTTCACATTCGAAAGGTAAATGCTGCCAAATATTCAAAGCAACGCGATTTCGACAATTCGATCAAATTTACATCCCTTAGCCTTTCTAGGAGCTGACAGGCCGTGATATAACTGTTCTGTGGAATGTTTAGTCCGACTCTGATCACACTTACAACAAACTACATACACTCTTGCCAAGGACTCCATCATCCATACATGCATGCCTTGGTTCCAGGTGGCATCAAAGTCCAGCTGACTGGTGGCACCAAGCCTCAGGAAGGTCTTGTGGAGATTCTACAATCTGGATCGTGGGCGGCCGTGGAAAACAGCTCCGTTCAGACCGAAGAAGCCTCTGCCCTGTGTGCTTCTGTTGGATACCAGTGAGGACACACCGTTTTGGCACCTGGGTTTTGTTAGAGAAAATGGTTTTTCGGATAACTTATCTCGACATGTATTTGCTTCTCTTGAAGGCGAAGGGGCGGTGGGGTATCGTAGTGGTTTAGGCGTTCGCTCGTCACACCGAAGACCCGGGTTCATTTCGCAACATATATACAATGCGTGAAACCCATTTCTGGTGTCCCCCGCATAATATTGCTGGAATATATAGCTATACTCCACTCACCACTCTTAAAGGCAAAGTGACCGCCTCCGTGGTGTAGTGGTCAGAGCGTCCGCCCCAGCTTAAGTCTGGGCTAGTACAAGCAGCCACACATACACATACACACGCATGCACTCGTCATATGAGCGAAAAATATTCTCAAGCACGACGTAAAACCCAATTTCACCTTAAAGGCAAAGTAGGAAACGCATTTTTGTAAACGACAATACCAGAGAATAAGAAATCTCCATTAACTACCGAAACATATTCTTTTGGGTTAAAGTGATGGAAATTCTGTGAATAAAGCAATGTATAACAGATTGGTACATACAGATGACGCATATTTCAGGAACACCAAGCCACAGGTGTTGCCTGGCAACACGTTCGGGAGAGGCACCAACAGAACCATCTCCACGTTATCGTGCTCAGGAGCGAGGCAGCACGTAGCACAGTGTACCATCTCCGCTCCAGTCGTCAACACCAAGTCCGTCCATGCCGCAATACGGTGTTTCAGTGAGTTAGGGTTTTTATCAGATTCCTTTAGGGGCAAGCAATCTGTGCTCAGAGGGACACGGGTGGTCGACTTACTTGTGGAAAGGGACGGTGGTGTAGCCTGGTGGTGAAAGAGTTCGCGAAAATTCGGGTTCGATTCCTCACATGGGTACAATGTGTGAAGATCATTTCTGGTGTTCCTGCATTAAATTACTGGAATGTTACTGAGTAATTGAATAAACACCAGGCACAAGCATATATCAACCCACAAGAACACATGCACACTAACGCACACATACACATATCATGTGTGTAGAACTTTATTGATCATACTCCTAAGGGGGCGGTGGGGTAGCCTTGTGGTTAAAGCGTTAGCTCGTCACGCCGAATACCTGGACTCGATTCCCCACATGGGTACTATGTGTGAAGCATATTTCTGGTGCCCCAAGCGGCGTAAAACTAAACTCACTCATACTAGTGGTTAAAGCGTTCGCTCGTCACGCCGACTACTCCTTGGGTTCCACTGTGTTCGTTTCTTCCCAGGTTGCGGAGACACCTACACATCGGAGTCGGGCAGCATTCCTTCTCCCGGGTACCCAGGCAGCGCCTCCGACAACACTGACTGTCTGTACCGCATCAGCCCCAAGGGTCCAGCTCAGCGCTACAAGCTCTGGTTTACAAATTTCAAACTGTCGGCCAATGACCTGATAGAGGTACAGTACAGACACATCCGTGAAGATCCGGGTTAGAATTGGTCTTCAACAACCCATGCTTGTCGTAAGACGCGACTAACGGGATCGGGTGGTCAGGCATGTAGGCCCGGGTGATGCATTAATCACTGTGTTCCAGACACGATTATTTATAGACCCCGTCATACAACTGCACAATTGCTGAGTGCAGCGTTAAACAACAAACGAGCGGTGGGGTAGCCTAAACAACAAACCCGGGTTCGAAACATGGGTACAATGTAGGAAGCAAGCGACATGTCGGACCTTCGCTTATACTATTCTTAAAAAAGAATTATCATCCTTTTCATATAAACAACTGTCCCTCATCCATCTTGGGTTTGTTGCACAGATCAAGGAAGATCCCTTGTCATCGCCTGTTGGCGTCTACAAAGGCGGCGCCGTGCCGGGAGTACATCTCTTCAACAAGGACATCTACATCAGGTTCAAGTCCCAGTGTTGTGGGGCAAGGACGTTTTACATCAGATGGGAAGGTAAGGACATAACTTTATATACTCTGGGACATCGTTCCTTTTAGAAACGCAGCAATGAACAATCTCACCGGCTCAGGATATGTATGCAATATGCGGAGGTATTAATATAGTTAATATTCATGAATTATAAAGAATGTTGGATGTAGCATATAACCCTAGCGAGGTGGTTGAATACAAAAGTAAAAATGATTGTAACAATAATCCAAAGGCGCAAATTAGAAGAGGGACGGGTTTTCCATTGTGAATGCAGCCTTTCTGACAATGAGGGCATACAGAAGGCAGAAATTTTGGGGAGTCTTCATATGTTTCGGAAAATTCTTGGTGGCTTCGAAGAGATCCTGTAAATATCTGTTCGGTGTCTGGGTTGTGTATAGAGAAGGCAAAAGTACTGAAGCTGGTGATAAGGCTCATAATATTAATGAACTGACGTACAAATGAAACTACACACCCTGTGTTTTGTCAGCACGTACCCTACGTTTGTAACCCGTAAGTCACAATAAAAACACTTTCAAAAATATTTACGTCGTTTCTAGGAATGTCATCCCAAACCACCAGGTGTATACTTTCTTTTTTACGTCAGTTTATGTTCCTGTCTCCTCAACCAGTGTTAAGTTGACATTTGCGGAAAAAACTATTGCATTTGTGTATATTTTTCCACGACGTCACTCGATTAATCTATCAATTCAATCCTGCAGCTGTGACCTTGGAGAGCACGGTGTCCTTGACCTGCTCCGACGCCGCGATGAACATCAAGGTCAACATCACGCAACTAAGATGGCTGTACCCTGATACAAATCCCGCCTACATCTCGCTGGTTAACGAGGGCTGCACGGGATCTTACGCTGGAGACACTTGGAGCATCAATAACCCCCATTCCCAGTGCTACACCAACAGAGCGGTAAGTGGTGAGGAATAATGAACGGGGAAAGCGTGGTTGTATTGGTCTGAAGCAGAATAGGATCAGAGCTATGAGGAATTACTGTCTTTCCGTAAACTAAAGGCATTATCAAAGTTTCGAGCAGGTTATTCTCCATATTATCCTTGTCTTTACAAGAAAATGCACAATACAAATAACAAAGAAACGTTATTGACGTCAACATGACGTCACACATTGATAACATCACATTGTCAATGTGTGACGTCATGAACAATGTATGACGTAATATCGTACTATTCATAACAAAGAAGCAATATATACTCATATCGCTCTATCACATAAATCAAAGTTGTACATTGAAAATGTCTAAATAACTGACACTTATAAATACTTGATTTCTCTCTAACTAGAGGTAATATTACGCTGTAATATTTATGCCGCGCATAACTAATTAACGGTAACAGGTACAATTAGCAAAGGGAGAATACTCTCCAGGTTTTCCTTCGCTGTGCCAGTTAACTGAAGCCAGGTGTCAAATCGTTGAATTCGAATTATAATTATTATATTAGAAACATAAAGGTTCGCACCAGTGCCAACTCTTAAAGATTTTTAATAGGAAGTATTTTTTTCACGCAGGTCTCCCATTTGAAATAAGGACACGGGACGTGTATATATGAGGATGAGTTGTATTTCTGCAGATTGACCCGACGTACGTGACGTACCGTAACGCCCTGATCTACAAGGAGATTGGTAGTGGTCCCATCGTCAGGGAACATCGATGGAGGGTGGACATGGAGTGTGCCTTTGTCAGGGAGAGAAAGGTCAGTTTTCCTTCCTTCGTCCTTCCCCCCCCCCCCTCTCTGTCTCTTTCCCCTCTCTCTCCCTCTCCCTCCTTCTCTTTCTCCCTCCCTCTCTCTCTGTGGTGTGCTTTGTGTTCTTGGTGCAATGAGATAGAACCGTTGAAAAATATTAGTTGTGACTTCTAAATCTCTTCTCTTCTCTTCGATTCCTCCAGATCAGCCAGCAGTACAGCGTCAACAACGAGTTCAACTACCTCCGGAATCTGTCATCTGATTACTCGGCCGAAATCCACCTGTACAACGACTCCACGCTCAGCACCGAGATGAGGTTTGATCCAATCAGAGCCAAGCTTGGAGATGACCTTTACGTCAAGGTCAACCTGAAGGGCAACTGGAACGTCTCTATGAGGTTACAGAACTGTGTCGGCAAACCAGATCCAAATTCAACTATAACATACGCATTGGTGCGTTATGGGTAAGTTGAAGATCTCAATGTTTCGTCAGATCTTGCAACACTATAGATTACATGAAGATGAGAAACTACTTTCAAAGTGATTTATGAAGAAGTTGTAGAAGAAAACGCCAACAAGTCACTAAAATACAGAAGTCCGTACCCATAGAAAGTGTCATAACTACCTGGGTAAACGATGAAGTGTTGTCCGATATGGCTCGCTGACACTGACCAGGAAGTTAAAAAGGCTAACATTTAAAGTTTAAACTTTTTGTACAGTAAATTCACCTGTAGTGTAGTAAGACTCCAAGTGGAAAAGTTTTGTCGAGGAAGTCATTTCCACATTACATGGTGGTGACGACTTTCATTACATGTTTGTAAAAGTCAAAATCAATTTCTGAATATTTTGCCAATGTTTCACAAAGGGTCCCTTTGTCGCTACTTCAACGCTGATTGGGGCGGTAGGGTAGCTGTAGTGGTTCAAGACGTTGGCTCGTCACGCCGAAGACACGGGTTCGATTCCCCACATGGGCACAATGTGTTAAGCCCATTTCTGGTGTCCCCCTCCGTGATATAGCTGGAATATTGCTAAAAGCGGCGTGAAACTAAACTCAGTCAGTCAAGGCTGATTCTGCCAAACACTGGATGTTGTACTTTGCAGGTGCTCGTCGGACAAGGAAACTCACGTCGTGTTCGAGGACCCTACCACCACACTGTTCCACTTCAAGGCATTTGAGTTCTACGCCGGGTACAGCACAGTCTATCTCTCCTGTGACGTCAAATTCTGTACACCAGGTGACGTCACTAGCGCGTGCAACTGGAAGTGCAACACCCTGGTCAGCAAACGCCACATCTCCAACATGGTGGGCACGGACTATACCGTGTCAAAACGGCTTCAGATTGTGTGAAATTGGCTCTCATTTTCAGTACGTGAAATAAAGATACGATAAAAGCTATCCAGGGTTCAGGAATGTTTGTGGTGCACGTTTACAGGTGCCACAGGGAATATATTTACTGTTGTACAATAACTGCTCTTGGCAGGAAAACTTAAACAGAATGTGATATGATTAATATCTTATATTCTTTACCCACAATTGAGAAAACAAATCAATATTTTAAAATCGAAGAAGATCAGTCCCAGATAATGAACAGTCACGAGCATCAGCAAAAACAGATTTCAATATTCGAAGAATAGCAAGTATTGGTAAGACAAGCAATTGTTGCAGACGGGATTTGGTGCTTGACAAAATCAGTACCGATATCCATAGACAATGAACAAACACGTAATCTAATCATAAACACTTTAAAACAGCCCTATCTTATAAACTGGGTGAGTGGGATTAATTGTACGCCGCTTTTAGCAATATTCTTTGAAATTGTTTACTTCCACTGATTATTATGATTGTTATGATACTGTAGTATCATCCTCTGTGCAGTGCCCCCTGGTGGTCAGGCGCGCCGACTTGGTTGACACATGTCATCGGTTCCTAAACGCGTAGATCGATGCTTATGCTGTTGATCACTGGCTTTCTGGTCCAGACTCAATTATTTGCAGACCGCCGCCATATAGCTGGAATATTGCTGAATGCGGCGTAAAACTAAACTCCGGTGCTTCTGAAACACAACAGGGCGTTGGTGGAGCATAATGGTTACAGCGGGTTGGGGGTTCTATGCAATAGCCCCAGGCTGATCGTGACTGTTCCAGAACCCAACCAAATACGAAGTCATGCTCGTACCAGTGGGCTGCTCCCATCCACTGTGGAATCGGACTACCTGATAGTCGATCATCAAAACTGTACGTAGGTAGGGTACGTTGAGGGCCTGATTTTAGTTAAAAAAACTCGAATCGAGTTGCTTTGTGGAGACGATACTGGTGAGACTGGGTTGACCTGATGAGGTGAGGTGAGGTGAGGTGAGGTGAGGTGAGGTGAGGTGAGGTGAGGTGAGGTGAAATGGGGTTTAACGTCGCAATCAAGAATATTTCGCTTATATGGCGATGTGCATGTGTGTGTATGTGTGGCTGCTTGTACTAGTCCAGACTTAAGCTGGTTTTATAGTGCTAGCTCACTGAGATACCATGCCGCAGTGAAGCATGAATACCCAACTCAGACACATTATATTGACCCGAGCCGACCAGTCCTTGTTGTACCACAAGTACCCTACTTTAACGTCTTTTAGAATGAAGCGGCCGGGGATCGAACCCGCGACATTCCGCTCTCCAGGCGGAGGCTCTAACCACTACACCACGGAGGCGGTCCGTTAACCTGATGACATCATAATAATTAATTATGAATTAATAACGCGCCTTTTCCACGTACAAGGCACATGCTCAAAGCGCTAACAGGCAATCTGATTATTATTACCCCGGATAACCCAAGCTGCCTGCGAGGCGCTGGAAGGTTATTAGTCATGACTTATCCCACCGGGTACCCACATAAAACATCGTTATAGATAGGACACGCACACTCACAATACAATGCTATCAAATAGAATACACATTGGGATGAAACAACCATGAAGGCGTGCGTGTCTGTTTAACAAAGATTAGTTGCCAACAACGGTAAAGTCTCCAAGATATTGATCTGATCAAAGATTCCTAGTCTCAACACTGCTATACATTATCTATATTTCGGAAAACAACAGACTCGATTTTCACCACACCCTTGCCTTACACCTGACAATACAGTCGTGCTCCATACACTGCAGGAAGTGTGTACACAGTGACGCAGAGTTGGAGTGAGACCGATATCATATCATGACCTGGTTACCGTGACATGCAAAACCTTTTTTTGCAGCGTCATTAATATCGCTTCGGCATATGACCACGTACATCGAGTGAGTGAATGAGTGAGTGAGTGAGTAAGTGGGTGGGTGGGTGAGAGAGTAGGTGTGTTGGGGTGGGTGTGTGGGTGAGTGAGTTGGTGTGTGTGTGTGTGTGGGGTGGGTGAGTGGTGGTGGTGGGTGAGTGAGTGAGTGGGTTTGAGTAAGTGAGTGGTATACCTAGAGAATACCGGATACCTACCAGCCATATTGTTTAGTGTCACGTCACCCTAACCCTAACCCAAAACCTTGTGTCACGTCACCCTAACCCTAAAGCTAACCCTAACCCCTAACCCTAACCCTTAACCTTACACTAACCAAAAGTAAACTCCCGTGCTTTCAAAGATGGCGGAAGGTATGCGGTATTCTGTAATCTTACCGAGTGAGTGAGTAGGTGGGTGAGTGAGTGAGTAAGTAGGAGGGCGAGTGAGTGAGTGAGTGGGTGGATGGTGTGTGAGTGAGTGAGCCAGCCCGAAGTGTAAGGGGTATTTGATATCTATGTCTTCGTTGTTCAACACCGCTTAAGTAATCGCGTCCTCGTTAAACAACAACAAACAAACAAACAGCTTACACTTACTAAGTTAGATGTCTCACTCTAAGAGTATGGGTTCGAATCCCGGATGGGTCGTTAGGTTACGCTTGGTGAATTGGTTGAAAGCCTGTGATTAATTCCATCGTCGCAAATCACGACATTGTCTGGCTGAAACTTCATTATTTACAGGCGCCTCCATAGGTGAACCATTGGCTAGATGACATTTATCACACCCCATTTATCGCGACGTCACCTGGAATCTACTTTAAATTACCAGCTTTCTGACCTTTCTGGATGACGTCACAATCTCAGTCTGAAGTGGACTACAGCTGCGTTCTAAAACCTTGTTAACCCATATGTTATATGTGCTCCCATACGATGCCAATAAGCACCGAGCCTGGCAACCTTATTTATTTAGTCACTTCGTATGACATACATACATACAAGTCACTTAATTTACAGTGTATATGTAGCTAAACAGTCAATAAATTTGTTCGTGTCCCTGAACACCGAAGTATTACGACGACGTATAAAAAGTTATTTCATTTGGTGGTGTGGTGAGGTAGCCCAGTTGTTTAGGCGTTCGTTCGTCACGCGGAAAACTCGGGTTCGATTCTCCACATTTCTGGTGTTCCCGCCGTGATATTGCTGGAATATTGCTAAAAGCGGCGTAAAACCATACTCACTCTATTGCATTTGGTACCATTGAGGTATGTTTAAACCTGTATTTTTGCATTGAGACGCCCTTGGCATCACTGTTTATTATTGTGTTATAACTATTGCCATATGGAACAGAGATAATAATGACTGTATATTTAATGTGTGTTCCAGGGATTCGTGACCCGTGAAGGTCCGGGTTAGAATTGGTCTTCAGCAACCCATGCTTGTCGTAAGAGGCGACTAACGGGATCTGGTTGTATGGCTTGCTGACTTGGTTGACACATGTCATCGTGACCCAGTTGCGTAGATCGATGCTCATGATGTCGATCGCAGGATTGTCTGGTCCAGACTCGATTATTTAGAGACTGCCGCCATATGGCTGGAATATTGCTGACTAAACTAAACTCACTCCAGGGATTCGCGTGACAGGCGATGGGTACCCAGTGTCACATTTTCTGTGAAAAATGTGAAAAGGTAAATTCGTCTGTACATACTAAAATACAGGCGATGTTACTAACTCATAAACGGTAGCTCCCAATATATCGCAATATGTATCGGAATACGAGAGAACCAGAAATGAATTGCAATACAATGTATTTACCTACACACAACCCTCGTAGTTGGGGTGATGGCTGTATCAACGGGTGGACAAGCAGCATAGTGGACTCTGCTGCAAACAAGCAGTGGTTTAACTAATACACAGTTCAAAGCAAAATCATGATGATACTAGGAGAGTACTCGGGATCAGATTAGTATGATGCTGTCCTTTCATCCTCTTGTGCAGTACTCCTGCCCTTCAGGGGGGTCTGAAACACATCAGTGTGATTCATTATTTCTCTGGCTGCAGTTCACAAACTTTCCACAACAACACAACAGGAGAGACACGAGCGAGGCTGATTTTATCTGTAATCAGTTTGTCAGTTTAAATATAAATAAAATAAAAATCAAGTTATTATTTATATAGCGCCTGTTCCAACAAACTGCTCAGAGGCCCTCAGACGAATGCCGTGCCAAAGCATTCGCTTGAACTGGTCGCGTTCGCGTATGTTCTGGATGTTGTTTGGGAGATTGTTTTATAATGTGGATCCTTCTTTGGAAAATGATCAGTCACCATGGGTCTTTCTATTTGTGTGTGATATCTCCAATATTCGTGATGTTCGTTTATGGTATGTACGTACGACTATGAACTTATTCATAAGAACATATCATTATGAACATACCAGTATGAACATATCCAAGGTGTTTGAAGTAGAGAATTACTCGGTTGCCATCTGAACCCGGGCATCAAAAGACTCAAACTCTGACCCTACACTTATCATAAATATTACCTTTAGAAATCATAGGTAGAATCCTGTTGATGAAGACACATTCGTGGTGGACTACCCCGTGTCCTGCTGCTAAGTTGCTGCCCACGTCGAGGGCCATGTAGGAGAGATCAGTGTTGTCAGAGGCTGGCCAGTTCACCTTGACGGGGACAGGAGTGTTAGGGTTGCTGTATAAAGATATGAAAGCTTCAAGAAAACAATACAAATCGATCTGTTTGGAAGTGGGAATCACTCTACCTTGACTGAAATTGCAAGTTTAGGGTCACTTCAAAGGGTTTTGGGTATTTCAACAAGATACAGACGGATGTGTTTGTTTTGATTTGACCAGGGCGGTATCGTTTTAACAATATTTCAGCAATAACACGGAGGGGTAATATGAAAATTGTTTCAGTTGTTGAATAGAACCAAATTTAAAACCTCCACGGAACCCCGTAGATCCACCACATATATGTCATTCAGCAGACAAATACCATTATGTTTTTAGGACTACGATGTTTTTAGGATTACAATGTTTCAAGTAGCACATTGATTCAACTGAGCGAGAGAATGGGAATTAATTTCAATTGACGTGATATTGAGTCCCATCACGGATAGACATATACGAACACAATACCATGTCGACGGTGGGATCATTTACACATATATTCATTTGTTTACGAAACTGTTTATGACCTGTTTGGAATCCGTGTCAGAATCATTCCAAGGTCCCTCACTCTATCACTCACTTACTCACCCAATCACTCACTCACACTCTCAATTCCATTCACTTACTCACCCGGACTTGGCAAAGTTGGTCCAATAGGTCATGATGGTCCTGCTGAGTTCCATCTCCTCCTCTGTACATCCCAGAGACTTTTCCAGGACCAAACCAAACACAAAGTCAAGCTCGTACCAGTGGGCTGCTCCTATCCACTGTGGATACGGACTAATTGATAGTCGATGATTAAAACTGTACACGTAGGTAGGGTTAGCAGGAGTGTACAACCTGTCAAACTCAAGATGAGGACATTTTATTCCCTTATCCGATTTCAAGCGAGACATGACATCAAAATAGTCCATGTCCTTTAGAGGGGCTTCCTGACTTTCGTAAAATAGACGAAGAGGCTCCTGGACTTTATCTATTGTTAAAAGGTCAGTGGAAAGACTATCATATTCTTGTTGACTTAAAATAATTGTTTCCGGAAATGTAGAGATGTTTCTCATCCGCTTCAACATAACAGCCGAAAACACCGTTGTCTCATCTTTTGTAAACCCATGCAATATACTGGTCTGCTTGATGGAACCAGTGGACAGAAGAGTTTGGGGGTCATCGGGGAGGAAGTACCCATCCACAACTGGAACAAATGCAAGTCCTTCGCCAAGTAAACTGAGTTGAATGTCTGCCATAGTTTCAGCATCCACAGTCTTCAAGCAGTCATATATCTCTGTATCGGTCGAAGATGAAGGGCATTCAAGGAGATCAGCAAATCTCTTCATTTTCTGTTTTGCTGTTTTGGGCACGATGTAAGCCCATGAGCAAGTAAAGGTCCCACTCTGCATGATGGCTCTGTCAAACAGGTCACGTGACAGAGGTGACACCAGGTGGTCACTCACGCTGACACCTCCAGCACTTTCTCCAAATATGGTCACCCGAGATGGATCGCCGCCAAAGTTGGCAATATTGTCTTTCACCCACTGTAAGGCAAGTCGTTGATCCATCAAGCCCATGTTGCCAGGGATGGTATCTGGACCAAGATAGCTGAACCCTAAAGGTCCTAATCTGTAATTCATTGATACAACGATAACGTCATTCTCTGCTGCAAGGTATTTTCCTTCATACAGTGGCAGTCTCGTCGACCCGAGGTAAAAAGCTCCACCGTAGATCCAAACCATCACTGCCAGATTGCCACCATTGTCTGATGGCGCCCACACTGTAAGATGAAGGCAGTCTTCGCTGTAATCATCAGGGGTCTGTCTTTGGGTCTCAACAGCTTTAAACACATGTTTTGGTTGTATGCAAGATGGCGTCGGATTTTGCGCATCCCTAACTTCCGGTCCCCATGACTCTGAAGGCTGAGGATGCTTGAAGCGAAGATAGCCTACAGGAGGCTTGGCATATGGGATTCCATAGAATACGTCAAGGGACTTTCCCAACACTGACAGTCGTTGTCCAAAAAGTGGGCCGTTCAGAGTTGACACTTTCTGTGTTTTCACAATATGTAACACCGTCCATAAGATAATGAGTTCCAGTCTCATTCTTGTCCACATTCTGAAAGTACGATGGACATTTTGTAATCAAAGTTTGGTCTGCTTATATTCCTGTTCACGTCCCAAGACGTGGGAGTCTGTGGACTGACTGACTGACTGAGTTTAGTTTTACGCCGCTTTTAGCAATATTCCAGCAATATCACGGAGGGGGACACCAGAAATGGGCTTCACACATTGTGCCCATGTGGGGAATCGAACCCGGGTCTTCGGCGTGACGAGCGAACGCTTTAACCGCTACGATTATTGGCATGAGTATATAAGGATGTCAGTAATAAGGATATACATATGACGCGTATAGTTTTGTAATAGTAATGTGCATATTTATAATGCTCAAATGCCCGAAGTGTAATGTCACGGTTAGTGTAAGTAACACATGAACATGCATTCTAATTCAACTAAGTATGAAACACGAGTTCTGATTGGTCAATGCTATAAATTTCCGACCGTATAATCAGCATATACGGTCGCAATTTGAAAACCGATTCACCAAAACCTTTAAATGTATCCCTACACTTTTGGGGTAACGCTGCTTTGCAGGACATTGTCATTTGCAGAAGCCATAGGTCAATTAACTGCCCTATCCAGCTAAAATGGGTGGAATTTGTGTTAAAAACGACACAATAGTATCATAAATTTAATTTTAAGTTCAAACAACTTACTCGCAACGGGATGTTGACCCAACATTGTTAGATCATGAAACAAGATTATGACGTCATTATGGAGCGTGACGTCACCTGCTGTGACGTCATTTGACAACAGAACTGATAATGGCCCGTAGTTAAGGAATCAGCGGGCCGCTCGTTTCTGTAACTAGAGGGCGATTTCATCATAATTCCTTCCATTTTATCTATAATACTATGATCTATTGTCAGATTTAGTCTGTGTGCACATAATAAACGTGTGTAGTTTGAAAAGGGAACTACTTTTTCTGGCGATGGTGTAAGTTCAAGGAGTGATATGATTAACCTTTGACCTAGAGGAACTTTGACCTGGTTTAAATAATGAATTTCTTTCACGAAAAAACAGCGTAAAACGAGTTGAATTAGAATGGGGATAACTGTACTGTGTTTGACGAATTGGGGACGTATACCGGTGGTTATATAGCCGCAAATTTAACGTTATAGCGCAAATTTAACGTTATATCGGCTCCGCTTGCGCGTCGCCGATATAACTAAATTTGCGGCTATATAACCACCGGTATACGTCCCCAATTCGTCAAACACAGTACAGTTATCCCCTAATTATAAATAGCAATGAGCATATAAATATTGTGCCAATCTGTTATATTCTACACTTTGGTTATTACCCCACGCAATGGTTCAATTGACCCTCGGTTTTCATCATTGGGCTTCCTTGCGAGTGCACAACCCCGATTGTACATAAGGCTCTGGAGTGTTAACCATACAACGATCTCATCCCACCGGGTACCCATTAACTGTGTGTGAATGTTATTGTCTACAATTACATCACTGCTGTGCATGGTTTTCTTCATAATTTCTAAATGCCTCTCAAGAAGTTTAACCTAGGAGTACATTACCCTGACGTGCTGTGAGACGCTGGTAGGTTAACAGTCACATCACCATCTCATCCTACCAGGTACCCATTCACTGCTGTGCATGACGTTCTTCATAATTTCTAAATGCCTCTCAAGAAGTTTAACCTAGGAGTACATAACCCTGACTGGCTGTGAGACGCTGGTAGGTTAACAGTCACATCACCATCTCATCCTACCAGGTACCCATTCACTGCTGTGCATGACGTTCTTCATAATTTCTAAATGCCTCTCAAGAAGTTTAACCTAGGGAGTACATAACCCTGACTGGCTGTGAGACGCTGGTAGGTTAACAGTCACATCACCATCTCATCCTACCAGGTACCCATTCACTGCTGTGCATGACGTTCTTCATAATTTCTAAATGCCTCTCAAGAAGTTTAACCTAGGAGTACATAACCCTGACTGGCTGTGAGACGCTGGTAGGTTAACAGTCACATCACTATCTCATCCTACCAGGTACCCATTCACTGCTGTGCATGACGTTCTTCATAATTTCTAAATGCCTCTCAAGAAGTTTAACCTAGGAGTACATTACCCTGACGTGCTGTGAGACGCTGGTAGGTTAACAGTCACATCACCATCTCATCCTGCCAGGTACCCATTCACTGCTGTGCATGACGTTCTTCATAATTTCTAAATGCCTCTCAAGAAGTTTAACCTAGGAGTACATAACCCTGACTGGCTGTGAGACGCTGGTAGGTTAACAGTCACATCACCATCTCATCCTACCAGGTACCCATTCACTGCTGTGCATGACGTTCTTCATAATTTCTAAATGCCTCTCAAGAAGTTTAACCTAGGAGTACATTACCCTGACGTGCTGTGAGACGCTGGTAGGTTAACAGTCACATCACCATCTCATCCTGCCAGGTACCCATTCACTGCTGTGCATGACGTTCTTCATAATTTCTAAATGCCTCTCAAGAAGTTTAACCTAGGAGTACATAACCCTGACTGGCTGTGAGACGCTGGTAGGTTAACAGTCACATCACCATCTCATCCTACCAGGTACCCATTCACTGCTGTGTGAACAGGGTACATTGCGAACATATTTACATATTAGATAACAGTGGCACGAACACAATAAAATTCAAGCAATTTAAGTAAATTCATGGGAATTTCCTAGACTTTAATTGTCTAAAGTAGCTCTGCACAACGCAAAGAAAACGAATTATAGTCGTGTCAAAATGTCACCATACAGGTACAACTGCCACGATAACAATAGCTGAAGTCAACACTATGAACGTCTCCGGGTGAGGGTACGTGATATACAAGCCTGTCTGTCTGCAAGTATATGAAGCCCCAGTCTTCTAAAACACTCGTGTCTTCTACAGTAAAAACAGTGGTGTACATCATTATCTGTAGTTCAGACAACCCTGTGCGATAGAGTATTTGACGTACATCATGAGGCTATTTCTACCACACACTCACCTTATACCTGACTATATACCCGAGGTGGGCTGTAGACTACACTACGCCTGTACGCAATGATCGCTGTCACAGGGTCATAGGTCACATGCTTGTGCTGGCTCAGATGACTTGCACAATCTACGTTATAGCTGCGTCCAGAACGTCTGTACACCTGATGAGTGAGTGACTCTGACAATCTAAGCCTCAAACCTCATTCATTATCGTACGTCAGAAAGGTTGAGTGAGTGAATGAGTTGGTGAGGGAGTGAGCGAGTGAGGGAGCGCGGGATTGCGGGAGTGCGGGAGTGAGTGAGTGAGTGAGTAAAGGACTGAGTGAGTGAGTGAATGAGCGAGCGAGTGAGTGAGAGGGTGTGTGAGTGAGTGAGTGAGTGAGTTGGTGAATGGGCGAGTGAGTGAGTGAGTACGACAGCCTGAGCCTGAAAACCTCATCCATCATGTCTCCTCGTACGTCAGACAGGTTGATGTGGTCCTGTTGTTAAGTATTCAGTGAAATCATTTTTATCTCTGGCTATTGACTTGATTTCATGTCACAGGTTGTGGCGGAATAACTGAACACCTGGCTGTACATACACCTGATGTTAAACCCCCCACAAATGTCATGTCAAGCTGTGTAACCAGTCAGGGCCATCACCTAGCTTACATTCAAGGCACTACAGTGTTATCTGAATGGTCGTGCGTATAACATTAGAAAATAATTTCTATGATTTATGTCGATGTTGTATCCGAAGTGCTGCCCTATTTATCAAATAACAACTTGTTTAAACAGACTCAACAATTGACTTCAATGCTCCTCGGTCTCCTCATAGTGCAGGCACCTGTTGTTTATAATTACTGAAGCAATCAGGCATGTCAAATAGCAAAACAAAGGAATTACTAGGGGACCGTATCAGTATAAACATGTGACACAAAGTTAAAACTTATATTTTCAAAACAATAACATACTCAGTTATACTTATGTTATAAATACATATTGGGATGATTCTGGCCCATTTTGCTAAGTCTTCGATGCCAGCCTTTGACATGATTTGTGGTCCTGGCACGCGCTTGATGGTTTCAGGACAGCCTGCCTTGCAACATCTCCAATGTACACAGGTGTTGCGTCTCTTCCCTGTTCTGAGCTGATAACCTTGATAGACGAGGTTACGACCACCTTGCGTATTAGGAATGAACTCTGGAACTCATGAACTCCTTTTCCTGTGTCATACAGCTGTTATGAGTTTTATTCAGTGACATTAATTGAACATGGATAATTGGTGAGTTGATGCCAATCTGACAATCTATCAGTTTGGAATCACTCCTAGGCCATGAGTTTAGTTTATGAGACGACCCCTTTTCTTATAACAACTTCACTAATCCTAATCCTCTACAGGCTGCCTGCACTGTGAGGATAAACCAATGCTCCTGCGAAACAAATGAACGGACTGTACCGAATTTGACATAAAGATACAGGTAAACGCATGCCAGAGATGCTGCGCTGCCCATTCAACAACATATATATGTATATGGTTATTGTCAATATTATTTGTAAACAATCTACAAAATATAGATGAATATATGTCATGAAACTGCCAGGTTTTATTCACACAATGTCACAAAAACATTTCCATTTGTATATTTCGTTTTGATAACAATATTTGTAGTTCCATTGAACCTGTGATGTCGGGCAGTTGTTGTAGGGAAACAGCTTGTAAATCACACTACAAGACTCCATTATGTCTGACTTCTCTGATATCGGTCACGTGATATGCAAATTAGCCAGTGTGGCTTATAAACGTCAGTGAACTGGTGAACTCCTTCTGGGTGAGTGAGTATGGTGTTAAATTTTTTTCAGCAATATTCCAGCAATATCATGGCGGGGACACCAGAAATGGCCGAGAGATTCACGCATTGTACCCACGTGGGGAATCGAACCCAGGCCTTCATCGTTTCGAGTGAACGCTTTGACCACTATGATACGTATGAATCCCAACTATAATAAAGCCAAACTATTGCTAAAAACAGCGAACAACATACCGTTGATCGTCCAATCTTCACAGCAAACTTCTGCTCAGCAAAAGTGATGAATTCTTGTTGTGTTGTCTGGGGTTTGTCTTTCTTCAAAAGGAGATTTCTTTCTTGATCAATGGCGTAACTTCTACAAGGGGTCGCTTAGCAGGTGGTGTACATCTTGTGATGAAAACTCATGTCGGTTGTAAACATTTTATACAGCTCGCTCTACTGTTATTTCTTGATTAAATCGTCTCAATTAATTTTCCTGTGTTCCTAATTAACAAGTGTGATGTTCACTGACGTCGGTGTCAAGCAGCCAGTGAGGCACACGCTAATTACCACTCACGTGTGATTGTTTGTATACGATCGGATCATCCGACCGGCTGTGTTGACTGTCGGATTAACGAATGTTTTTACAATGTATTTACAATAATCAGTTGCTAGATTGGTGTGTCGGAGTCGGAATGCGAGAATGTCGGATTAACGAGAGTAATTATCACTGTTTTAAATGGTTCCCTAATTTTTTGTCGGATTAACGTGATTGTTGGATTAATGAGTGTCGGATTACCGAGAGCTGACTGTACATGTAGTCATGAGTGAGTAAATCTTTCCGTCCCTTTCCACAATATTCCAGCAATTAACAGCAATACACCAGATATTGATTTCACCATATGGAGAATCGAACCCATGCTTTGTTCGTGATGACCGAACGCTCCATCCACGAGACTAAGCACGCCATCAAGGTATGGAACCGTGTGTTTGCATACGTTCAGCTCTCTATCTATCACCACTTGATATATTGTGGCATGCATGCCCTAGTCGGTTATAGAGACACATCAGAACTTGCAGGGCATAAATACTGACTGTCAGGTACAATATCTCACTGCTATCTTTCAGTCAGACCGGGTCTCCAGACGAGCCACCATGTCATCAGACGCCGCGGTGCCAATAACCAAAGACTGTGAAGCCCCCTCACAAAGACAGACCGGGTGTTATGTCTCCATCATCCATGGATTCATTCTGCTGCTGGTGGTGGCGGTGGTCGCCCTGTTAGTGGGGATAATCGTCCACTTTGCTGGGGGCCAGGAGTTGGTGTGTCAGTGTGATAACACCCCCGGAGTCAGCACCCCCGAGGCCATCAGACAGATGTGTATTGACATGGTCCAGAAGGGCACGGGAGACGAAATATGTAAGTTCAAGATGTATTTATTGTAAAACATGGATTTTGACGAGTTGCGAGCAAGAAACCTGTGGTCTTGGTTTCGAAACTCGCACATGACTCAGTTCGACGTCAGATTGCATTAACTTCCTGCTTGACAACAGTATAAGCACTTATACCGAAACGATGCTATATCAACTAAGTTTCCATCCATATATTATGTCCTCTTTGTAATCAGGGTCCATCAGTTCACAGAATTATCAAATATTTGGAGCCTGCACTTCAGGTTTTCCTGCCACAATAAGACACTATATATGTCAGACGACTGACGTGCTGTTTAACTGTTACACCCAAAGCAATCAGTCAAATGTATCACAAACGTGAATACTATTTTTAGCTTCTGTAATGATTTTGAATAATATTGTATTGATTTTATATATGCCTACACAGTACATCGGCAGATTCGTACCTGTTAGGTGAACCAGCTAAAATCATTAATAATTATAGAGTTTCATATTTGTAATATACCACAACCCGATTTTTTAAAATGTGACACCTTTAATGATATATTATTATATGCGAAATGCAAATAACATATAACCTTATTTGACAAGCAAGACAGTGCACGGTGTCCCTTGACTGATGACCAACTCGGGTAGCCCTGTTGTCTGTGTGCCGCTATTCGCATTCAGGGTTGCGTCCCTTAACAGGCCTAGGATCCTATAATTGTCATCTTGAATCCAGGATTAGGCCTGATTATTCGTGCTGGCAGGTTTCACAAAAGTGTTAAACATCCGAGACCGGCTTCCGGCTTCCGGCTTCCCTCCCATGTCAGACTGAAGCGTTGTGATACACCTGAAATATCACTCACTCACTTGACAAACACCCCTGTTGTTCCAGGTGACGTGTGCTCTGAAGCATCAGCAACAGCCACTCCGCCAAGTACACCTGCACCGACGGAGGCCCCCCTGAACTACCGCCTGCCTATAACCGCCCGGCCGTATCTCTACAACCTTGTTCTCAACCCAAACATATACAGCGGAAACAAGGACGACTTCGATTACCAGGGATCTGTGACAATAGACACAATAGCCGAACTAGCTTCTTCCACGATAACCTTACATGCTCATCCCTCGCTTAACATCGACAAGTCAAGCCTCCGAGTGGTCGATAGGAATACATCATCCCAGGTGGGCGTGGAAGAGGCTTCTTATGAGGAGGTGCGGGAGTTTTATACTCTTCACCTGGCGCAGAGTATGGTGGCGGGGCACCACTATCAGATTGATATCAGTTTCTGGGCACCATTGTCAGACTCAGGAACTGGATTGTACTTTGCCCAGTATGAAGAGAATGGCCAGACTGTGTAAGCCAGTCATGTCGTGACATCAAATCATCCATATCATATCATATCGTATCATATCGTATCGTATCGTATCGTATCGTATCGTATCGTATCGTATCGTATCGTATATCGTATCGTTTCCTATCCTATCCTTTCCTATCATATGCATTACGTCAAGTCGTACTATATAACATCATATCAAATCCACTTGAGCGGTGGGGTAGCCTTGTGGTTAAAGCGTCCGGCCGTCACGCCGAAGATCCGGGTTCGATTCCCCACATGGGTACAATATGTGAAGCCGTGATATTGATGGAATATTGCAAAAAGCGGCGTAAGACCAAAAACTCACTCACTCGCTCACTCAAATCCAATACATTTTGTCTTACCGTATAATATCACATTTTATATCGTGTGCTATGATATCGTATTGTTTAATATCTTGTATCATGTATCATGCCGTATCCGATCATGTCTTATTTTGTACCATGCTAAATGGTATTGTATTATTTCATATCGTATAGCATCTCTCATATGTCGCATAGACGATATCATATCATATCTCAGCATATCATGCATGCTATACAAAATATCGTATTATTTTTAATTGAACCGTATGATATCATATTATATGATTTGATACACATTGTAGATGTGTAATTAACTTGTGAAAAATAATAAAATGTATTGATTCAGCGATTTCATTATAATCCACAAACTGTTTTACGCTCATTGTTTTGACAATTTCTCCAATGTTTCAGGTACCTGGCAACGGCCAAGTTCGAGGCTCCACACGCCAGGAAGGCGTTCCCATGTTTTGACGAGCCTGCACTGAAGGCCCAGTTTGACATCACCCTGATATACCGAGACGGACAGAGCAGGAATTACACAGCCCTCTCCAACGCCCCACCCCTCAAATCTGAAAGGACGAGGTAAGGACACACTTAGTTGTTTGACTTAATTCTTATTTAGGAGATCATGGAATATAAATGGGAATGCTGTTGTAACGCGTCCGTGGTCCCAACTAAGGATTACAACATGGAAGATAATTGCTGACCAACAACACACTGTGCAGGAACGTGGAGCATGACAGAGAGATAATGTGCGTCAACTTCACAGGCCGCCGGGAACATAGGGTCAACTTGGACAGGCGCTGCAAGAGGAGTTCGACGGATTCCCTCTAATTGTCATTGGGATACTCAGCATCCCTCGTCCAGTAAATGAATCATAGGGGTATTACAATTCCCTTTCAGCTAATCGGCGTCGTCATTCGCAGGACCTTTTTCGAGTTTGATATACATTTCTAATCGTCCAAACCAACCTTCGAGGACTGAGGCCGTGAAAGAATGATCAAACGTATTATCTGTACGTTCAGGGCCGGAGGGCTCGATCGCTGGGTTATAAACAATGTTTTACTCTGGCGGTTACTGAAAAAGCTGTTTGAAACTGCCGCCTTCTTCTGACATATTTGTTCCGGTTGATTATCATCGACTGTTGTTCTTTTCGCCCCTTGGTTAGAGCGTCCGCCCGGAGAACGGAAGGTCGCGGGTTCGATCCCCGACCGCGTCATACCAAAAGAGGTTAAAACATGGTACTTGTAGTTCCCTGCCTGGCGCTGGTATTAATGGGTAAAACAAGGACTGGTCGTCTTGGAGTCAGTATAATGTGTCTGAGTAAGGTGTTCATGCTTAACTGCGGCATACGTCTGGGCTAGTACAAGCAGCCACACAAACATACGCATGCACATCGTCATATGAGCAAAATATTCTCAAGCACGACGTTAAACCCCATTTCTGTTACGCTTTCTCAATTAAGGACTCAATATGTATTTGTTATGAATTGAAAAAAAAAACAGATGTGCAAACAGTTTGCTGCGCGGATCCATACAGTTTTCACATCGGATTTTCGATTTAAACCCCAACAAACCTACATATATACGCAGTCAGTCCTTAATTGAGAAAACGCAACAGGGATTCCTTAATTCCTCCGTGTTGTTGTCCATCAAACTCGATTTCAGTTTCAAAATATCATCAGTACCTCCTTCCTTGTGTTGCAGTGACGGCATGGTAGCACAAACATTCAAAAGGACAGTGGTGATGCCAACGTACCTCCTGGCGTTTATCGTATGCGACTACGAGTACCTGGAAGATGTCGCAAGTAACGTTACAGTAAGCGTCACTAGGAAAACCGTTTTTTCTGAGTCTTCACGAGTGAGCACAAAACCGCAAGTTCTCTGCATTGACAACAATCACTTGATAACAATCACTTGATAACAATCACTTGATAACAATCATCACTTGATAACAATCATCACTTGATAACACTCACTTGATAACAATCATCACTTGATAACACTCACTTGATAACAATCACTTGATAACAATCATCACTTGATAACAATTACTTGATAACAATCACTCCTGTGGTTAACATTATTTATACGAATTAGGGCGGTGGAGTAGTCCAGTGATTAAAGCGTTCGCTTGTCACGCCAACGTTCGATTCCCAACATGGGTACAATGTGAGGCCCATACCTGGTGTTCCCCGCTGTGATATTGCTGGAATATTGCTGAAAGTGCTGTAAAGCGATACTCACTTACTCACTTATACAGACTGACCCTCTAAGGTCAATCCTTTGTGCACGCTTGTACTTCTTGGTCTTACAAGAATCTTAGCATAGGTTCGAATCTCAGATGCACACCGATCAAATGTCGCTCTTGAGCGTAAGAAATGGCGATTTGGTGACGCCTTCAGTGGTCCAAAGTATATAAATTTATGATACACGCCTTGGGTAATCTATCGTGGTGTAAAACTCACTTACTGAAGCAATATGTTGTGTTGGTGGACAATCTGTGAATGTGAGTGAGTGAGTGAGTGAGTTTAGTTTTACGCCGCTTTTAGCAATATTCCAGCAATATCACGGCGAGGGACACCAGAAATAGGCTTCACACAATGTACCCATGTGGGGAATCGAATCCTGGTCTTCAGCGTGACGAGCGAACGCTTTAACCACTAGGCTACCCAAACGCCCCATCAGTGAATGTGACGGATGGTTAGATTATGAGAATCATAAGAAGTCGACCTCTGTGATTATGTTGACACTGGTTCATGTATTCTTTTCCAAAAAGTTTTTGTTGCTCAAAATAATCGGGATCTCTGTATATCTTCCTAATTCCAAATTATCCAACTGGATATTCCAAATCATCGATCACTTCATTGTCTGGTTTGTTCACAGGCCTCTATCACATGACAGGAGTACTTCTGTGCGGCGTCAGACAGAAAATACTTCCTTTTTAAGACAATTTTTGTGAATGTCGGGCAGGACACGCCCACCCTTTTTGCAACACCTGGTGTCATCACTAATTTTCAGTGCCTCATGCATATACCTTTCATAGCTAGTTTTCCCTCTACACCCGTGAAGGTCCGGGTTACAAAAGGCCTTCAGTAACCCTTGCTTGTCGTAAGAGGCGACTAACGGGATCGGGTGGTCAGGCTCGCTGACTTGGTTGACACATGTCATCGGTTCCCAATTGCGCAGATCGATGCTTATGCTGTTGATCTGTCTGGTCCAGACTCGAAGATTTACAGACCGCCGCCATATAGCTGGAATATTGCTGAGTGTGGCGTAAAACTAAATTCACTCACTCACTCACTCACTCACTCATTTTTCCCTTTACACCAAACTGAATTTGTTTGAAGATATTTAAGACTGGGTATACTTTTGCGCTGATGTCTGTATCAATACACGCTCTTCAAAAGTGTATGCACTCGAAACAATATCTGGTCAGTCTGTGACTCTGTTACTCTAATGGTCATAAATTGTGTCGTATGTCTACACGTTAATAGGGTAGGGCGTCTTGACTGACCTGTACATGATAAACTGCTACACACTCCCAGTGTAGAGCATCGTGATCTTTCGTTGTGCTTGATAAACTGATATATTCTCCCAGTGTAGGGCGTCTTGATCTTTCGTTGTGCTTGATAAACTGATATATTGTACCAGTGTAGGGCGTCTTGACCTTTTGTTGCACATGATAAACTGCTACACACTCCCAGTGTAGAGCATCGTGATCTTTCGTTGTGCTTGATAAACTGATATATTCTCCCAGTGTAGGGCGTCTTGATCTTTCGTTGTGCTTGATAAACTGATATATTCTCCCAGTGTAGGGCATCTTGACCTTTTGTTGTACTTGATGAACTGATATATTCTCCCAGTGTAGGGCGTCTTGATCTTTCGTTGTGCTTGATAAACTGATATATTGTACCAGTGTAGAGCATCGTGATCTTTCGTTGTGCTTGATAAACTGATATATTCTCCCAGTGTAGAGCATCGTGATCTTTCGTTGTGCTTGATAAACTGATATATTGTACCAGTGTAGGGCATCGTGACCTTTTGTTGTGCTTGATAAACTGATATATTGTCCCAGTGTCAGGCATCTTGACCTTTTGTTGTGCTTGATAATCCGTTAGACACTCCCTATGTAAGGCGTCTTGACCTTTTGTTGTGCTTGATAAACTGATATATTGTCCCAGTGTCAGGC
Source organism: Haliotis rubra (assembly GCF_003918875.1). Taxonomy (NCBI): domain Eukaryota; kingdom Metazoa; phylum Mollusca; class Gastropoda; order Lepetellida; family Haliotidae; genus Haliotis; species Haliotis rubra. The sequence goes on from NW_025767429.1 coordinate 421,950, forward strand.
ATCTTGACCTTTCGTTGTGCTTGATAAACCGTTAGACACTCCCTATGTAAGGCGTCTTGACCTTTTGTTGCACATGATAAACTGCTACACACTCCCAGTGTAGGGCATCTTGACCTTTTGTTGTGCTTGATGAACTGATATTTTCTCCCAGTGTAGGGCGTCTTGACTGACCTGTACATGATAAACTGCTACACTCCCCCAGTGTAGAGCATCGTGATCTTTCGTTGTGCTTGATAAACTGATATATTCTCCCAGTGTAGAGCATCGTGATCTTTCGTTGTGCTTGATAAACTGATATATTGTACCAGTGTAGGGCATCGTGACCTTTTGTTGTGCTTGATAAACTGATATATTCTCCCAGTGTAGGGCATCGTGACCTTTTGTTGTGCTTGATAAACTGATATATTCTCCCAGTGTAGGGCATCGTGACCTTTTGTTGTACTTGATGAACTGATATATTCTCCCAGTGTAGGGCATCGTGACCTTTTGTTGTACTTGATGAACTGATATATTCTCCCAGTGTAGGGCATCGTGACCTTTTGTTGTACTTGATAAACTGATATATTCTCCCAGTGTAGGGCATCGTGACCTTTTGTTGTGCTTGATAAACTGATATATTCTCTCGCAGTGTAGGGCATCGTGACCTTTTGTTGTACTTGATGAACTGATATATTCTCCCAGTGTAGGGCATCGTGACCTTTTGTTGTACTTGATGAACTGATATATTCTCCCAGTGTAGGGCATCGTGACCTTTTGTTGTGCTTGATAAACTGATATATTCTCCCAGTGTAGGGCATCGTGACCTTTTGTTGTACTTGATGAACTGATATATTCTCCCAGTGTAGGGCATCGTGACCTTTTGTTGTACTTGATGAACTGATATATTCTCCCAGTGTAGGGCATCGTGACCTTTTGTTGTGCTTGATAAACTGATATATTCTCCCAGTGTAGGGCATCGTGACCTTTTGTTGTACTTGATGAACTGATATATTCTCCCAGTGTAGGGCATCGTGACCTTTTGTTGTACTTGATGAACTGATATATTCTCCCAGTGTAGGGCATCGTGACCTTTTGTTGTACTTGATGAACTGATATATTCTCCCAGTGTAGAGCATCGTGATCTTTCGTTGTGCTTGATAAACTGATATATTCTCCCAGTGTAGGGCATCGTGACCTTTCGTTGTGCTTGATAAACTGATATATTCTCCCAGTGTAGAGCATCGTGACCTTTTGTTGTGCTTGATAAACCGTTAGACACTCCCTATGTAAGGCGTCTTGACCTTTTGTTGTGCTTGATAAACTGATATATTGTCCCAGTGTCAGGCATCTTGACCTTTCGTTGTGCTTGATAAACCGTTAGACACTCCCTATGTAAGGCGTCTTGACCTTTTGTTGTGCTTGATAAACTGATATATTGTCCCAGTGTAGGGCGTCTTGACCTTTTGTTGTGCTTGATAAACTGATATATTGTCCCAGTGTCAGGCATCTTGACCTTTTGTTGTGCTTGATAAACTGATATATTGTCCCAGTGTAGGGCGTCTTGACATTTTGTTGTGCTTGATAAACTGATATATTCTCCCAGTGTAGGGCATCGTGACCTTTTGTTGTGTTTGATAAACTGACATATTGTACCAGTGTAGGGCATCTTGACCTTTTGTTGTGCTTGATAAACTGATATATTCTCCCAGTGTAGGGCGTCTTGACATTTTGTTGTGCTTGATAAACTGATATATTCTCCCAGTGTAGGGCGTCTTGACCTTTTGTTGTGCTTGATAAACTGATATATTCTCCCAGTGTAGGGCATCGTGACCTTTTGTTGTGTTTGATAAACTGACATATTGTACCAGTGTAGGGCATCTTGACCTTTTGTTGTGCTTGATAAACTGATATATTCTCCCAGTGTAGGGCGTCTTGACCTTTTGTTGTGCTTGATAAACTGATATATTCTCCCAGTGTAGGGCGTCTTGACCTTTTGTTGCGCTTGATAAACTGATATATTCTCCCAGTGTAGGGCGTCTTGATATTTTGTTGTGCTTGATAAACTGTTATACTCTTCAGGGCGTCTTGGCTTGTTTGCTGTACATGATAAACTGCTAATTTCAGTATCGGACCTTTGCGATGCCGAAGAAGATTCAGTTTGCTGACAAGGCTCAGCTACATGGGATGAAGATGTTCAACAGATTATCCGAGTACTTCAAGCCTGCATATGTGTACGATAAACTGGGTATGTAGTACAAATTGTATTAAAAGTGAATGAGTGAAGGAGTTAATTAGGTTTTATGCATTTTGTAATAATACCCTTTCATTCCATGGATATTCCGAAATAGAGCACGTTGTCATGTATGTTGATTCGAACCCGACCCCATGACGTGCAAACACTTAAACCACACATCATCAGTAATTTATACAGAGACACTACACTACCGTTGTTGAGGAGACTTACGTTTCAACTCCTAAATGTTCCCTTGTAGAGTTGCGCAATCTCTGATCCTGACTGGCAATCCAAAGTTATCGTTGATTATATCTCTAACAAAGTGTTAACTGTATCAGGACCACCCTATTTGGGGCTCATCTGAAGGATGACATGATCCTTGCACCCAAAATATTGTATTTTTTCGTTGTTAGTCTGGCCTTCTTGCAGGCGAAAAACTGCTGAATGCGCTTTTAAGTTCTGATTGTTACACTGCAGACAACATCGTGATTCCGGACTTCGTGGCTGGAGCCACTGAGAACTGGGGTCTCATCAGCTACAGGGTGGCATTACTGTATGAGCCCGGGGTCTCCTCAGCCTCCGACGAGAACTGGATAGCAGAGGTCATCTGTCATGAGATTGCACACATGGTATGATTCATGTCTTTTAGTGGAAACTAGAACATCGTGCAGTCTGGCTGTCCTTCGTTGTTTGATATACCTTGTGTGTCAATTAATGTACAAATACAAGGAGAGCCCTGTTTCGAGTTTCGAGCGATATCTTGCGAGGCCTCCTCTTCCTCCTCCTATATTTTCTTCGTCTTCGTCCCCTTCTCCTGCAGTACAATCCTCCCAAGTTTCTCCTACTCCTCCTACCTCCTCACTCTTCGTGTCTCCCACTCTTCTCCTACTCCTCCTACCTCCTCACTCTTCGTGTCTCCCACTCTTCTCCTACTCCTCCTACCTCCTCACTCTTCGTGTCTCCCACTCTTCTCCTACTCCTCCAACCTCCTCACTCTTCGTGTCTCCCACTCTTCTCCTACTCCTCCTACCTCCTCACTCTTCGCGTCTCCCACTCTTCTCCTACTCCTCCTACCTCCTCACTCTTCGTGTCTCCCACTCTTCTCCTACTGGTTCTTCCCCCCAATTCTTTATTCCTTTCTATCGTTCTCATTTTTCTCAAATTACCTTTTCTTTCCCTATCTTTATACTTCGTCCTTTTCTTCTTATCTTTCTTTTGTTTATAATCTCCTCATCCTCATATCTTCTTCGGGCGGTGGGGTAGCCTAAGGGTTAAAGCGTTGGCTCGTCACGCCGAAGACCCGGGTTCGAATCCCTACATGGGCACCATGTGTGAAGCCCATTTCTGGTGTCCCCCGCCGTGATGTTGCTGGAATATTGCTAAAAGCGGCGTAAAAACAAACTCAGTCAGTCAGTCATATCTTCTTCGTCGTCTCTTATTCATTTCTACTCCGTCTTCTCCTGCCCCCTCCTTCGGTCCTTTTCATTTTAATCAAGTTCTTCGTTTCTTCTCATCTCTTCTTCCTCTCCTGTATCTTCTCCTTTCCGTCCTTTTATCCACTGCGTCATATCATTTTCATGTTTCTCTCTGTCTCCTCCCTTTTCTTCTTCTAATCGTCCTCCTCTATTACTATGCCAAGATGTCCACTGTTTTCTTTTCAGTGGTTCGGAAACCTGGTGTCACCTCAGTGGTGGAGCTGGCTCTGGTTGAACGAAGCATTTGCATCCTTCCTTGACTACCACATTGTTGGTGAGATCTACCCCAGCTGGAAGATGGTAGGTGTATGGTACAGGGGTGTCGGGGGCCGTCTCAATACCATTTTGTTTCAGGACTGTAAAGAAGCAACACCACACTGGTAATCGTATTATCGTTTTAGTAATGAGAAGCAAACATCTTGATGCCTTGGATAGTCGAGAATGTGCTTTGCCCCTAAAACAGATTATCAATAGGACAATCTTTTCGAACATTATTACACAGCCCATAAAAAAAGGCCCGACAAAATATCATATAGATAGTTTAGATGAATATTATAAGTATATTGCAAGGCTGTGTTATGGTGATCTATAAGATCTAAAGGCATCAGGTTATATATACTCCCCATCAAAAGTTTAGACTCACTAGTGTAAATGTAGCCACTTACTCAAGTCAACTCTTCAACCAGATTTTGCACAATTTTCCATACTGTTTAAAGGTACTGTTTTCACATGAACTAATGTATTGTAAAACAAATTCGTAACGTTGAAAAGATTATTGTCATGGGTTAAAAAAATGATGAAACTGAGTGAAAATTGGCGAATTTTAACAAAGTTTACACCAGAACACAGCTGTTCACATGCACGATATTTACACATGGTTTTTAGCAATTTAATGCATGATCCTCGTGCAATTCATCTGCATAAAGTTTGCAGTTGGTTCCCCCAAGTTAGTTGAGAAATTCATCTTCAATTTAACAACACGTATATGCATAACATATAGTGAGTGCTTTAAGTGAGTCTCAACTTTTGATGGGTAGTATACATACATTCCCGTGAAGATTCTTGACAGAATTGGTCTTCATCAACCCATGCTTGCCGTAAGAGGCGACTGACGGGATCGGGTGGTCAGGCTCGCTGACCTGGTTGACACGTCATCGTATCCCAGCTGCGTTAATCGGTGCTCATTATGTTGATCACACGAATGCCTGGTCCAGACTGGATTATTTACAGGTCGCCGCAATATAGCTTGGATATTTCTTAATGCGGCATTAAACAAACAAAGAAACAAACAAACAAAGAAACGAACAGGAAGGGGAGGGTCAGTATCAGTTGCGTGTTTCAGCTGGACATCCATGTTGCTGCCAGCACCCACGGTGTGATGTCATCCGACAGTTTGACGTCATCACACCCCCTCACTGCTGACGTCATGTCACCGGCAGAGATCAGCTCTATATTTGACAGTGTTACATATTCTAAGGTACTAGTATATATATAAGGGGTAATGTGTTTTGGCGCGCATGTTAAACAAAATTGCCATGACCGGGAACCCGTTTTAGCTGTTTCTGTTTGTCATGTGCCGTTTCGGTTAATAACCCAAACAATATGGCCTCGAGGATGACTGATCGTATGCCGCTAATGCTTTCTACGAATTTGACTTAAAACCGTTTTGGTAGGTCAGGGAGCCGAAACAAGAACAGAATACTGCTGTTGTCAACATATATAATCGTCCAATAACTGGTTAGAAGATACATATCAGTGATAATTTATTCATGTAAAAGGTGAAAGTTGTTTTAATCAGGCTTGTCATTTTAAGTATTACTATAAGAATATGATTCTTTTATTATTATGATTCTGTTGAAAGTGTTACTATTATTACCTACTGATGTGTTCAACTAACAATAAGTTTTTCCCTTAATAAGGGCGCCGCTATAGTCCGTATGATGCACCTTGTGATGGGACAGGACCTGTTCATTAAAGGGTTGAACGTGAGTTCTACTTACAGTAGATTGGCAAGTGTAAAAGTACAGAGATTATTTTGATGACATCCTGATCATTTGATAAACCTTGCCAAGGGATTTTTTTTCAACTTAGTTCACAGATCCGTCCAGGACAGAATATGTAAAATAGTATCAAACAGAAATTGTAACTTAACAGTAAACTGGGTCCCAGCTTTATCATGTCAAGTCATCCATGCTCAGTCACAAGTTAATATTCTCTTCATAACTGAGATGTTGTTACAACAAATACCTGCACTGTTCAGGGGTTTTTCAGCACTCAAGAAGATGTGTAACTTTATTCCCATGTAAAGTCTATGGGAAAAAGACTCGGAGTTTTGGTGTCGACAGATTATTCAACAGGCCACTGCTTCAATACAATACTAGTTAAAGAACTGACTTTGAATTAAGTACAGTATTTCGTACCGTCCAGTGAGCATTTGTTTGCTGTTGTAAAAACTGAGGCAAAACAGTGTTCCTCTTAATATCAAAGAGATGTCTCTAAGAATCTGATTTTGGACAGACAGCAGAATATATCCAAAACAAATAGTGAGCTTGGTGTTTTACCTGGTTCTGTTTAAAGCATTTCCGCCGTGTCCGCTCTTTCCAGCACGATACATGTCTTTAGTAATGCTGAACATTCCGTCTTACCAGCGCTACCTTGCAACAAATGCCTTTGGTAATGCTGAACACGACGACCTGTGGAAGGCCTTGACAGAGATAAGTATATTTAAATCGTTTGAGGATATTTCTACATCTTGATTACGGTACTCACCAATTTAACCGTTTGGTCGTCACACCGTATGCCCGTGTTCAAATCTCTAAAAGGGTACAACGTGCGAAACACATTTATGGTGTTATCCCTGAAACATTCCTAAAGGCGTGCATTATCTAACCCCGTTTTACCGCTTTCACACTGTTTCAGTTATAGCGCGGTATGTCAGCTTGATGTGGGAAGTGGTGCAGGTATACGTATTGTTTGATTGGAGTATATGTACCAGACAAAAACCTCATTATGCATCACTCACTGCTTTATTTCATATGCAATGCTCATTTATATGACCGGGGAAGGTGGGGTAGCCTAGTTGGTACTGCGTTGCTCGTCACGTAAAAACGCGGGTTCGATTCCCCCAAAACGGTACAATGTGCTAAACGTTTTTAAAACTGTGTTGATTGTTGTTATTCTTACCATTACTTCTTCCTTTCAAGAAGCCCTGGCCAATTCTGTAGATCTGAACATGACGGAAATCATGGACCCCTGGGTCACTCAGATGAACTACCCCGTCGTCCATGTTCAAGTAGGATCAGGAACGGTAACTCTAACACAGGAACGATATCTGTCTTCCGGTGGAGATAATCCCGACCAGGATTCTGGCAAATACGGGTACGCCACTTTCAACCTATAAATTGATGATGATGACATCATAATGGGAGTTATACAGGTCACATCGGCGATCATTGACTCAATGAGGAATCATTTTGGATAGGTCTGACTTCTACAGAGAAATAGGTGGGGTGGGGGTTAGGGGTGCTACCTGTCTTACTTAATTCTTGTAGGGTAAACGTCAACTACTCATCCCGCTCTGACCTTGGCTGGCATAAGCATTTTTTGATGAAGTACAATTTAATTATCCTGAGTCGATACATCAAATACATTAGTTCAGAAAAAAAGAAGAAAAAACAACAAAATATCTTCACGTTATATTCGTTCCCCAAAGTAAATTGTAATATTTTGAAGTTTCCCCCTCCAGGTACAAGTGGACAATTCCCATCACTTACACAACGAGCGACAACGTCAAGTTTACCACCACGCCCTCTGATGTTCACAACTTCAAGTACCACGACGACAAACGTGAGTTGTGGAGAAATTACAATTAAAAGAGTACATGAATGTGTGAATGTTTCCGTCGCTGAGTGAGTGAGTGAGTGAGTGAGTGAGTGATATTTTGTATTTGGTTGGGTCCTGGAAAAGTTTCTGGGATGTACAGAGGATGAGATGGAACTTAGCAGGACTATAAAGTCCGGGTGAGTGAGTAAGTGAGGATTGGATGAGTGATTGAGTGTGCGTCCCTAGTGGGATTCGATTGATTGATTAAATGAGTTTGAAAACCTCATTCATCATGTCGCCTCGTACGTCAGACAGGTTGATGGGGACCTCGGAGGGGGGGTTCAGGGGGTTCGACACTCACGCACACACACACACACCTTGAAATTTTCTGGATCCGCCAATGGGAACTGTTGTTGAATATTCAGTGAAATTATTGTTTTCTCTGGCCATTGATTTGATATCATGTCTGGCAGTCAGGCAGTAAGTCTACATTTGTATAGATGTGTAATAGACACCTAAGCATGAGCAGATGGTCTGTGGTGCCCGTATCTGATGGTGATGTTCTAGAAACGTGGGGTCGACTTCCTGTTCTCCAGGACTACACGTCGACACCACACCTGTGGATTTCACCAGTGTGTAGTACCTCCCAGAGTTGTATCACGTCGTGGTATAACTGAAGTGTTAATCTAACTCACCTAACTCATACTGTTATGGTTGTATGTTAAAGTGGAGTTGACCGTGAATGTACCGGCCGGTGGATGGATCCTTGTGAATATCCAGGAGTGTGGCTTCTACAGGGTCAGCTACGACACCAACAACTGGAACAACATCATCAGCACGTTGACAACAAACCATGCGGTAACATGACATATAGTGAGAATATTTTATCCGGATGTTTCCATATGTTTAATGTCATATTGGAATATTAAAATTACTAACACTTATTGAGATTCATTCACAAATGTTTTTAAACTCGTGTAGGAATTAGAGTGAATCGTCCTTTTCACTGCAATGCTCGGAACGATGTCCAGCAATATTCATTTACCTGTACATCAGCAGATCGGGTTTCTCCTATCTACACGTTTTTAGGGAAAGTTAAGCATAGATGTTTGAGCGTCCGTGCAAGATGACTTCTTTCTCATCTTTATTGACCAGTGAAATCAGTGGGATTAATATTGATTATTCGTTCTGATAACACTGTGATTCATGCCATACATTTGTGTGTCTGTATAATGGATACGATGCATTTCTGTACATAGACACTCACTCACTCACTCACTCACCCACTCACTCACTCAGTCGTGTACGTGTAGAAAGGTCCAAGTTAGCATATCAGCCAATCAGATTCCTTGCACGTGTTTTGGCTCTCATGTCGTCACCGATTGGTGTGTTGTAATGATAACGCCATATGTGTAATATTGTTTTTATTGAACAGGCAAAGGCATCACTAATTCTTCCTCAAGTTTGTTTAGAGAATGAAATATAAATCATGTTGATATCTACTATCACACAGTTGTATTAATTTTTTTTTTCAGATAATAGACCCAATAAATCGAGCGCAGATTATCAATGACGCTTGGAACTTAGCCAAGTAGGTTGGAATATTTACTTATACCTTGCATGTACTTGTTGACGTCATTTAGAAGGTGCAGCAAGCCTTTAACGTGGTATATCATATCATTTCACTGATAAGGACTTTGGTCCTGTTTAACCCCCATCAGCATGAAGAAAGTTGTTTACAGTTTAAGTAACAGAGATGATCCTACCTGGTACCCTTTGTACAGCATGGAGAAGTGAATACACAATACCATTAGGAAGTGGTCAGATGTATCATACGTTAAATGTAGGATTACACTTTCTTGGTAAAACACAGATTGTAATACTTTTGTGAGGTTCAATCATACCCGGGACTCGAACCCACACTCTCAGAATCAGGCACCTAATCGCCATCACACAAAGTCAGCGATCTAACCCACTCAGCCATCTCTACTGAGAAGGTGTAATCTCAATATAACATGTTACATTTCACCACATTCCAAATATCAATGAGTTAAGACACTACCAATTGTGGTGGCTGAGTGGGTTAGATCGGTGACTTTGTGTCACTATTACTGGGCAACGTCACATATTCACCTTCTCTCCGTATGTCATTTGGCCTATTGATCAACGGGCGTGGCCTAGTGGTTAACGCGTTCGCTCGTCACGCGGAAGACCCGGGTTCGATTCCCCACATGGGGTACAATGTGTGAAGCCCATTTCTGGTGTCCCCTGCCGTGATATTGTTGGAATATTGCTAAAATTGACGTAAAACTAAAGTCACTCACTCACTATTGGTATTTACTTGCACAATGTTACATGTTCCTCCAGAGCAGGGATGTTGGACCAGGACGTTGCACTCCGGACTGTCAACTACCTGAGCAGCGACCTGGATTACGCCCCTTGGAGAGCCTTCCGCCGGGAACTTGACTACGTGGACGACATGTTGGAGCGTACGCCACTCTACGGAATGTTTGAGGTGATAGATGGAGTCAGTTAAGATAAAATATTTAAGAAAACTGCCATGAAGGGATTAACCAGCGTCCGACGATTCTTAACACTTTAGCTTAGGGCTTCAGGGTTTATACGAAGATTAATTGTCTTTAGGTCAATGATAATAATAGTCCACCTGAAACGCGCCGAATCCATGCACAATGCATGCTCTACGCGCGCACGTCCGAGAGGAGATGAAAGAAGCCACACAGAGAAGGCAAGTCTGACAAGAAGCTTTTGAGCTGGGCCTTAAACAGACTTTAGTGCATGAGTATGCACTGTTTAAAGTTGAAACACTTCTTGATAATGATTCGTTGCTCATGACTTCACCCACTGGTCTGCCTGTTCACAATCAGTAATGTACTGACCGACGCTACATATAGCAGGAAAAACGCTGACTGCGCGTTTTGAAGCCTCCACACACCCAAGCGCCCCACTGAGGTGTACGAAGCGCATAAGTTCCACGTTTTCAGATATTTTCATGTACGTAGGAGATAATTTCATTAGAAATGTCAATGGACGTGCTCTAGTTCAGTGTATTCACTTTCTGGTTCCAAAGTTACGCAATACAACGGGGTGGCACCGTGCTGCAAAACTATCATTACATTTTAGGACTTCATGAAGAAGACCGTCGACATCCCCTTCACAACACTTGGTACCAACATCACCGAGGATATGACGCCTATCGAAAAGTACGTGTGAAGACTATAAATGTTATCATGCCAACACATATCAATCTCTATATATACATATATATACTAACGTAATAATCCGAAAAGGCGGAGTCAAACTTAAATGTTAAATTGTAAGGTTTATGAAAACGTTGGTCTCACAATAATTAGAAGATAAAGCTACTCTGTTTTCAATTTTGCGGTCCTTTATCGTTGATTTAAGACCGCTAAATGTAATTTAAACACCGAAGCGTTAGCATTTAGCGGTCTTAAATCAACGATAAAGGACCGCAAAATTTAGTACAGAGTAGCTTTATCTTCATTCTAGCACGACTGATAAGCGTTTTAAAACCGAACTGTTTGGTGCGCAAGAACACAAGGCGCGACGGGGCCTTTTTTCCTGGTAATCGCTTGGAATCGTCCCGTTGAGGGACAGGTTGTGTAATGAACAAAATAAGACATTTTCAACAACATAAATGCTTTAGTATGCTAACCAGTATGCTTGTATTTGTAACAAGTAGCATACATAAATAATAAAAAATACAGTTTATACTGTGAGCAAGTACAATTATTTGAATTTTCTCAAGCGAATTATTGATCCCCCCTACTGTATGACAATCGACTCGTTCAAATTCAAGCCGTGAACTCGCTAAGTTTAGTCGCCGCTAACTTTATTCACGGAAATAATTGTTGATAACCACCCTACTATTCCCAATTTGGAAAAGACCTGACATGCCACGTTTTATGTGGGATACATGGACAGTGGTAGTGGAAGGACTGGGCATTACGGCCGGGACGAAAGCGGTCAGGTTAGGACGTGATGGCCGACGTTTGTTGTCGACGTCAACACACGTAGATCTGGACCCGGTTTGAATACACTGCCGCTTTTGCGCTGCTGACGGATTTTCCAGCTTCGTAGTTCTTCACTGGGATTAGGGTCAAGAAATTCTTCTTCAACCCATTCACTTTTTGCTTCAAAAACACCAAAGATGCTGCCGAGATAGAAATTGCCGATGTCCGACATGTTTGTTTACAAACAAAAGGGTCAACGAGTTCGTTGTATTCATACGCGGTGAATCGGTCACTTTAATTAGCGGTCTTAAACAGCCATTTAAGTACGGTTTTGATGAGCTCTCAGCCAATCAGATTCGAGTATCACACAATGTCGCGCTAGAATGATCATTCGAGCATTACAAGTGAAATATGTCCAAAACGTTAGGTGTATGTTGAAATGAACGACCTCCAATTCCTGTTCATGAACACCTTAATTCTATAATGGTTGGCAAAGATGTCCTCCAAAGGGGCCTTTACACCTTGTCCGTTCTTCGTAGGATTGAGATAGCGCAGATGGCGTCAGTGGCGTGTAGTTACGACTACAGCGACTGTGTGGATACATCAGTGAGACTGTTCTCCATCTGGATGGAAGATGGAACTAACAATCAGTAAGTTGCATGTTAATCTACATGAGGGTTGTACACTAACAATCAGTAAGTTGCATGTTGATCTACATGAGGGTTGTACACTAACAATCAGTAAGTTGCATGTTAATCTACATAAGGGTTGTACACTAACAATCAGTAAGTTGCATGTTAATCTACACGAGGGTTGTACACTAACAATCAGTAAGTTGCATGTTAATCTACATGAGGGTTGTACACTAACAATCAGTAAGTTGCATGTTAATCTACATGAGGGTTGTACACAACAATCAGTAAGTTGCATGTTAATCTACACATAAGGGTTGTACACTAACAATCAGTAAGTTGCATGTTTAATCTGACAACATAAGGGTTGTACACTAACAATAAGTAAGTTGCATGTTAATCTACACGAGGGTTGTACACTCAACAATCAGTAAGCTGCATGTTAATCTACATGAGGGTTGTACACTAACAATCAGTAAGTTGCATGTTAATCTACATGAGGGTTGTACACTAACAATCAGTAAGTTGCATGTTAATCTACATGAGGGTTGTACACTAACAACAATCAGTAAGGGCTGTTGCATGTTAATCTACATGAGGGTTGTACACTAACAATCAGTAAGTTGCATGTTAATCTACATGAGGGTTGTACACTAACAATCAGTAAGTTGCATGTTAATCTACATGAGGGTTGTACACTAACAATCACTAAAGTTGCATGTTAATCTACACGAGGGTTGTACACTAACAATCAGTAAGTTGCATGTTAATCTACACGAGGGTTGTACACTAACAATCAGTAAGTTGCATGTTAATCTACATGAGGGTTGTACACTAACAATCAGTAAGTTGCATGTTAATCTACATGAGGGTTGTACACTAACAATCAGTAAGTTGCATGTTAATCTACATGAGGGTTGTACACTAACAATCAGTAAGTTGCATGTTAATCTACATGAGGGTTGTACACTAACAATCAGTAAGTTGCATGTTAATCTACATGAGGGTTGTACACTAACAATCAGTAAGTTGCATGTTAATCTACATGAGGGTTGTACACTAACAATCAGTAAGTTGCATGTTAATCTACATGAGGGTTGTACACTAACAATCAGTAAGTTGCATGTTAATCTACATGAGGGTTGTACACTAACAATCAGTAAGTTGCATGTTAATCTACATGAGGGTTGTACACGATTACATCTGTTCTCAGACGTGAGGGGTGTATGTTACGATGAATAATATTGCTTGTATGGATTCCGGGGCTAATGTGGATTTCTAATGACGACCGCTGGCCAAGATAGCAATACAAACCACCTTGTGACGTCTTTTTAAATGACGACGACAGGGGATCGAACCGTTGACATTCCATGCAGACGCTCTATCCAGATTACACGGGGCGTGGAAGACGTGAAATTTATAGTCGTTAAATATATGCAGTAATTTCCATGTTGAAAGGCACAGGAAACGTATTATCCATATCTGACGTGATTGAGAGATTCCGACATTATTCTGCTATTGGCTCAAGACATACATGTATAACGGGGCAAGGTGGTGGGGAATGGGCTAATGTGTAGCAGTCGGGATGACTCCAGAAAAGTGGTTCACTCTTCGTATCAGTGTGGAGAATGTCAATTGAAAATTTGAATTAGCCATGCGAGATTTATGAGTGAGTGAGTGAGATTAGTTTTATGCCGCACTCAGCAATATTCCAGCTATGTGGTGGCGGTCTGTAAATAATCGAGTTTGGACCAGACAATCCAGTGATCAACAGCATGAGCATCGAGCTACGCAATTGGGAACCGATGACATGTGTCAACCAAGTCAGCGGGCCTGACCACCCGATCCCGTTAGTCGCCTCTTACGACAAGCATGGGTTACTTAATATTCTGACCCGGATCTTCACGGGTAATGTGAGATTTATGACTGCTGGTAGGTTATGTGTATAAAATGATAGTCACAGGCACGAAATTAATCCTAATATGCATTTCTGCAAATACTGGTCTAGATCCTCTTATTGGACTATTGGAACGAGTGATTTCATGTGTTCACCATGTTTCAGAATATACCCAGACCTGCGCAGTACGTTCTACTGTACGGCCGTGAGACACGGAGGTCTGGAAGAATGGGAGTTTGTCCGCCAGAAGTATCTCACGGAGCAGACAAGTTCTGAGAAGGACAGATTGAGACGAGCTTTGTCGTGCACAAGAGAACCCTGGCTACTACAGAGGTATGCGGAGGCACTGTTATAGACATAGCTTTACTATAAAGTTGCAAAAATGGAAAATGCAGGGTTGTATCCATTATCGTGAGTTCGAATCCGATATACGCCATGATTGTGGTTTTTTGTTTGTCGCCAACAAACCCTTGTTAGTCCAGTAAATTTTGGTTTTACCAAAACATCAACGTGACACACTGTGTCGTGACTGAAAAGATGCGGCATAAAACCATATTCACTCATTACAATTGAGGTATAGCCATCATTGTGTGGAGATCAGAACTCACGCTCAACTCATCGCAAGATACATAAATAATTACTTAGGTGAGGTGAGGTGAAATTGGGTTTTACGTCGTGCTTGAGAATATTTCGCTCATATGACGACGTGCATGCTTGTGTATGTGTATGTGCGGCTGCTTGTACTAGCCCAGACTGAAGCTGGTTTTATAGTGCTAGCCCACTGAGATACTATGCCGCAGTGAAGCATGAATACCCCACTCAGACACATTATACTGACTCCGAGCCGACCAGTCCTTGTTGTACCCATTAATGCCAAGCGCCAGACAGGGACCAACAAATACCATATTTTAACGTCTTTTTGGTATGACGCGGTCAGGGATCGAACCCGAGACCTTCCGCTCTCCGGGCGGACGCTAAATACTTACTTAGAAAGCCAAATGTACTACATTCAGAAAATGTTTATACTCATAATGCTTTGTTTCGCATTTGCTGGAAAACTTTGAACTTTATTAGCATTTGTGTATTGTCAAAGTGAGCTTTTCGTTATTGTATCGCTTATCAGTTATGGCAGTGATAGAAGTAATGTAAGTGAGTGAATGTAGGTTTACGCCGCATAAGCATTATGCTAGTGGTACCACTGCTAAGAACACCAAAGAATAGTCTCACACAGGACGTGAAGACTGCATGGGCAGACATACATTGGACCAATCGATCGTCCGTTTCTAACGCTGCTTGATCCCATGGCGTATATAGTTTTAGCGTCACTGACGTTTTCTCCATAAAAGCCCGAATATGTACTTATGGCTCCCGTGTATTGTTCAGACATCGTATTGTATTGTGATGCATTTTGATCATGTGTAACATTCAGGGGCCCGATTCACAAATCTATCGTAGCGCTACGACAGTCGTAAGTCTATGTTAAGGTATGGGGGTTACGATTATCTTAGCGCTACGATCGCTTTGTGAAACGGGCCCAGGTCTTTCAGTCCTGAGACATGGTTTTGTCGACACTGAACATGTTTTGTTGAGTATGTTTTGTCTGTATTATCATTGTTTCTATCATTTTTCAGAGTTTTGGAAATGTCCCTGAATTCGGATGAGGTGAAAGGCCAAGACGTCTTGTCCACTGTCACATACGTGGCCAACAACCGCTGGGGGCGGGAGCTCGCCTGGGACTTTGTCAAACATCACTTTGCTGAACTGGGTTCTGCGTATGTTGTTTGCTCCTTCAGAAAACCTTGCAATTGTTCCAGCTCTGTTGCACAGTCAGTGATCGTCAGCCCTTCATGGGAGGTCGTTTCCCAGAAAACAGTTCACCTTTGAATTTGTGCGATGTGCTCAGAGAAGTAGTTGACCATTGTATAGATGTAATGTGCTCAGAGAACCAATTGGCCATTGGATTTGATAATGTACCCAAAGAACTTTAAGAAGACCCGAATAACCAGTTGACAATTTTACAGACACAGCTGAATATTGTACTGAGCAATATAAGGTGAACCAGAGAACTGGTTGACTTTGTGTTGTTCAAAATGATGCAAATTATACGTCAAAATAGCATTATCAAAAATTTGCCCAAAACGTGATGAAAGTATTGCAATAGTTTAGCATGGTACCATGTCAAGATGATCAGGGTTTCCTAGCAACCTTAACTTGTCAGTCGAAGTGTTGGTTATTCCTGGGGTCATTCCTAGCGGTTTGTCCAGTGCAGACTTGATTGTCTTCATGTCACCACCATAAAGCTAACATATACCGATGAGGGCAACAAAACTAACATATACCGATGAGGGCAACAAAGCTAACATATACCGATGAGGGCAACAAAACTAACATATACCGATGAGGGCAATAAAACTAACATACCGGTATACCGATGAGGGAAACAAAACTAACATATATATTGATGAGGGCAACAAAACTAACATATACCGATGAGGGCAACAAAACTAACATATACCGACGAGGGCAACAAAACTAACATATACCGATGAGGGCACCAAAGCTACCATATACCGACGAGGGCAACAAAACTAACATATACCGATGAGGGCAACAAAACTAACATATACCGATGAAGGCAACGTCAACAACAAAACAGAATAAGTTTCATTAATATCTGAGTGTTGTTTGCAGGATAACAACCCGATCAGGACTGTACCGAATAATCCGGGAGAGTTCTGAGAAGTACAACACAGAGCAAGAGTACAAGAAGGTATGGGTATTTTTATAGAGTTGTGACCCTTGCCAGAAACCCATAAATATGGGTTCAAATCCCGGCTTATCGCGTTACTAAACCTACCACCTATAGTGTACCTGTTTTTTTCCAAAGTGGTATGCTTTCCAGATCAGCTTCACTTCGGGGCTTGCTTAATCAAGCGTGGTATAACTGGGCTGCTGTGCAGTGAAAACTTAGACAAATTTACCAACACATGACATATATTACGTGATGGTCGTGGTGTTGGAGACTATTATGTATGTCAGGGAATGAGGGGTGGGTGGAGTCGGGGGTGGGGTGGGGGTGGTGTTGGATTGAGAGGGGTGATGAGGGCAGGACGTATGCTGCTTCGTTTCCTCCACACTGAGCAGTATTCTACCAGTATGACGATGGCTCGTGTAACTTCGACTTTGGACCAGGCAATCCAGTGATTAACACCACAGACATCAATCTACGTACCTGTCAGTCTAACTTGATATAAACGTAAGGATTAACCTTATTCAGATCCGGATTACTACTGGATTCCGTGCATTCACGAGTGACAGATATTTGTGAAATATTAATGGTCAGGTTGAGGACAATGAATCTTTGCTTCAGGTGGAGGACTTCATGAACAGCGGCGATGATGTATCCGAGGCGGGGACGGCGTTTAAGGAAGTTCTGGACAGAACAACAACAAACATCAACTGGCTGAAGAAGAATTACGGAGTGTTTGAGACATGGCTCAAGTCTCAGATATAAACTCGCCTTAAATGTCTTCCAGGTCACGGATCTTGCAGTGTTAACATTAAACGTGAATCGCTATGTGTCGAATAAGTTTGTAACCTCATGGGCGAAAGAAACCCACCTCGCTTTTTTAACATGTCACAAAACAAACTCAGATTTTGGAAATTTAACAATCATATTTGGAAAAATTAATGGATTTACAACATTCTGAATGACGAAAGAGTAAACTACAGATATGAATAATCACTTAGTGTACGATAAGAGATTAAAAAAATAATTTTGGTGACGTTTCTTTCGCCCGTGAATTTATATATGTTACAGTCAATGTGTAGATCATTGAAACTTGCGTGATATTTGCCAGCAATTTGTACATTCCTGATTGATTTAGGCGATTTATAGAATACTTAAATATGTAAGTTTCATTGAGTGACCAAACAATTCGTCCGTGTATTTGAGTGATTGAATGCAAATTATGATGAGGATATTGCAGTTCTTAAGATGTTGAATTTCTTCGCCAAATAGCTCAAAATGATAAGGTTTAAGATATATTGATACCCACTATATGTTCATGTCTTTATTGAAATAAAATGACAAGAAGTCCACTCTTAACCTATGTACATGATGTATGGTACGTTGTTGTCATGTTGCAATTATATGTAGGAGACGGTGGCTTGGAAACGGGTGAGTGAGTGAAGAGCAGTACCCTTGAAGATCCGAGTTAGAATATTGATCTTCAGTAACCCATGCTTGTCGTAAGAGGCGACTAACGGGATCGGGTGGTCAGGCTCGCTGACTTGATTGACACATGTCATCAGTTCCCAATTGCGTAGATCGATGCACATGCTGTTGATCACTGGATTGTCTGGTCCAGACCGCCGCCAATATAGCTGAAAAGGTGCGGCGTAAAACTAAATCTCACTCACTCGTTATATCAGTAGTTCGTTACATGCCTTGACTAAATATAGAACAAATAAAAAAGACCCAAAAAATACAATTCGTTAAATCTTCTATATAGTTATCGGGGCGGTGGGGTAGCCTAGTGGTTAAAGCGTTGGCTCGTCACGCCGAAGACCCGGGTTCGAATCCCCACATGGGTACAATGAGTGAAGCCCATTTCTGGTGTCCCCCGCCGTGATATTGCTGGAATATTGCTAAAAGCGGCGTAAAACCAAACTCAGTCAGTCAGTCTATATAGTTATCCTTAGAAACTAATAGCCGAAGCCACTGAACCCCATTAATCCCAAGATGGTTTTTGTTTTCCGTTAATGCCTGCAATGAGTGGAAATTAAAGCTCATTTTGTTTGCAAAGACTGGGATATGAGACTTTTCCACATAAGGTCCAAGGTAACTGCTTTTCTCAACTATGAGTAAGTGAGTTGGGTTGAACGTCTCCTTTACCCCATCTACACACTGACTGATGCGCAAGATCGTTAGTTTTCTTATACTGGCTTCCGCTACACAGCATGGTGATGACAGAGTGACATCACCATCCCCCAGAGACGTGTGTCCCTCATCACTTACTCATTGGGGATTGCTGGAACAAAGTCCCGGAATTATCTTGTCTGAAATTGTTGCTCGGGTAGTTTGGCTCATTTGAACTACATCCCAAATTAACTAACTAAATTATCTGAGTAGAGGCACCCCCATGGCATGTAATGAGCACAGCCCATCAGCTCTCCCAGAAGAACTACATGCTTACCATCCTATTGACCAGTACTTATGTTGTTGTATAGGTAATTTAATAACCAGAAAGTAAAGGACAAGAGAGAAGGGTATGTTGTAGTTGGTGAATGTTCTTGAATTCATATGATAGAAACAAACAAGCCAAGCTTAGTATATTAGAGTAAAGGTAAAGGTATATTAGAGTAAAGGTAAAGGTATATTGGAGTAAAGGTAAAGGTATATTGGAGTAAAGGTAAAGGTATATTGGGGTAAAGGTAAAGGTATATTGGGGTAAAGGTGAAGGTATATTGGTGTAAAGGTGAAGGTATATTGGGGTAAAGGTGAAGGTATATTAGAGTAAAGGTAAAGGTATATTGGTGTAAAGGTGAAGGTATATTGGGTAAAGGTAAAGGTATATTAGAGTAAAGGTAAAGGTATATTGGAGTAAAGGTAAAGGTATATTGGTGTAAAGGTGAAGGTATATTGGAGTAAAGGTAAAGGTATATTGGTGTAAAGGTGAAGGTATATTGGGGTAAAGGTGAAGGTATATTAGAGTAAAGGTAAAGGTATATTGGTGTAAAGGTGAAGGTATATTGGGGTAAAGGTGAAGGTATATTAGAGTAAAGGTAAAGGTATATTGGTGTAAAGGTGAAGGTATATTGGGGTAAAGGTAAAGGTATATTAGAGTAAAGGTAAAGGTTTATTGCAGTAAAGGCAAAGGTATATTTGAGTAAAGGTGAAATATCAACGAATGAATTTTTGAGTTAAAATAGTGTTGTTACAGACTGCAATCCAGTACCACGATGCAGTTGGCTACTTATTGAAGCTGGACTAAACTAGTTCTACATGGATCAGATTGAACACTGAGGATGAAAGTGACACTAAATTATCACATTAAATATGTAAGCCTATCTATAGATGAACTATCTATACATCTGTATATAAAACTCCAGATTTTATCTGCACAAGATCTTTCGCCGTTCAACGGCTCTTCATGTGTACAATGAAAACTAAGTGACGCATAACGGCAGTAGCTATGACGTCATCATGCGTGTGACGTTACAGTTAGTGACAATAGGTAATATGTAATAGATATATAAGATATATCTTCTTAGGTAGTTGAACATGCTGTTCATAAAGCAGTAAAAGTCCCAAGAGAGACACTTATGAAAACAGAAGAAACAAATACAGAAACGGACATTCTTCCATTTGTTTGTACCTACAATCCTAATAACTGTACAATATGTCCATTATGAAAGCAAATCTTCCAATTTTGTACAAAAGTGATACTATGAAAAAAGGTTTATCAGTCAGTGTAACAAAATGTTAAACACCTCGATGTGGATCTTGTTTAATCATAACTGAAAACTGCAAATTTACATTTTGTGACAGCAAACTATTTACTATCAAAACCAACATGAACTACAGCAGCAAAAATGTTATATATGTTTTATTTGTTTTCTGTTGGGCAAATCCATTAAGCAGATGCAGGTGACAGCATGTAGTTAATCTGTGCACTGGACCATAACATGTTTTCCTTTAAGCTGTAATCTTTATGGGATGTAGTTCTTATGTGAGGACCCTATGGCGTGGTTCGTTGCTCACGATTTTAATCATTGGTTTGTGTGGTCCAGGGTTGATTATTTACAGGAGTAATCTATAAGGAGGATTGTGGAACATTAAATATTCTCACACCCGGCACTTGTTGGTTGCGTCAGGTACTGTACAGTAATGCTACTGTGATATACACATTACTATAGCAGCAGGGAGACTCATAACGCATAGAGGCACAGAGGCATAGGGTATTCAAATGAAACCATAGTGCCCAAAGAGCATAACATTGGATCATGATCTTCACACAGAACATAACGGCACATGTTCTTCACACAGAGCATAACGGCACATGGTCTTCACACAGAGCATAACTGCACATGGTCTTCACACAGAACATAACGGCACATGGTCTTCATACAGAGCATAGCGGAACATGATCTTCATTAACAGCATTGCAACACATAATCTTCAGCCATAGCGGCACATGATATTTCCTCAAAGCATTGCGCACATGATCTGCAAACAAAGCATATCGGCACATGATCTTCACACAGTATGACGGAACATATATATGTTTTAGATAATTGAAACACCTTGAATGTACTCTACTTTCCAACGGGTTTGCCCTTAATTGGTTTGTACAAACCGATTGTGACGCTAAGCTTTTTTCATGTATATTTACTCGATCAAAGGTATTAAAATCTGGCATCAATCAATTTATATATCCGTCAAATTTTTTACAACATTATTGATGTTTTAAAGCATCACATGAAGGTCATAGAAGATACACACCGTGACCTCTATATGAAGGTCATGGAGATACACACTGTGATCTCTATTTGAAGGGCATGGAAGATACACATTGTGACGTTTATATGAAGGTCATGGAAGATACATACTGTAACCTCAAGATGAAGGTCATAGAAGATACACACCGTGGCCTCTATATGAAGGTCATGGAGATACACACTGTGACGTTTATATGAAGGTCATGGAAGATACACACCGTGGCCTCTATATGAAGGTCATGGAAGATACACACCGTGGCCTCTATATGAAGGTCATGGAAGATACACACCGTGGCCTCTATATGAAGGTCATGGAAGATACACACTGTGGCCTCTATATGAAGGTAATGGATGATACACACTGTGGCCTCTATATGAAGGTAATGGAAGATACACACCGTGGCCCCTATATGAAGGTCATGGAAGATACACACCATGGCCTCTATATGAAGGGCATGGAAGATACACACCGTGGCCTCTATATGAAGGCAATGGAAGATACACACCGTGGCCTCTATATGAAGGTCATTGAAGATACACACTGCGGCCTCTATATGAAGGTAATGGATGATACACACTGTGGCCTCTATATGAAGGTAATGGAAGATACAAACTGTGGCCTCTATATGAAGGTAATGGAAGATACACACCGTGACCTCTATATGAAGGTCATGGAAGATACACATTGTGACCTCTATATGAAGGTCATGGAAGATACACACTATGACCTCTATATGAAGGTCATGGAAGATACATACTGCGACCTCTATATGAAGGTCATGGAAGATACACACTATGACCTCTATATGAAGGTAATGGAAGATACAGACGGTGACCTCTATATGGATGTCAATACCGGTGACATGTTAAATAATGTTATAAATATGACGAACCATTCCATAGATGACATCGTGACCGCTTGGTGACGACCTTGATCTCCTTCAACAAATTGACAAAGTAACCGACTTCAGATCAGAAGGTCCGTGCTTCAAATCCCATATTAAGGCAATATAACAGTCCCCGAGGACAAGGTAGCCATACTTACAGGTACATAGAGAGGCCATTGAAGGTACTGTTGTACACATCAGTCAAAACTATATCAACACTGGATAAAGTATGGCAACTCTGTGGATAGGTAGTAAACCGCACATTAAATATGAACATTTGACACGTAAACATTTCCCATTTCCGTGGTGAGAAATTTAACGAGGACAGATACAAACACACCAACACTAATGAGAATTGAAATATAATTTATAGGTAAGATAAATATATTTTTAAACAACTATATATTTTGAACAACTGGCTTGCATCTGAATCCTCGCTGAGCGTGTGTACATTGTGCGGTTTACATAACGCTACGACATGTTAACTTTAAAGTTGATTTATAAATGAATTGTTTATTGTGTGCTAGGCGGAGACCTTTGATGATAATATATACCGCCATAAATGTGGGAATATGGAACGTAACCACGCTTAAGAAATTTAAAAAATTAAACTTAAAAAAATATATATAACTTTTTTAGCCAAGGGTATTGCCGAAACAATAAGTGCAGGTGCGTCAGGTGGTTCATTCGCGTAAAGTGTTGTATTCGTGTAAGGTATTGTATTCTATTATCGTGGGGTCGAATCCAATACCTCTTGTCGCCAGTTTCAACAAAGGACTACATATTTTAGGCCTTCTCCAATTAGGGATTTCCTAATTAGTGACAAGACAAGCTGTGGTACAAATACACGCTGACGACTCATTTACTGCTGGTTATGCGTCTTGTCAAAATTTGTCAGATTGTGTACAAGGCATGTCTAAAAAATATAAAACTGATTTAAAAAACAAAACAAGCCGTTGAAAATATCAATCTGTGAAAAGCACATATTTGGTAAAACGGCAGCTTCCTGAATTCGACTTGACGCAAGATATAAAAATCTGAGACACCGTTAGTTCATGAGATCCTGGAGACGTGTAAGGGAGGTAACTCTGATTGACATGTTTAATACATACTTTCCTACGGGATTGTTTCAGTAATGTGTAATCTCAGACACATTTGACAGAAATGAACATTTATTGAAACATCTCACTAACATTTCAGAAACTGACACTGTAGTAATCTAGACTTCCCAACTATTATGCCTTGCAAGGGTTTAATGAGACACTTGTTTTAGAGTCTATTTGACGGACAAGCAATAAAATATTTATTGAATGTGAAAGTGTTTGCAGGAGTGGTTATATGTAAGTATGTGGCCGGCCAGCTTAACGAACACGTGGTCAGTCGTTACGGCAAAGATTAGTCCAGATATTACTGATATAACATAGACAGGTGACGGTGATTGGGAAGATGCTTTTTCAGCTTTCAGTCTAGTTTTCGACACGACGTCACAATGCCTCCATAATTCCATCATTCGCTACACCTCTAATACAAACAATGAGTTATGATCACACGGTACTTGATGGCAGGTACCCACATCTCCCTTCAAGTGTTCGTAACATATCATACTGACGCATCGTACTGACGATATCTCTGTTTGTCCAACACTCGATGGTCCAGCAAAGTAAACAGATTTTACGACCATCTGTTGAAAAGATGGACTGCAATAGGATAAGTTAAAGAAAATATTTGGTTCACATTTTAATAGTTCGTTAATCATCAAACCTCGTTGCTTTCCGAAAAATTATAAAGTAAATTAAATTACACTGTGCTAAGTGGGGCGGGGGGAAGCCTAGTGGTTAAAGCGTTGGCTCGTCACGCCGAAGACCCGGGTTCGAATCCCCACATGGGTACAATGTGTGAAGCCCATTTCTTGTGTCCCCCGCCATGATGTTGCTGGAATATTGCTAAAAGGGGCGTAAAACCAAACTCAGTCAGTCAGTCAGACACTGTGCTAAGTAGATGTGAACGTATTTAAAAGTACACGTACATTGTACGTCGTTGTGACGTATTTAATTGCCAATCAGGGTCCCGTTTTACAAAGCTATCTTTAGCGCTAAAGTAACCGTAACTCCCATACCTTAACATACACTTAAGGTTGGGCGCATATAGGCCTTTTAAGGCCCAAGTTCGCCCTAAAACCTTATCTACCTACCTACCATACACTTAAGGTAGTCTTAGCGATACGGTTGTTTTGTACAACATCATCCTGGTATCATGTCATCTTGGACTGAATTGATGACAAATTTTTATTCCGGAAAGCATCCTCTTCTTTTTGCTCAGAATAAACTGTTCTGTTAAGTATTTCACGTGGTTATACGTCCAGGTCTAAACATGTTTACGGACTGAACTGTTACGGTCGAACAATAGGAAAGACTCGTGTACCTACTTGACATTCGTTACGTATATTTATAAATAAAGTTACGTTTCCACATGAATTTCGATGTATGAGGCTATAAAAGTATAAGCGACAGTACTGTATTAACTAGGCGTTGTTTCATTGTCTTGTTTTGTTTCCTGTACAACAAAGTGACAAAGCAGTAAGTGAGTGAGTGAGTTTAGGTTTACGCCGCACTCAGCAATATTTCAGCGATACGGTCTGTAAATAAGCGAGTCTGGACCAGACAATCCAGTGAGCAACAGCATGATCATCGATCTGCGCAATTTGGATACGATGACATGTGTCAACCAGGTCAGCGAGCCTCACCGCCCAATCCCGTCAGTCGCCTGAAGTCGTTACTGAAGATCAATTCTTACCCGGATCTTCACGGGTCGACAAAGCATAACGACGTATAACGTTTATGAAGTCGACATATAACGTTTGTGAAGACAGTATAGTTTTAAACTTCGACGGGATAGGAATCTGCACCATCGTGATGTGCAGTTCTTCACGGTACCACTTGTCCCACAAGACTGTTGTCAACATCTAATCAGCTAGTTCTGTGTGTAGTTTTGATGTAAATACTGCTTAAAGTTCGCTGTAAGTGGTATATGCGTTATACCGGTGCCTGTGAATCTGAGCCTATACTATAGTCTGTTTGCAGTGAAAACGTACCGATGAATTTCACTTTAAACTAAAGCGTAAATCAAATAAAGTGAAATTAAGATTGCGAATCCTCATAATTTTACCTTGCCAATTGGACATATAAATCTCAGAATTTTGTTTAACTTAGAATAAAGGTTGTTTAAGAAACGATCATAGTTTCAAATCGCTATTATTGGTTTGTATTACAAGGGGATATGCACATTAAATGAAACACCGACAACAAGTAGGGCTGGTCTAAATTAACGCTCACCACGTGTGCACGTGCTTTTGTTTCACTGTTCCAACTACTGCGCTTACCCCCTTGTAATACAAATCAATAATAGCAATTTGAATCTATGATCGTTTGTTAAACAACTTTTATCCCAAGTTGAATACAATTCTGAGATTTAAATGTTCAATTGGCAAGGTAAAATTATGAGGATTCGCAATCTTAATTTCACTTTATTTGATTTACTTTTTTGTTTAAAGTGAAATTCATCGGTACGTTTTCACTGCAAACAGACTATAAGATATAGATACTGTCGTGTGAATCACCTCTTTATACACATAATTCTATTATAACATTCGGATGTATGTCTGTGCATATGTAGTGCGTATTTCGACTCCACGGGGTAAATTAAGAAATGAAAGAAATTTGCATGGCTAATTGAACGAAATGAAAAATATACGAACGAACGAATGATAAAAAAACGACTTGTTAGGAAGCTGTCCTTATTACGGTTAATAACATGCATCTTCATAATGCCTAAAATGTTGCAATATTAAATCCTTAGGTTTTATAGTGCACAGCGGATTGTTAGTTGGGTTAGTCGTGACCACGTTTTTACAACCATGCCCTCTACGACTGAAGTACCCATAATTCACAGCCGATATATTCATACGCACCCTCGTCCTAGTTCTATACCACTGTTCAGTGACGGGGGACACGCTGGGGAGGTTCTGTAGGAGTTAGTCAAGGTGCTGGACAACATGGCGTTACAGAACACCTCTCTGGACTCGGAGAGCAATTCCTCAGACCGTGGAGGGTCCGGCTGCTACGTGTCCGCGGTCCATGGCTTCATACTGCTGCTCCTGGCTGTTGCCATTTCTGTCGGAGTGGGGATCCTTGTACACTTCTCCGGGGGTGGGGAGTTAGTGTGTGAGTGTGGTCAGTCACAGACCCCTGCCCAGAGTCCGGAGGCCCTCAGGCAGATGTGTATTGACCTGGTCAAGGATGGCACTGGAGAGGAAATCTGTAAGTGTTTCTTTATAAATACACGTACATTCCTCTGGTTAGGTTAAGCTTGGTTCTTTGGTAGATTTGGTGTTTGTCACCAAACTCAGCTATATTTCAGCTATATGGCGGCGATCTGTAAATAATCGAGACAATACCAGACAATCCAGTGATCATCACTTAAGTTAAGCACAACTATCTTGTCTTAATATATAAAAGCGATGCAAAACCGAATTCACTCACTCACTTAAACTCAGATTCGCTTTGATAATGTTTCTCATTGTATATGTCAAATACCTGTTATCGTTGGCGTCACAAGAGTGGTAGACATGTCCGCCTATCCGAGCGTGCTTCAGGTAGCCTTATAGTGAAAATAGTCGCTCGCCACGCCGATTCTCCACCCGGGTAAAATGTGTGAAGACCCTGGTGTACCAATGTTGCTGAGATGTTGCTAAAAGCGGCGTAAAACCATACTCACTAACTGAGATTAACCTTACACCCTTACACCCAATACTGTCCAGTGTAGCGGTATACCAAACTCACCAGCTGATCAATATTGACAGGTGACGTGTGTCCAGCTGACCCAGAGCGGACGACAAAGACTCCAGCTCCCGAGGTCACAACTACAGCTACGACGATAGCACCACCAGCAACAACAACAGAGGCGCCTAGAGACTATCGTCTACCCATCACCGTGCGGCCCTATCTGTACAGTCTGTCTCTCCAGCCCAACATCTACGGCGGGGACAATGGAGTTTTTGATTTCAATGGCACCGTCTCCATTGCAACAGTTGCTGAAGAGGCTGCAACAACCATCACCCTGCACGCCCATCCTACACTCAACATCGACAAGGCCACCATACAGGTCGGAATCTGAACTTACGTACATTAGAGAGCCAATGGTATTGTAGACTAGCGCTTAGAAACAAACAAGTCCTTTCATATTGAAAAGGGGGGCAGTGGGGTAGCCTAGTGGTTAAAGCGTTGGCTCGTCACGCCAAAGACCCGGGTTCGAATCCCCACATGGGTACAATGTGTGAAGCCCATTTCTGGTGTCCCCCGCCGTGATTTTGCTGGAATATTGCTAAAAGGGGCGTAAAACCAAACTCAGTCAGTCAGAAAAGGTGAGAAGGAAGATTGAGCCTGAACCTGGGGAAATTGACTTGCTTTATTTAGGGCTTTAATGCTTCTGAAAGGGCTGGGCGGAAGGGAAAATAATCTGGTTCAGGGACTGTGAGACTGACCAATATTTTTGTGACAGTATGGTGAAAAATAAAGTTACCAGTACCCTAATGGCGATTTGGCCCTGTGATACCCGAGAGGCGCTATTTCCGGTACTAAGCTGGTTCTCGGCTCCCTTTGCGCGCGCCAGTTTGTGTTATGAGAGACGGGGCCCAGTTTACTCCCGGTACTCGATTTCCGGTGACAAGCGCGTATTCAAGAACCAGTTCTGGTTCCAAATTGCGCGACCGCCAAATAGGAGTTTACTAGACCGGACCAAGTAAACAACCATGCTTGACTGTCACAGCTGTTGACAGTCGTAATAGTTGGCTGATGGTTAGATCGGAAATTTGTTATTCCTGCAATAATGAACGATTCCTTACTGTCAACTGACAACCATGGGTCCATTCGAATAGGAATGAAACGTTGCTTGTCATCGGAAGTACTAAGGTCTCAGGATGCGCTATAAACTGGATAAATAGACCTGTTTCATATTTAACTCTATGTGTTTGAACTGTGTGCCGAAAATATGAACAGGACAGGCTGTTTTCAGGGCTTGGCGGAAGATGGCAAATACAGAGTGTAAAGTTGCCGTTCTTTGATGGTGTAATCCAGGCGATCCGAATCATGATATTATACGAAAGCTGATATAACCAGACATATGTATCATATGGTCACATTTGGGCACAATCAAAAGGGCAGATTGTTACAACCAATCTTATGTGTGCCAAAATATATCTGTATCCTACAGGCGAGGGGTAGAGCACAATCCAAAATGCCACACTGTTATGACACATGTCACGTGTGCCCTTAGTCACATTTGAAATTGTAACATCACTTTGCCAACAGGTGCGAGACATCAACTCAACAGCCAGCCTAACTGTACCAGACACATCGTATGAATCTCTGCGGCATTTCTTTGTCCTGCGTCTGTCCACGCCTCTGACCATTGGTCGCCATTATGAGATATCAATGTCCTTCAGCGGCCCCTTGTCTCAAGATGGAGTCGGTCTGTACCTCAGCGTGTATCAGGAGGATGGCAGGAACGTGTAAGTATTGGTTCTAGTCAGTGTCAGGGCAACCATTTGCAACTGAAGAAAACCGCTAACAATACGAGCTCGTATTTCTGCAGGATGGTTTACTCTACACAATATTCTGAACATGGGAGATATCATGAAAATAATTGTAAGATAGGAGATGAGACGAGAAGAGACGACACCAAAACAAATTCATATTTGAAATATGAAAATGAGAATAAAAACAGAAACTATAAACACAAGAAAATATCACCCTTACTATCTTAACCAAAGGTGAAACACATAAGAAATTGGACATTATCACAGTGACGGCAAAAATGGCATTTACCAGTATGTATAAATGTAATATTTACAAGATATATCGCAGTTATAGTAAACTTTAGTAGAAGGGCACGATACGAATTGTATACGAATTGTATTGTAGGATACGAATCGTACATAGCGGACTGTTACAAAGGATTACATCTTACAATCGTTTAAAAATTACTGTAAGTTGTATGCTTCTCTCGAGGGTAATACGGTCTGATGTACACCTCTTTGTAGCAGTGTCACCCGAGCCGGTAGGCGAGCATCTGGTAATATATAATAATAAATGGCCTCTCGACTGGATTATTTAAATGATAAGCAAATAGTTAGGATAGAAATGGTTAATTATGTCTAAGCTGAGTATGCAAACGATGCAATGTATAAAATAGTTTAAATAAAGCAGTGAAAGTCGGTATAATTAATGTGTACATAGTGAACTCAAAAACAGCTAATCGAACGGCCGTTTTCAAACTCCGTGCACTGCATGCGTTATATTATGACGTCATATGACTGTTAGCGATACAGCTTCTCGGCGGAGATTTTGGCGGTTACCGGGCAGCGGGTAAAATTATTTCCAGTTTTCACCCTACTGGAAGGTGAGGTGAGGTGAAATTGGGTTTTAACGTCGTGCTTGAGAATATTTCGCTCATATGACGACGTGCATGCGTGTGTATGTGTATGTGCGGCTGCTTGTACTAGCCCAGACTTAAGCTGGTTTTATAGTGCTAGCCCACTGAGATACCATGCCGCAGTAAAGCATGAATACCCCACTCAGACACATTATACTGACTCCGAGCTGACCCATCCTTGTTGTACCCATTAATGTCGAGCGCCAGGCAGGGACCAACAAGTACCATATTTTAACGTCTTTTGGTATGACGCGGTCGGGGATCGAACCCACGACCTTCCGCACTCCGGGCGGACGCTCTAACCACTACACCACGGAGGCGGTTCCTTCCTAAAGCGACATTGACCAATGAAATCTAAGTATTTTACATGAAGGTAAGATAATGGCTGGCATTATGATTTCCTCACTGTCATTTCGTATCTTACGTGGCTCTCTGACAAACTGCTGATCATAGATGTCGCATACAGTTCAACCTCACGCAGAATGACTTATTGTTCTTCGTTTCAGAGAAAGAATGTGTATGTCATTTAATCAGTATCCTAAACGGTATTCTATATCTCTCAAAACAACATCATTCGTATACGAACTAAAAGTTGACCCCTCCTGGATGGATGAATAGTGTTAATAGACCATCTACTTTACAAGCAGTCAAGACAGTGACTGACTGACTGACTAAGAATGGTTTTACTCCGTTTTTTGCAATATTCCATCAATATCACGGCGAGGGACACCAGAAATGGGCTTTTTATAAATTGTACCCATGTTGGGAATCGAACCCGGGCCTACGGCGTGATGAGCGAACGCTTTAACCACTCGGCTACCCAACAGCCCTCCAAGACACTGAACTTAATGCAATGGTAAATCTAGTATAGGAATGTTACACTGACTGACTGAGTGTGGTTTTACGCCGCTTTTAGCAATATTCCAGCAACATCAGAGCGGGGGACACCAGAAATGGGCTTCACACATTGTACCAATATAGGGATTCGAACCCGGGTCTTTGGCGTGACGAGCCAACGCTTTAACCACTAGGCTACCCCACCGCCCCAGGAATGTTACAGACTTTGCAGAGTTTGAGTACAGTTATCAATACCCTGTCATCCCAGGACAGGGGCTCCAAAAGTTGACTCCATACGGTAACGACTTCGGGATCTGATCCGAGTCTTCGGCATACACTGAGTGAGTGAGTATGGTTTTATTCCGCTTTTAGCAATATTTCAACAATATCACGGCGGAGGGCCTTCGGCATACAGCACTGAATATGTGATAAGTAAGTTTCCATGACTGTCCCAGGAAAGAATGGAGCAGTCTAACTTGTTGGATCTCCTGCGGCAGATTAGCCCGGGTTCAATATCTCATAAAGGATAAAATATTTTAAGTCAGCAATGTTACTGATGACTGTTCAAAGTATAAGGTGTTTTTTTCAGTTACCTAGCAACGACCCAGTTTGAGGCTCCTGATGCACGTAAAGCCTTCCCCTGCTTTGATGAACCTGCGCTGAGAGCAGAGTTTGACATCACCCTCGTGAGACAAGATGGCGGAGAAAGGAACTACACTTCACTCGCCAACACTCCACGGAAATCATCCACTTCTCTACAGTACGTCACCTCTAAATTTCATAATAGAGGAAGACATCGAGTGATGCCAAAAGGCTGAAAGGTTTATTGCAACACGTGACCTAATTCCCTTTGTTCCACACAGCTATGGTCATTTATGATTTATGACGACACCATAAGCCTCCTTTTGGTATTATGCAGGTCCTGGAACCATCGCTTGATAGCTACCTTTAACCGTAAATGTTAATTATTGTAAAACCGTTCATTGATAGGGACACTGATTGCCTTGTCGTCTAAGACACCGAAGTTAGTTGGCATGGTTTCTTCTTCCATGCCCGAGTGAACAAAAATATCTAATAAATCCAAGATTGATTTGGCCAGCCCAGATTCATTCGCCTCTAGGCCTAAACCCAAGCAAAGGTTGATCTGGTCAGTCTAGATTGTCTCATCTGTAGGCCTGATTTGACCGGTCCAGGTAGCCTCTGCCCAAGGCCTAGGCCTGTTACTCGTGTCTCAAAAGACGAGGATATCCAAGATTAGTTCAGTGCTTAACACTAGGAAGTTTTCATGTGTCAGATGCTATACTGGTGTTGTAGGAACGGCATGGTTGCCGACGTGTTTGAGCGGACTGTGATGATGCCCACCTACCTCTTGGCGTTCATAGTGTGCGACTACGAGTACGTGGAGGATATCGTGAGCAACGTCCAGGTGTGTCCCAGTGACTTCTTCTCTATACTTGAGTATCTGCCATTATCCTGTATGTTTTAGTCTCCATTCTGTTATGACGAATACCTTGAGGAGCTGGTGATAGTACATAGAAATGGACTGCATTGGCGCTTAGTAAGCACTTAAAGAAATATTTCTACATGATTAGAGTTTTAAAATACGATAGGAAAAATGATTCGCATGATATATTACTGCTGACAAGTATGTTATGCATATTATGTATGTGAGAAATCTATGGGATATCTGAAAATCTATATATTAGCCCTTTTAGACATGCATTGACAACGTTTTAAGAGGTGAGGTCTTGTTTATTTATCAAGACTTCTGAACCCAATCTATAGCCCAATCGATTAATTTTTAAGCAGAATTACCCAGCACATTTTACAAACTGTTACGGGAATGGTTGAACAGACATAAGCAAATGAAAAAATTCATACAAATTTCAAATTTCAATTTCCTTCTTTTCCTTAGTTTAGTTAGGTAACGTCCGAAACGAAGCTATACTATCCAATACGTCGATCGATGATCATAAAACCAATCACTGGATTGTCTCGTCCAAACCGATAATTTACTATTAAATAGCCGAAATATCGCTAAGTACGGCATTTAAACATAAAGCACATTGGACCATATTCTAAAAGTGAGTGAGTGAGTTTAGTTTTACGCCACACTCAGCAATATTCCAGCTATATGGCGGCGGTCTGCACATAATAGAGTCTGGACCAGACAATCCAGTGATCAACAGCATGATCTACGCAATTGGGAACCGATGCCATGTCTCAACCAAGTCAGCAAGCCTGACCACCCGATCCCGTTAGTCGCCTCTTACGACAAGCATGGATTACTGAAGGTTCATTCTAACACGGACCTTCACGGGTCTCTAATACCCTAAGATGAAAGTAATATTGTTTTCAGCAACATTTTGAATTTTTTTCATCAGTATCGAACATGGGCGATGCCCAAGAAACTTGAGTACACGGAAACTGCACAGCGTCACGGGATCGCCATCTTCAAGCGGTTTACGGATTACTTTACGCCAGCATATGTCTTCTATAAATTAGGTATGCCCAGCCTTAATATTGTCACTTCTAAATTATATTCGCAATGCAGTAGATTGAATGTAAACAATTCTTCGTCAGAGTATCGTCTTTCCAAATCGACATTAGAAATGTACTGGAGCCCGATACACAAAGCGTTCACAACATACGATATTCGTAAGCCTATGATAAAATCTATGCATCCAATTGTTCGTAACGCTACAATATTCGTAAGCCTATGATAAAATCTATGCATCCGATTGTTCGTAACGCTACAATATTCGTAAGCCTATGATAAAATCTATGCATCCGATTGTTAGTAACGCTACGATGTTCGTAAGCCTATGATAAAATCTATGCATCCGATTGTCCGTAACGCTACAATATTCGTAAGCCTATGATAAAATCTATGCATCCGATTGTTCGTAACGCTACGAAGGCTTTGTGGATCGAGACCCTGATTGATTACAATTCTGCATTTGGACATTCAAAAACAGCGTTTGTTGTTTTACAAAAACGTCCTCACCACAACGCCGGCAACTACAACATCTGCTCTGACGGCTACATGTGCTTCGACTGATTTCAGACAACATCGCCATCCCCGACTTCAACGCTGGAGCCATGGAGAACTGGGGTCTCATCACCTACAGGGAGACACTGCTGTATGAACCCGGGGTCTCCTCGGCCTCCGATGAGGACTGGATAGCAGAGGTCATCTCTCATGAGATAGCTCACCAGGTACTCTTGTCTGTCCCTCCGACTATAGCTGATAAATTAAAACAGGAATCCGACTCAAGTTTAGAAGGGTTTGGAATGTTTCTCAGCTCTCATAAAATTAAGCATTGTAATGAGGGTCCATTTCAATTATTTTTATTTTGTAAATTTAGATTGTTATCTAAATATTAGTATACATGTATATAAGACGACTGTATTTTATAATAGTTCAGGGCGAAAGTGTGCCTTATTACACTTAACATGATAGTAGAGCGAACTGTATTTCTTTTCTAAGATGCCAAATTTAATACTTTCTAAGTATAATTACCAATAAATTAAGGCAGAAAATAAACGACGGTGTCGGTGACCTCAATTGAGAATCCTCGCACAGGGCTAATTGACGCGCTGTTCTATTGACGTGTCTGCCCCCTACGTTATTAAATTAAATATCTTCTCTAAATTATTTTAATTACATACATACATACTGTATATGATTTACGTAAACAACATGGGACAATATGAAAGTCGCATTTCTACTACCAACGTAAGTTTAGATCAGTGACATCCAGATGAAGCTGAGTGGTCAAGCGACATTCCACGATTGCATTGCGGGAATGTAAACATTGCGAACGTTACCGTGTTGCTGAAAACTTGTGAGTCGAACTGACACATTTTAACCGTCGTAAAACATAAAGGTAATGTTTCCACCAGTGATGTTAGCTGCGTGAAGCAACTGCAAACCAAGAAACGGGATGCAACGGAGTAGTTTACTGTAGGACACTGTACGAGGCGATGACAAATGACATGCATCGTGACGTCGCTGACATTGTGACGTAATGCAAAATTGTTCGATTACGAGGTGGGCAGACTATAATGGGGCAGTGACGACAATACATTGTGACGTAATGCAAAATGTGCACATTATCGTCTGATAAAGTAAGGTCGACGCCTTTGATCTTTCACCGAAGCATCTTAGAATGGTTCATAAATGAGACAGATCTTTGACGTGAAAACTTTGGTCAAACCAAGGAGCACGGGTACCCAAACAGGAATTTAGGGCAGCTTAGGATTTGAACCCACAGACGTTGGTTTCTGGCACGCCTTGGGTACACAACTCTGTAAAGCGAATGCGGCCCCTTAAATAAATCTTACGACAATCGTAGCGCTAAGGTGATCGTCGCTCCCATACTTTAATATAGACTTACGACTGCCTAGCGCTAAGGTGATCGTTGCTCGCATACTTTAATATAGACTTACGACAATCGTAGCACTGAGGTGATCGTCGCTCGCATACTTAACATAGACTTCCGACAATCGTAGCGCTAAGGTGATCGTTGCTCCCATACTTAACATAGACTTCCGACAATCGTAGCGCAAGGTGATCGTCGCTCCTATACTTTAATATAGACTTACGACAGCCTAGCGCTAAGGTGATCATCGCTCGCATACTTAACATAGACTCCTGACAATCGTAGCGCTAAGGTGATCGTCGCTCGCATACTTATAGACTTCCGACAATCGTAGCGCGAAGGTGATCGTCGCTCCTATACTTTAATATAGACTTACGACAATCGTAGAGCTAAGGTGATCGTCTCTCCTATACTTTAATATAGACTTACGACAATCGTAGCGCTGAGGTGATCGTCGCTCCCATACTTAACATAGACTTACGACAGCCTAGTGCTAAGGTGATCGTCGCTCGCATACTTAACATAGACTTCCGACAATCGTAGCGCTAAGGTGATCGTCGTTCCCATACTAAAACATAGACTTCCTACAATCGTAGCGCTGAGGTGATCGTCGCTCCCATACATAACATAGACTTACGACAGCCTAGCGGTAAGGTGATCGTCGCTCCATACTTTAACATAGACTTACGACAATCGTAGCACTAAGGTGATCGTCGCTCCCATACATAACATAGACTTACGACAGCCTAGCGCTAAGGTGATCGTTGCTCGCATACTTTTTCATAGACTAACGACAATCGTAGCACTAAGGTGATCGTCACTCCATACTTTAACATAGACTTACGGCAACCGTAGCGCTAAGGTGATCGTCGCTCCGGTACTTTAACATAGACTTACAACAGTCGTAGCGCTACGATCACTTTGTGGGGTGGTTTTCTAACAAACCCAGAAAGAAGATGTCATACCAAATATATGAAAAAATCTTTTCATTTTCTGGTTGTATTTTTCAGTGGTTCGGTAACTTGGTGTCTCCCCTGTGGTGGAACTGGCTGTGGCTGAACGAGGCCTTCGCTTCCTTCTGGGACTACCACGTTGTGGGGGAGATCTACCCTACCTGGAGGACGGTAACTTATGCAAACACACGCGAACACTTACACTTGAGTGCTGCACACAGAATCATAAGCGCAAGCACGCACCAACAGAGCAGTATTCATACGCACACACAGAAACGTCTACGTACGTGCACACACACAAGCAGTGAGGGAATGTGTGAGTTTAGTTTCCCGCCGCTTTAGAAATATTTCACCAGTCGCGGTGGGTGGACATAAAAAATGGGTTTCACACTTTGTACCCATGTGGGGAATCAAACCCTAGTCTTCGGCCTGACGAGCAAACGCTTCAACGACAGGGCTACCCCAACGCCCCGCACATACACGTACGCACAAACGCAAAGATAAGCACGTACACGAACACGCACGCGTGCACAGTACCATTCACGCTCGAACACACACGCGGAGAAATGAACGCACAAACACGCACAGGAACAATCAATCTCTGAGACACAAGCAGTCATTTAGACACACACATCACGCACACACTCACACACACACACAGATCATACTCGACTACACAGTATACTTCGACAATTTCTAGTTGACCGGAGCTGTTGTCTGCAAGGTATATAAGGAATTAAGTATTATATAACCCATACAGCGGTTAATGTCTTCTAATGGTGATATCGGTGTTTCAGCTTGACTTGCACGTACCTACCAGTATTCACGGTGCCATGTCTGTGGACAGTCTAAGGACGTCACACCCTCTCACAGCTGACGTCATGACCCCTGGGGAGATCAGCGGTATATTTGATGACATCACATACTCTAAGGTGGGGCTATAGAAGTACCATTGTAAACGTTCGTGATGGAAGCAAAGTTGCCCTGGATGATATCCCCGTGTGTCTGTGTTTGTTGGTGTGTGTTTCTGTGGGGCAGTCTGTGAGAGTGTGTGTATGTGTGGCTATGTGTGTGAGACTGTGCGTATGTGTGTGAGATTGTGTGTGTAAGTGAGAGTGTATGTGAGTGAGAGTGAGCGAGTGAGTTTAGTTTTACGCCGCTTTTAGCAGAATTCCAGCAAACTCAAAGCGGGGTGAGCGAGAGAGTGAGTGAGAGTGTATATGTGTGATAGTGTGCGTGAGAATGTATGTGAGAGAGTGTATGTGATTGAATGTTTGTGAGTGTCTGTAAGAATGTGTGGAAGGATGTGTTTTGTCAAATGTAAGTGCCATGGATCGTCCCTTAGATTATGGAAGGCTGGTACTGAGTGATGAGCAACTCACTCACTCACTCCCTCACTCACTCACTCACTCACCCACTCACTCACTCACTCACTCACTCACTCATACACTACTGCTTTACTCTGTATCCTTGAACTGACTGCGGTATTGTTCTGTTGCAGGGTTCTGCTATAGTCCGGATGATGCACCTCGTCATGGGACAAAATCTCTTCATCAGTGGTCTTAACGTAGGATATATTGTTGTCGGTGTATAGCCCAGTGTAAAATGACATCACTGATCCAGAGAGAAGGAGATAGACAATACTCTCATAGCTGTTGGTTTTATAGAGTATTAAGAGCTTGGATATGTCGACATTTAAACCTTTGCTTTACAGCATAAGAAATAACTCTGAGAAAATCTGATAATGTTGATCTCTTAATCAGTTTCATAATAATTTAACAAAGTCTAACTTGACCATCAGAGAGAAACAGTTTCCCCAATTACAGAGTATAAACCTAACTATACTGTGTTGTAGAGTGGAATGGTTTGATCAGATAGGCTCCATTATTTGTGTTCGTAGCGTTATCTGGAAGCACAAAAGTTTGGGAACGCAGAACATCAGGACTTATGGGATGCTCTTACTGAGGTAAGATGTATGCTCTTTTCTTATGCTGGTTTTCGTCGATGATTCGGGTTTTACCCCCAGTCACCCGAAAAGCAGGAATTCTTTCTGCACAGTCTTCGACTTTTAAGAACCTACGACTGGATGTTCCAATGCCATATGTGTTGGGCAATTTAGTTTGTGTCAAGTTTCACTCAGCGCCACGCCCGTACTCATTTTCACCACAATGAGAGCCTTTTTACACCCAACCCACCTCAGGCTTTCATCTTACATCATGGATTGCCGTGATATTATTTAAAAATACTGTTAAACCTCCCTTGATGGTAAAACCTGACGTTCGGATATATCTAAACCTAAAAAGTCATTTGAATATATGACTGGACGATCAAAGTTGACAAAGTGATTTTTCTCTCTTCTAAAATACTCTAGTTCGTACAGTTCCTATGTCATATACTGCCTGATATTTACAGGAAGCCACTGGTAGTGTTCTGAAACATGGCATTGTGTACCGTCTCAATGTAATCACATCGGAACATCGCAAAATGCTCCACTTGATGCAGTTCCTATGTTCAATACTAATTGTTTACAGGAATCCATGGCGAGTGGACTCGGTCTGGACATGACCGAGGTGATGGACCCCTGGGTGACCCAGATGAACTTCCCTGTGGTCAAGGTTTCCGTCACAGCAACTAAAGTCACATTCACTCAACAACGATTCCTCGTCTCGGGTGCAGAAGATGCCAGTCAAGATGTGGGCACATACGGGTATGTGTGTGATGGCAGTTTGAGTCCTGGTAACATACTGAAGTCTGGCACCAATCCGGTTTTCGGTATCATAACCATATTAAGGTGCTTGAAAGATAAATTATTGAAAAATGTGTTTAACGTGATGAAGATGGATGGGAAAGGATTAGGAATTGTAGTAAGTAGTAGTTGTGTTGTAAACTATACTGTTTAAGAATATTTGTTGCAGCTACAAGTGGACGATTCCAATCACGTTCACCGTCAGCAACAACATTAACTTCACCGAAGAATACGCTTACGACAACATCCACTACATGAATGTTAATGGAGATACCCGTGAGTATATAAACATAGCACGGCTAGATGTTCCATGTGGGTTAAAGTAGGGGAGGCACGCGATGGAAACTGTCTGGCAAAGAATAGTATGTGCAGGCAATAGTCGCCGAAACCTTGTAAACCCAAGGTCCATAACACAACTGTCATATCCGTATTAGGTACATCACCATGGATTACTCAGTAAGCTTTGTTATATACTAGCCATCATCAAAGATGGGTGTATTTTGTTTTGCCTGGCAGTTTCATGTAAATGTGTTCTTGAAGGGATTGGTCATTAGTATTAATAGGGCCGACGACCGAGCAGACCATCGATCTATCCATCAATCGTCCGTCCATCTGTCCTATTGTCTGCCCGTCCGTCAGTCTGTCCAACCCTCCATCCAATTGTCTGTCCATCCATCCATCAATCGCCCATCATCATCCGTCATCCATCCATTCATCCTTCCCTCCCTCCATTATCCATCCCTCAATCCATCCTTCCATCCACCATCCATTAATCCGTGCACCCATCACCCACCCACCCACCCATCCATCCATCCACCTAACTGACCATCCATCCATCCAACATCCATCCATCCACCCACCCATCCATCCATCCATCCATCCATCCATCCATCCATCCATCCATCCATCCTTCCACCTAGCTGACCATCAATCCATCCATCCAACTATCCATCCATCCATCCATCCAAAACCCACATACCAACCCACCTGCCCATCCATCCATCCATCCATCAACCCAACCACCCACCCACCCATCCATCCTTCCATAAACCCACCCACCCACCCAATCCATCCATCTACCCACCCACCCATCCATCCACCGATCCACCTATCCATCCACCTATCCACCCACCCATCCACCAATCCATCCATCCCATCCATCCATCCATCCATCATCCATCCACCCTCCTATTCATCCATCTAACCATCATCCATCACCCACCCACCTACCCATCCATCCATCCACCCAGCTAACCATCCATCCATCCATCCAACCGACAACCCACCCACCCATTCATCCATCAAACCATCCATCCATCACCCACCCACCCACCCATCCATCGACCCAGCTAACTATCCATCCATCCATCCACCCACCTAAAATCCATCCATCCATCCATCCATCCACCCACCCACCCATCCATCAATCCATCCATGCATCCACCCATCCATCCACCACCCATGCATCCACCCAGCTAACTATCCATCCATCCATCCAACCAACCTTCGACCCACCCACCCATCCACACCCACCCACCCACCCATCCATCCACCCACCCACTCATCCATCCACCCATCCATCCACCCACCCATCCACCCATCCATCCATCCATCCACCCATCCATCCATCCATCCATCGACCCAGCTAACTATCCATCTATCCACCCACCCATCCATCCATCCACCCATCCATCCATCCATCCATCCATCCATCCATCCATCTACCCACCCATCCATCCACCCACCAATCCATCCATCCACCCACTCATCCACCCATCCATCCATCCACCGATCCACCTATCCATCCACCCATCCACCCAACCACCCATCCACCTATCCATCCATCCACCCATCCATCCATCTACCCATCCACCCAGCCATCCATCAATCCATCCATCCATCCATCAATCCATCCACCCATCCACCCATCCATCCATCCACCCATCCACCTATCCTTCTATCCATCCATCCATCCATCCATCCACCCACCCACCCACCCACCCATCCATCCACCCATCCATCCATCCATCTCTGTAGGCTGTATATGACACATATGTCATGTTCTAGTGGAGGTTGGTGTAACTGTCCCATCTGGCGGCTGGATCATCGTCAACATACAGGAGTGTGGCTTCTACCGCGTCAACTACGAAGATGAGATCTGGGAAAACATAATAAACTTCTTGTCAACCAACCACGAGGTAAACTTGATTAAGAATCTGTCTTTA
Source organism: Haliotis rubra (assembly GCF_003918875.1). Lineage (NCBI taxonomy): Eukaryota > Metazoa > Mollusca > Gastropoda > Lepetellida > Haliotidae > Haliotis > Haliotis rubra. The sequence goes on from NW_025767429.1 coordinate 463,004, forward strand.
CCGAAGTACTGAATGCTTGGCTGTAGTCTTTCACCTACATCTGGAATACCATAAGGCAGGCATTTCTGTTCAATTGTTGCAGTTTTTAAACGTTGTATACCACCATCCAACACGACACAGTCAAGGAAAAACTTCATTCCTTGATCCATGGCTCTTTTGTTAATAAACGTGGTGAACACAGATATCCTTAAGTAACTATCGTCAATGGTTTGGGACAGTTTGTAATATATGAAAGCAAAATATTAGAGAAAAAGGTTTATTGAGAAAACAGATGTGAAATGCTGGAATCATTGCCGGAGACATCTATGTAAAAAGATAGGCAGTAAAACATTGAGACAAGAAGTAAGTATCCCCATGGTTACCACTGCCAGCCTGTTTTTATGCATATTAATCAGAAATTAAGAACATGGAATTTAACGAAGAAGTTTAACTTAACGATCATGTACATCAATGATCTAATATCGTTCAACAACCATACAATGGCCAATTCCCTGCCCACCTGAACTTGGAATAAAAGAGACAAGTGAGACGGCCTCATGTGTTTTATATTTGGATCTGAGATTCAGAGCGACAAACTCCCCACAAGGATGTATTAGTAAAGGGATGGTTTCAACTTTCAACAGTCAACTTTCCTTCATGCAATATTTCAACATTTCAGTGTTTTGGTGTTTACATTTGACAACTTTTGAGTATAATCGAGCATGTTCCTTTCATGAAAGAGCGTCATACCACTCTTGCTCAGAACTTGTTCAATCAAGGTTACAACATTCAAGGCTTCAGTAAAGCTTACGAATGGTCGACATTTCAAAAATTGATGTATCTGTGTCAATACTGATGTCCGATGCAATTCTCTATTTTGCCAGGTAACAACCGATTAGTCTTTGCATTGATATAGGACGGTGCCACCGGTGGGGCGGGGCACACTCAAATTTTCGAGAACACTTGCTTCCATCAGAATTGTACAATCGTCTCTGCCTTCAGCAGTTTTCGTATGTACGTGGAAAGAATTTTGTCGATTTTGTTAAAATAATAGAAGGCGGAACTTTCCACTTACCGTTTGAATATACATGTATGCAGGCAGTCAATTCCGTTTGATTTGTTAAACTTTTGAATACTTTGGTACAGTGAGATTGGAATACAGATGTAACGATAAGGGACAATATGAAGAGCTTGGTTATCACTCTCTCATATGTTTTATTATTATTACTAATACTCTCTCATATACATTATTATTCCTAATACTCTCTCACATGTATTATTATTTTTCCAAATACTCTCTCATATGTATTATTATTATTATTACTAATACTCTCTCATATGCATTATTATTATTACTAATACTCTCTCATATGTATTATTATTATTACTAATACTCTCTCATATGCATTATTATTATTCCTAATACTCTCTCATATGTATTATTATATTACTAATACTCTCTCATATGTATTATTATTATTACTAATACTCTCTCATATGCATTATTATTATTACTAACACACTCTCATATGTATTATTATTATTACTAACACTCTCTCATATGTATTATTATTATTACTAATACCCTCTCATATGCATTATTATTACTAATATTCTCCCATATGCATTATTATTATTACTAATATTCTCTCATATGCATTATTATTACTAATATTCTCTCATATGTATTATTATTACTAATACTCTCTCATATGCATTATTATTATTACTAATACTCTCTCATATGTATTTTTATTATTACTAACACTCTCTCATATGTATTATTATTATTACTAACACACTCTCATATGTATTATTATTATTACTAATACTCTCTCATATGTATTATTATTATTACTAATACTCTCTCATATGTATTATTATTATTACTAATACTCTCTCATATGTATTATTATTATTACTAATACTCTCTCATATGTATTATTTTTATTACTAATACTCTCTCATATGTATTATTATTATTACTAATACTCTCTCATATGTATTATTATTACTAATATTCTCTCATATGTAATATTATTATTACTAATACTCTCTCATATGTATTATTACTAATCTTCTCTCATATGTATTATTATTATTACTAATATTCTCTCATATGCATTATTATTATTACTAATACTCTCATATGTATTATTATTATTACTAATCTTCTCTCATATGTATTATTATTATTACTAATATTCTCTCATATGCATTATTATTATTACTAATACTCTCTCATATGTATTATTATTATTACTAATACTCTCTCATATGTATTATTATTATTACTAATATTCTCTCATATGCATTATTATTATTACTAATACTCTCTCATATGTATTATTATTATTACTAATCTTCTCTCATATGTATTATTATTATTACTAATATTCTCTCATATGTATTATTATTATTACTAATATTCTCTCATATGTATTATTATTATTACTAATATTCTCTCATATGTATTATTATTATTACTAATATTCTCTCATATGTATTATTATTATTACTAATATTCTCTCATATGTATTATTATTATTACTAATCTTCTCTCATATGTATTATTATTACTGATATTCTCTCATATGCATTATTATTATTACTAATACTCTCTCATATGTATTATTTTCCTAGATGATACATCCGATAAATCGTGCGCAGATCATTAACGATGCTTGGAACTTGGCAAAGTGAGTACACTCTCCCACTGGTCATCCCGTGGTAACTAAATGCTGTTGTTATAAGCTTTTATTCGCCATTCTGGTCTCAAGTTGTCATTACAGCGTAAATACTGCTGTATTACTAAATGCTGTTGTTATAAGCTTTTATTCGCCATTCTGGTCTCAAGTTGTCATTACAGCGTAAATACTGCTGTATTAGGATGTATCAGGGTTCAGTTCGCCGTTCATCTGTCATGTTGTCATGGTATGCTAAATGCTGCAGCAATACAACGTTCTAATGTCAACACCTTAATGAAAGCTGGGTGATCACTAACTAATACACAGAAAAGGAATGAGAGTGTCAGACATTGTGACAAGCCAACAGATTTTGTGACATATCGTCATGTTAACACACAGTGTACATAACAATACACTCTTCTACAGGGCAGGCCTGCTGGATCAGTCTATCGCCCTAAAGACAGTCAACTACCTCAGTAAGGATCTGGATTATGCCCCTTGGCGAGCCTTCAGCCGGGAACTTGGCTACGTGGAAAACATGTTAGAACGGACTCCATTGTATGGAATGTTTCAGGTAGAGAATTTCACATTTAAGATACATTTCATTCACGCTTTAAGAGATCGTGCATGTGACTTTACATTACAAACAATCGTCTGGACATGTCTGGCCACCAACCTACTGGGACAAGTTACCGCAGCTGCAAAACTGAGTCTCAGGTGAGTGAGTGAGTGAGTATGGTTTTACGCCGCTTTTTAGCAATATTCCAGCAATATCACGGCGGAGGACACCAGAAATGGGCTTCACATATTGTACCCATGTGGGGGAATCGAACCCGGGCCTTCGTCGTGACGAGCGGACGCTTTAACCACTAGGCCACCCCACCGCCCCCTCAGTAAGTGAGTGAGTGAGTGAGTGAGTGTGTGTGTGTGTGAGAGAGAGAGAGAGAGAGAGAGAGAGAGAGAGTGTGTGTGTGTGTGTGTGTGTGTGTGTGTGTGTGTGTGTGTGTGTGTGTGTGTGTGTGTGTGTTTTTGTCCACTACTTAATTTATGCATTATTTTACCTTTCATGGGAAGCCCGGAGATTAAAATGTCAACTTTGACAGATCGCACACAGTCAGCTATAATTTGCATTCAGTCAAATGCGCTATATCAATACCAAATACATCGTATACATTTCACAGTCTGTCTGTCTGTCTGTCTGTCTGTCTGTCTGTCTGTTGTTTGTTTGTTTTGTTTTAAACATATTTTATTCATGAGAAAAGGATTGGGTACAAGTTATACAACTTAGAACACCCTCTCCGTAGTATTTACATAGTATTATTTACATTCATTCAAGATGGACAGAGAAGAACAGAGCAGAAATATGGGGAAAAGGGGAACAATTGCAACAATTAAGAAAATCGTTTTGAATGACAAATATATGTTTGAACAATTTTAAATATGTTTTGATTTATGTGAACAGTCAGATCTGCATTGCCATGTAATAGTAACTCATAGGTTATATCCACATTTGTAATACTGCGTAAATTAGTCATCATGGTAGTTCTCTGTACTGTATATAATTGACAGTCAAATAAGTAATGATAAGAATTTTCACAAACATTTCGACAAGAACAACTTGTCTGTCTGTGCGTGTGTATACATTTCATTTGTGTTACAGGTGTTCATGAACAAAACAGTTGCCACTCCGTATTCTTCCCTTGGAACCAACATCACAGAGGACATGCCGCCAGTAGACAAGTGAGTGTCTTTACATGAGGTGCTACATAAAGAAGTTGTACCTCTTGTGTCGCGTGGTCGTGTGCATAGAGTCCAGGTCACAAATCAGGCACCGCCTCCGTGCTGTAGTGGTTAGAGCGTCCGCCCGGAGAGCGGAAGGTCGTGGGTTTGATGCCCGACCGCGTCATACCAAAAGACGTTAAAATATGGTACTTGTTGGTCCCTGCCTGGCGCTCGGCATTAATGGGGACAACAAGGACTGGTCAGCTCGGAGTCAGTATAATGTGTCTGAGTGGGGTATTCATGCTTCACTGCGGCATGGTATCTCAGTGGGCTAGCACTATAAAACCAGCTTAAGTCTGGGCTAGTACAAGCAGCCGCACATATTCATACACACGCATGCACGTCGTCACATGAGCGAAATATTCTCAAGCACGACGTTAAACCCAAATTCACCTCACCTCACCTCACAAATCAGGTGAAGTTAAGCAACGGGCTAGGAGAGTCCTTCATTGGGTGACAGTGTTTGGGTGATGGGTGACCGAGTTTCTGGGACTTCAGTCCTGCCCCACAACGAAGCACATGTGATACATGTGGTCTCACCTTATGCAAGTGAGTTTGTTCAAAACTGCCTCTGTTCACCCAGCAGAAAATGGGTACCAGGGGGGATAGTCATGTCACTTTAACCCTCTAGCGCCTAACAGGCAGCTTGGGTTATACCGGAGTTATAATAATCAGATTGTTCGGGCGCTTCGAGCATACATTGTGCATGGAGCAATGTGCATGATGAATGAACTACTTTTATTATTATTATTTGTTTATTTATTTGGCAGGTATATGACAGCGGTCAGTAAATTATAGAGTCTGTCCTAAACAATCTAAATGAATGATTTACTTCATGAACATCGATCTATGCAATTACCAATCGATGGCATGCAACAATCAAGTCACAGTCTGACCACCCGATTCCGTTAGTCGCCTCTTACAACAAGCATGGGTTACTGAAGACTAATTCTAACCCGAGTCTTCAAAGGGGAGCCAGGCGTGTTTTTTTAAACCCATACCTTTTATGGCAGATATTAAGCAATAGCATGTTGCGTTTTTTGATAATGGGCTGGAGATGTAGGACCCTGGATAACCGAAGATGGATCTAATGTTGCAGGATTGAGATTGCTCAGATGGTGTCCATGGCCTGTAACTATGACTACCAAGAGTGTGTGGACACAGCTGTGAACAATATGGACAACTGGATGGCCGGCCAGCCCAACAGGTAGGTGGAACAAGGCTGACCAACAAACGAGAAATCAAATAAGTGAATACGTATTGCAGATTTGAAGAGTAATAGAAATTAATAGCGGGGAACATTTCTGTGTATTGAAATATACCTGCTCTGCTTGGTCATTGCAAATCTGTCCATTACCTTTCAGTAATGGAGACTTTCCCTGAGAAAAGTCACCATTACTAACATTGAATATTACTCATTACTAAAATAGAACAAACATAACTTGACACTTTATTGTTTATTTTGATTTTTTCCCCAGAAATTACAGTTAGTTGCCATTCACACTAACAGTAACAGAAATGTTTTTTTACTGTCATCAGACTTATCTATGTTAGTACTAGAACAGGCGGTAGAACTGGCTGACCCAGGAACTGAAGCTTGACCTTGCAGAAGAGAACTCAACTTCCTTTTTTGAGCCGAGTTGGTACGCTTATAGCCCCTCACTGTGCTTGACCGGTGCCCAGTTACCTCGTAAATCAATTGCTCAGTCAACACCAGACTCATACAAACGAGTGGCGGCTGTGGCGCGTAGTGAGTGGTTGGTCCTGTGTCCGGTCAATCTAGCTCTTGGGAAATGTCAGACACCGTAGCAGCTAGACTGTGGCGGCCAACTGTTTGACTGCTGTACCATACGTCGCCCACTGGATTTCGTAATGGTTGCAAGTAGAAGGGGTCACGCTGTTTTGGGGGGTGGTCTGTGGGTTAAATATTTTTCAAAGAGTTCAACCAAACACCTTTCTGGCTTGTCAACGTTCTCATAGGCCCGCACAGATTTTGCTTTACACTTCCGATTCTTAAGGCCCCACTGATTGGACTTAGATAAGACGTCCTCAGTATAGATCAGAACACGTCCGTGTTGATCAGACGATAACGAGAACTGAGAAGTCCTTCCGACGTGCAAATTTCGGTGTTCCTGGCCATCCCTGAGGGCGAAATTAATCCCCACCAAGTAGAAGATAGTGTCCAATAATTGCTTGTGGTTATCACTCCCAAGAACACATTTTGCCCATAGAACTTCCTCTTCCTCTGGCGTGATCACTTCGGCTTGAACCGGTGGCTTACTGGATGGATCCTTAGCGCGACGTTTCATCATGTTATCCAGGGTGTTCTTTATTTGCAAAAAGGCGTCATCAGTTAGGAACTTGTAGGCCTTGCCAATGCTGTCCATTTGTAACTGGAGACAGATCACAAGTCCATATAACGTGTCGGACGGGAAATCAGTGCCGTCCGTCTTCTTCACCTCACAGACAAATCTGGAAATAGTATAGTTCAGTTCGTCAACGCTCATTTCCTCCAGTGGTACCATAATGAAGCTTAGGTTCCTGGAAGTGTCCGCTGCTAGTTTGTTTCTGTTACTTTGCCATTCTCTGAATAAAGTTTTGAAAGGTCAAAAGTCAAATGATAAGATATAGAGTATATGATATCATAAACTAATATATACTAAACTTCAACTTTAAATACTCCAAAGTGTTCGAAACTGACCACAGACAATAAACTGAAACGGTCATAAATGTTAAACACAATCGCTAACAGAATTAACAAAACGAATCTGTACATGTTATTGTAACATTTCTGAAGCTTTCTGAAAATCTCTAAGAGACGAGTAAGATGAAACATAATAATTATTATAACACAATCACTTATAAATGCCAGTTCCATTTCATGTTCGGAGAAAGCATACAAAACAAAACCAGTACAAATGTCAAAGTTTACCGTGCGCGTCACTTTAAATACTTTTCAAAAACATTCTAGAATTATCATTTTAAAGAAAACATCCGAAATGAACGTGTACTTACTTTTTGGTTTGTAGATCATTCAGTATGTTGTCAGGAACGGGCTCGTGAAAACCAGCTCGTGAAAATGACTGCCACTGTGGGTAACCGACGTCTCCGACGCGTTCCCTCCCTTCTTGTCAGTTTCATACGTAGTTTAATAGGTTGATTGCTTCTCAGCGACTATACAAGATGCCACTAACTCGTCTTCCGACTGAGTGATTTTGTCACCAAAACCCTCCAAAACGTCACCAACAATAACTTTATCAGCAGTTTCATGTGAAGATATATCCGAATAATGCGTTGTGTATGTTGACTGGGTCAAAAACATTCCATCATCATCTGAGCTATCGATGTCCATCCTTACGACTGTCTTCTGGCACGTGGTTCAAGTAAACGAGACATACGGGTTTTCGCGCACAAAATCAAGTGCATTTTATACCAATTTTTATAATAATTGATGTTCCATATTTCTTGTTCATTTTCCATAAATGCCAACCCGATGTTGTAGCAAATATATATGACAAACGTGTCATAGCTACGCAGTATCGGAATGGTTGTTTCGTAAACTTGGGTTATTCGGGGTAAGATGTCATGTTGTATGAGCTTGGAGCAAGTCCCTGTGGCATGGGGATCAACGCTAGATAAGTGACCATATTGATAAAACATTAAAAGGTTGGCTCAAATACCGGTGAGAATAGAGACTAATTTCAATTATTTCCTCTACAGTTTGTCAAATGTTTCAATCTGGCTTAAAACTCTTTATTTCTACACATTGGTAGGCATTCCTTGTTTGCTTGAGGCACCCTTAGGACAACATCTATTCTGATCTAGACTCACAGGGTCATAGATTGGACGTCAGCAAGCGTGAACGTCTACCCTCTTGTTGACGTAACAGCGTCAGACGTTATCAATGTCGATGTAGAAGGTGATAATGTTGTCGGAGACATCTCCTAATGTAGACAACAGTTAGATTTGCAGGTTCCAATGCAGAAAGTCAGTTGTAGCTGTATCACGAGGGGTATCTGGTTTTAAGCATCCTGCGTTTGATGCAGGTATACGAACCGACATGGGGACACAGCAAACCACATGTGCTCCTATTGATATTGCTACAATACATATGTCTTGCCGACCCTTTAATCCGTCATTGTAATGGGATTAAAACAAACTGAAAATTGATGGAAAAAAGCGATCAACTTCATCAACAATATCCAGGTATTTGTTTCGTCGAGATGTATGTATACGTTAGCACCCTCCTCAAAGGTGATATGGATTTCAACGCTCGAGCCGTAAGGGGGGTGCTAACCTACTTATACCACGTGGTGCCGAATGGACTTTCTCCATTGCTTGTTGCACGTGCGTTTCCTGCACCGCCAAGGTTGTTATCCACATATCAACCTCTGCACGTGCAGATAGAAGGTTGATACACAGAAAATCAACCTGCCAGAACAATGGACATAACATACCCTAGTGGTATAAAAGGGGTTAATTCCTCCCAGGCGGAATTAAAGTTTTATCAAGATCTCATGGACCAATCAGATCTAACCAGTCAGACATGAAGGTAAGATGGCCGTGTGTAACATCTGATATATTCTGATATGTGACTCCGGAAGTATTTATTTGAAGCATGTATCCGGACCTGGGCAGTATGTACTATTGTACAGCCGTGTATACCATCTTGTATATTCTGACATGTTAACCCGGAACTACTTATTTGCAGCATGTATCCGGACCTGCGCAGTACGTACTATTGCACAGCCGTGAGACACGGAGGACTGGAACACTGGCAGTTTGTATATGAGAAATACCACACGGAGCAGAGTAGCTCTGAGAAGAGTAGACTGAGACGAGCCTTGTCTTGCACCACAGAAACCTGGCTGCTGCAGAGGTTGGTCTTAAACAAGGAGTTATTTTGTGGGGGCTTCGATTTGGGGTTTCAGTTAATTTCGTGACAATTAGAGTATTTATTCACATAATTCGATTATTTTCTCGAAAATCCGAAAGGATTATCGACGAATCGAGCATAAATCGAAATTTCCAGTTTTTAAATAAATTTGAAACAAGAAGAATATATTTCAAATCATAATATGTAATCGAATTTCTTTTTTAAAAAATACATTTATGCTACAAAAGTGGCACCATTAGTCAGCTGGACTGCCATAGCTCTTATTCAACAGGACTGCCTTAGCTCTTATTCAACAGGACTGTCACGGCTCTTATTCAACAGGACTGTCACAGCTCTTATTCAACAGGACTGCCTTAGCTCATATTCAACAGGGCTGTCACAGCTCTTATTCATAACATACTAACTAATAGAAAAACCCATTGAATGACATTTAGAAGTTATATACATCGATTCTTTAAAACTGAGGAGCACTATATTTCAGAGCATATGCTTATTGTATCGAAATGACACATGTAATGCGCCCATCCACTACCTCAAGAGCTCACATTTCCATATCCCTACACTAATCTTAGCGTACATTTACCTGAAGATATAGAGGATATATCTCCCGAACGGAACTATTACCTATATTATATACACTAAAATATCTTACAAGTAACAACTTTCTATAAAATGTTTTTCTTCAGCTCGAACTATAAATGACATGTTTCCCCTCGTGGATAATTTCAATGCTGAGTCCAACTCAGGTCTAGATTGATTGGACAGGTCCAGGTATCTCAGCTCAAGTCTGAAATTAGGCATTGTTCTTGGGTCCATTTAAATTATGTTTGTCTCAGAATTATATAAATGTTTCTCAAAGAACAAAGAACTCGATCTATACTTTAATAGAAGACTTCATTTCTGAGACTAAATGTCGGTCTGCACTTGCCCAGGTTGCTAGACATGTCGGTCAACGCCAGCGAGGTTCGGCCCCAGGACGCTCGGACCACCATCACTTATGTGGCGAACAGCCCGTGGGGGCGTGACCTAGCCTGGAACTTCGTCACATACAACTATGCCCGTCTCACTGAAGTGTAAGTCTGCATCATGTATAAGGACCCGTGAAGATCCGGGTTAGAATTGTTCTTCAGTAACCCATGCGTGTCGTAAGAGGCGACTAACGGGATCGGGTGGTCAGGCTCGCTGACTTGGTTGACACAGGTCATCGTATCCCAATTGCGTACATCGATGCTCATGACAGGATTGTCAGGACCAGACTCGAACATTTCATCGATCTAAGCAATTGAATATAGAGAATCTCACCCAAGTGTCTACTGATATCAATTATATCAACGAGTGTTGATATAATTGATATCAGTAGACACGAGGGTGAGATTCTGTTTATCATCAAAAGTCATTCATTATTAGTTTTCAATGAAAAACATACATCTCTCAACACTGTACTACCATCATCAAGTTGATGACGTCATAGCATTGTCAGGGAATTGTACAAAATCTACTGTCAAAACGATATCACATGATCTCACACAAGCGATGTCTCCTGTGGAGGACAGTTTTGGATGATAAATGATGACACGTGTGGACCAAATCAGCGAAGCTGATTCAACCTTGTTCAACCTGGTTCATGGTTAATACCGTCGGTTCTGTTTCCTCTGTTCACCTTTGTCAAGTAACTTATGTTTCCAAGTAAAAATCGTCTCCAGCATATCGAGACTCATCCGAGAAATCAGCTTCAGTTATGTTCCGTTTGCTCTGTTCACGTGATCATGTAAAATATTTCACAGAATTCAGTCCGTTTCCGGCGTGGGGAGACTTCTGCGTGAAATCAGCGTCAAATTCAACACTGAACAAGAATACAAAAAGGTACAGCTAGGGTTTTGTTTCGGATGTTTGTTTGTTTTTCTTTTTATCATCTTATTAGCTATTGAGTCCTCATTGTTAACGTCACTGTGGTAGCGCCGTCCATGTCGGTGGTGACAGTAGTGAGTGAGTGAGTTTAGTTTTACGCCGCTTATAGCAATACTCCAGCAATATCACGGCGTACACCAGAAATAGGCTTCACACATTGTACATATGGAGAATCGAACCCGGGTCTCCGGTATGACAAGCGAACGCTTTAACCACAAGGCTAACCCCACCCCCACACACCCCACCCCACACCCCACACCCCTGCTCACAGTAGTGGTTAAAGTGGAGACTATAATGCGCCATAAAACATCAACAATAAGTTACATTGCCAAATTAAACGTTTCCATCTGTTGACGGTTTTGGATCAGAAAACTTATAATGATAATAAAACTTAAAATAATATCATTTTTGTGTAGCCTTGCGGTTAAAGCAAAGCCCATTTCTGTTGTCACCTGCCTTGAGTTTGCTGCAGCATTGGTAAAAGCCGTATTAAACTCAACCCATTTACGCACTGATGGGATGATCGTGTCACCGTATTTCGATGGCGTGGAACGTTGCTTATAATATCAATCACGGGTTTGTCGGATCAAGACATGTAGTTATTTATCTTGCCTCACACATAAATGTCGTTTTCTGATTGGCTGGGCGCTCTTCTATTATTTTCAATGTACCCAGCGTACAAGCGAGTAACATTTTCTATGTACCCCCTGGTAATGCCGAACTCATTTGGTACTTCGTAGTAGTAATGCTTTATCTCGAATAACATTGAATCACGTGTGATGTACGGAAATTACCGATGTTTTGCGAATGCAAATCGATAGAAGGGAGATAACTCTAAATTAGTTTTTCTTGTCTTGTCGTCTGGTACTCCATACTATGATCCGATACCCGTGCTTCAAACAGTTCTAAATTACCATTGAGGTGTTCTGTAAGATAAATAGGTTGTTCACTGGTCCCTGAGGGTGAGGGTCCCTGAACATAAAGAAACATCGAGGGTACATCAACCCATGGGCCCCGAGGGACCAGTGAACAACTTGTAATGTCTCGAACTTATTAACTCGCTCAATTATCTCGTTATTCCAGGTTCAAGACTTCATGAACAGCGATGAGGATTTCTCTGGAGCTGGTTCAGCTCTCACTCAGGTACTGGACTCAACCAGGGCCAACATTGAGTGGCTCAGAAAGAACTACGACACCTTCCAGAACTGGCTGCAGATTCAGACAAGGAACTGAAACTCTCTTCATCCGACGATAGCCACTTATCATGAAGGCTGTTATCACGGAATGGATGGGAACGAAATTTGAGATCTTCGTGAACTGGATCGAAAATTTGACAAGGAACTAAAATTGTCTTAATCCAAAGATATGGACATGTATCACTTATGGTGTGATCATGGATCTACACGGAATGGGTGGGAACGAACTTTGATATCGTAAATCAGACAATTAGCTAAAACTCTCTTAATGCATATACAACGGACTCCCTCCATACCGACATCCCTCTAATCGGCCATTCCCTGTAAACTGACATATTTATTTGGTCCCGAATTTGTCCCTACATAATATCATATAAGAAATTCCCTCTAATCCCACATGCCTCTATTCCGAATTCTGACACCCTGGACCCAAAACATGTTTTTAGTGCAAATTGACTCTCTCTAAAACGACATAGTGTGTATTTAGCAATCAACATGCTTGTACGGGAGGTGACCTGCCAAGGCGTAATAGGATTAACTGTTAATTACTCACAAACTTTTAAAATGCGAATCAAACAGCTAATTACTTGTTCATTGGATTCACAAAGTGGTGAAATCGCATGTTAAGTTCTGGTAATGAGTTTATACAAACTCTCTCTAAACCGACCTCACTCTAAACCGACATTTTTCACCGGTCCCAAAGGGATGTCGGTTTAGTGGGAGTCCACTGTATATATAGTTCATGTATATATTTAAGACTTGTGTTACGTATCAATATTGACGGCGGCGAGTTTACTTATGTAGGAGAAAGGGGTTCTAGTGTTGTTGATTACTTTCTTGCATCTGTTAGGCATTTTGAGTTTGTAGAAATGCTAAATGTTGGTGATCGGTTAGACTCTGACCATTTCCCGCTTGAGTTATCTTGCAGGTTTCCTTTAAGCAGTCATGCTAAGCGTACTGTAGATTGTGATGACCATGACGCTGACTTTAGATTTGTCTGGGATGAATCGAAGATAGACTTATTTACTGCATCATTGAGACAGATGCTGCATATCAATGATAATTCTTTATTAACTAAACTTGAAAATTCCCATGAAGGGGGCATTGCAGATTTTGTACATTGTCTTCTTCATTCAGCTTCAAGTATGAAAAGACAAATGAAGCATTTTGATCCTGGAACTAGTAAACCTAAATTGAATAAAGCTTGTAGACAAGCGAGGACAGAAAGCAGGAAAGCCCTAAGAAAATTTAGACGATGTCGCAGTGAATATAATCGTAAAGGTTACTGCAGACTTAGAAACATTTATAAATCTTCTTGCAGAAAGTTCAAATATGATATCCAATCGTCAAGACTTGAGCGACTTAATAACTCCCTAAACAGCCCGAAACTATTTTGGAAAAATATACGTTCTCTGCAAAGTCGCTCTACCCCCATAGTAAATATATCGCAAACGGAATGGTTATGTCATTTTAAGAATCTCTTTTCCAAGAAAGATATTGCTTACGATGCTGACAATTGGTTATCAGATTGTGACAGCGATGTGCTAAGTGAAGAGTTTAATGATGTTGATAGGCTTGTGCTGGAATCACCTATTACGGAATATGATATACTGGATGCTGTGTCTCGTCTTAAAGTTGGTAAATCTGCTGGAGTTGATGGTGTTATTTCAGAAATGCTGAAATACTCATTACCTGACATTATGCCCTTCCTGGTTAAAATGTTCAATCGAGTATTTGATACAGGTCGTTTTCCTTCCGTATGGGCGCAATCTATTATTATCCCGTTATATAAAAACGGAAATGCACAAAATCCTGACAATTATAGGGGTATTTCTCTGACTAGTATTCTAGGTAAAACTTTTACATCTATTATCAACAGTAGGTTAACACAATGGTCGAATATGAGATTTAATACCGGAACCTCAAGCTGGATTTAGAAAGGACTACTCAACATTTGATCATATATTTACCTTGTATGCTATTATTGAGAGATATTTATCCTTTAGCAAGCGAAAGTTGTATGTAGCTTTGTAGATTTCAAAAAGGCGTTTGATTCTGTAGATAGAGGTAGAATGTGGAAATGCTTAAGAAATATAGGTTTGAGAGGTAAAATGTATGGTATCATAAGATCGATGTATTCCAATGTAAAGTCATGTGTCCGCTGTGGCTATGGTGTAAGTGACTTTTTCGATTGTCCTGTCGGTCTGCGTCAAGGATGTATCTTAAGTCCTTTACTTTTCTCCTTTTTCATTAACGAATTATATTTAGATATCATGAAGTCTGGTAAACATGGCATCCAACTTTCTCCCGATGTAATCGAACTTTTTATGTTATTATTTGCTGATGATGTCATTCTTATGTCCAGCTCTGTAATTGGTCTTCAAAATCAAATAGATATACTCTCAGCATATACAGATAAATGGCAGTTGAGTGTGAATCTAGATAAAACAAACATCGTTATATTCCGTAGAGGTGGTCCTTTGTCGGCTAGAGAGAAATGGTTTTTTAAAGATAAACGCATGAATGTTGTGAATGATTATAAATATCTTGGCATATTGTTTACCCATACGCTGAATCTGAATAAGCCCGTACTTAACCTGGCGAGGAGAGCAAAGAAAGCTCTTTTACAACTTCACTCTGTTGTTCCTATGCTCGGTCTTGTTCCACCGACTATTTACTTCAAATTGTTTGACTCTCAGATACAACCGATTTTACTGTATGGATCTGAAATATGGGGTTTTAAAGAGTATCATACAATAGAAAAAATTCATTTGCTTGCCTGTAAAAAGTTTCTAAATGTTGGTTTGTCAACACCAAATGTTATGGTTTATGGTGAATGTGGGAGGTTCCCATTGTACATATCATCTTATTGTCGTTGTTTAAAATATTGGTGTAAAATAATTAATATGCCTGAACACCGTTTACCTAAAAAAGCTTACAATATACTTTTACCTCTTGATTATCCTGGAAAGAATAACTGGACATCCCATATTCGCACCTTACTATTTAGATATGGTTTTGGTTGTATTTGGTTATCACAGACAGTTGACAATGCACTAGTTTATTAAACAGTTTCGCATGCGGGCTATTGATATGTTTAAGCAGGAATGGCATTCAACTATTAATGAAAGTTCTAGATATGATTCATATCGTCAATTTAAGTCGTTGCTTGAGCCAGAGTGTTATCTTGCTCACCTTCAATACAGAAATATTCGCAATGCTTTTATACGGTTTAGATTAGGCCTTAATGATTTATTAATTAACCGTGGAAGATATGTTTCTATGGAAAAAAACCAAAGATTATGTCCATTCTGTTTCATTATTGAAGACGAATTCCATTTTATGTTTATTTGTCCTGTATATGAAAATCTAAGAAATAAGTATCTACCGCAACTGTCTTTATCTCAAATCAACGTGAATCTATTGTCTTTCTTACTTTCCTGCAAAGAACCTCCAAAACAACACAAAGATGCTCTATTTATCTACAATGCATTTTTGTTAAGAAAAGAATTGATTAGTTAGAAAATTGATTATATATGCCATTGTCAAGATGTATCTCTTTTGTATATGGGCCTATGGCCTTTCATACAATAAAGAACTGAACTGAATTGAATTGAATTGAATTGAATTGAATTGACTGCCTAAGTCAGATCTTCAAAACCTGGATCCAAGTTAGACAATGAACGAACTCTCTGAATCCAGCGTCGTGTACACTCACATTGAGGGCCGTTATCAAGGATCTACAGCGAGAACTGGACCCTTAGTCAGACAAAATTTCTTAATAACACTCATCCTCGATTATCAAGGGTATTCTATTTCCATTTTTATCTGTTGAGTACCCTCAGCCATTAGCTCCTGTTTCGTCCACTGTTACATTGTAATACATTCCTGATTATTACGTTAGTGTTAAAACACAATGTTAACAAATGTTACTGAACATTACTGACTGAGACGACACTACAAAGACACTTCCAGTCAAATTGTAATACATTCCTGATTATTACGTTAGTGTTAAAACACAATGTTAACAAATGTTACTGAACATTACTGACTGAGACGAAACTACAAAGACACTTCCAGTCAAGTTACTGTTATTTCACCATGGTGTAACATATCTTATGTTTGGTATGACACTTTCTAGTAAAGCAGATTCTATTACTTTTGGGGGTGGGTGGGGGTGGGGGTGGTCGGGGGATAGGGTGGAGTGGCATCCAGGATTCGAACCCACGTGCACATTTTCGAGTATTCGAAAATAACTTGAAGAAGGGGGAAAATAACGAAGAAGAAAACAAATCTTATTCAAGAAATCTAAAAATAAAGACCATACAATGGAAACTGCGAGAAAATTATTAAAAGTTACAAGAAAGGTGTCGGCATTTCGAGAAATCATTGAAATAGCGGGAGTATTGCCGAAATTGTGAGTATTTTTAGATAAAGGTAAAATAATGTGAAATTAATCAAAATGAGCAAAATATAATCGAACTAGCGTGCTAAAATGTTCGAACTTTCGGGATTTTTGTTATTGAAATAACGAGAAATTCGGCTTAAAAAAACTTTTTTAGCACCATTAAGATTTTTTACCATTTCATTGATCTACCGTCAGTCATGACGTGCAGGCAACACTAATTCGCAGAGCACGTGAACGGAATTTTTATGGTAGCATTTTAAACAAACGCGCTGTTTTTGAAATCAGAGTAGTTAGTGGTAAAACTAGAAAAAATTGACAACCTACCCTTTCGTCGTTTGTTTTCAACCTAGTGTCTTCAAACTGGAGCACGAAGATGTTTAATTCTCGAAGCTCGCTAACCCATCATTGATAGATCATGTTTTGTACATATATAAATTGTTCAAAGTTTTTTCAGTAAACATCAACGTCTAATTAAACTTCATGAAGTTTTGTGTTCTTGATAACATGTTCAGCGGGTAAAACTCTCTACAAACTGCAAAGACTCAAAATGAACTGTCAACAACTATTTCCTGACGGTATGTGCACGACAGTTTCAATCAACTTATACCGCACTCATGTCATCCAGTCTCCTTGACCGGCAACTCAAGTTTGACAGGTGGCTGGCTGGTTGGGTTGTTGTTTAACGCCGCACTCGGCAGTATTTCCAGCTATATACTGGCTGTCTGAAATAATCGAGTCTGGACCAGACAATCTAATGATCAATACGATGAGCATCGATCTACGCAATTGGGATACGATGACATGTGTCAACCAAGTAAGCGAGCCTGACCACCCGATCCCGTTAGTCGCATCTTACGACAAGCATGAGTTACTGAAGATCAATTACACATCGGGAAGGTTCGCAAAGAACAAACAATAGATAACGTGAAACTATCTTATTGAGAATACCCTGGAGTGGAGCAATGAGATAAAAACGTATTAGAAAATTCAGAAGCAAACACACAAATGTATACTGAAACTGTAAATTGGTGGTGAGAGGGTATTGAGTGAGTGAGTATGATTTTACGCAGTTTTCAGTAATATTCCAGCAATATCACGGCGGGGGATACCAGAAATAGACTTCACACATTGTACCCATGTGGGGAATCGAACCCGGGTATTCAGCATGACGAGCTAACGCTTTAACCACTAGGCTACCCCACCGCCCCAGAGAGGGGCGAGAGGGTATGTTAAAGAACCACTAAACTTTGTTTTTTGTTACTTTTTTAACCATTACATATGAAAGATTTGTGGTTAGTCTTATGCGGAACACCAAATTTATTCTTTAAAAACTTGTGGTTAATTAATACCGAGCGATTAAAAGTGGCCAAAAAGTCGCCTGCTTCCCTCTCGCCCGCCAACGAAACCACAGACAGGTTACGTAACTCTGTCGCCAGAGCACTGCAGTGACGTCATATGAGGAACGATTTTCAGTTAGTTGTATAGAAAATGTGTAGCACGCTCATCATTTTGATGATTTCTCGACATCAACGACGACATGCCGAATCGTTGCTTTGTCGTCAATTGCTCCTAGGGGTCGGGCGATGGTGTCCCCATGCACAGATTTCCACAGGACCCCGCAGTTCGTGCTAAATGGGTTATGTTTGTGAGTGCGAAGCGAGCGTTGTGGAAGCCTGAAACGATATCTTACTTGTGTCCAGATCGCTTCACGGAAGTTAAAGAATCAAAACTACTTACTAGTTGTAGTAAAATATGCATATGATTGATGACCATTTCTATGACACAACTTGTAACATAACGATTTCTTCCTCGGAAGTGAGGTTGTGGTCGAAGTAACAATAATATTGTAAGTAGTATTATATTGACACCCACCTCGCTGCCACGAGAGAAATTGTTATGTTATACGCTTTGTCATGCAAAATCCTATTGGCCATCAATTAAATACATATTTTACTACCAGTAGAAAGTAGTTTTGATTTTGTGTAACTCGGTGGAAACAAACCTAAATACCATTTATCCTCAGACTGGCGGATGTTCCCGATAGGGCGCCGCCATTTTTAAAAATAAAAAAATCTGTTAGAATTAATGAGATTATAGTTTGTTTTCATCAAGTTAGATAATCAAGACTACTTTCTACTCGTAGTTAAATATGTATTGGAATCATAACCAAACGGATTTTGCATGACACAACTTATAACATAACGATTTCTTCCACGGAAGCGAGGTGGGGGGTCGAAGTCACAATACTGCGCGATAAATTTCTTGCTACATTCCCATGGTTAATGTCCACTCACCAGTATGTAGATACTAGTCAATGTGCGTCTTTATATTTGGTCTTATAATCCTAATTAGTTTATTATCATACTTGTATGCATTTTGAAACTAAATAAAAAGCAGACGATCTGCTGATACTTATAGTGAATTTATAACAGAACTGTAATATCTAGACATTTTATAGTTTGCCAATGTGAATCATAATTCGCACACACACCCTAGTGCATGTTGTCTGTCTCATTACACTTCACGGCGAAAACAATGATTCTGTTGAATGCTACGACAAATGAATAAAAACAAAATGCAAATATTAAAATTAAAACAGATTAAAGTTATAGGAACAATATCAGGCCATTACCTTGTTCGAGGAATGTATCCATCAATATCCACAAAACTGTTCCAAATGATGTGTCTTTTAACAGTTTAATATACGAAAAAGTGATAAATCTTTTCAGGTATTGGTGTATAGTCTCATTGGTCACCCAAGATAGCACACCTGGCAACCAATTGCATAATGTCCGCCTTTCTTTAAAACAGTAATTTAGTTAGCCAATAATGGGCAATCAATCAATGTATTGCCGGTTAATCCTTTGAAAGAAGGACGTTGTTTTTACGCAGACACCGACGCGACAGAGTGTATTCAGTATAGATTAGTAAATCTACATACATAAACACTACCTTTGACAATTCCGCTGTGTAAGATAAAAGTAATTAATCAATCACCGTGTTATCGGTTAATCCTTTGATCGATGTTTATAATGTTGAATATTTACTCCAGACACAAGAAATGCCAAATGGGAACCTTTGTCGGGTAATTTAAGTGTGTTACCACTAATTATACCTGTTATAAATTCATTAACTGACCATCAAGTGAATGATGACAAATAACATGTGTAGTATTAATTGCTGTATTGCATGTGAAAACTTATGGGCCGACACTGTTTTGAGAATACAAACAGATTTTTACATGACATGATTAAATATCGAGGTAAAAAAACACAGAAATGGGATCAATTTGGATCAGTCATTATACAAATAGGGCCTAACGACACCAATCGATTTTGACAGAATCGTCTATGAAAACAAGTTGTAACTCGGAAACTAGGCAAAGCAGGAGACAAAATTAAATGACAGTAGATTGTGAGAACATATAGCTTTCATTTTCCACAACAATTGTCACGATTTCAGGTTTATACAAGCCTGTAAACAACATAATTTAACCCCTAAAATGTAGATGAATTCTGCACAGGCCCTCCAAGCTATTCCTCATATGACGTCACAGAGTCGCGCCGCTCTGATTGGTTGAAATTTCGTTCGCGGGTGAGAATTGTGCACTGTTGTCAAAAAGGTCGATTTAAGTCAATTAAAGGTCGAAATGAGTAGTTTTAATGACGAGGTTTCATTTATAACGATGCGAGTTAGTGATTTATGTATTTTTACCCCCTAGGGTTTATGTGACCTTTAACATTCGAAACAAGATGTAAACTGACGAGCAAAAGAAACTTATCACCGACTTCACTGTGAGATTTATGAGAATCATTTTGCAAACAGAAATCATTTCTCAATGATTTGACCGAAACCACAGGGATGCACGTGGTTCCCGGCGTACATGGAGTGTATCTGTCACAGTCAGGTTACTTCAAGCATAGTGTGGGTTCAAAATTCGTTTTGCATATTCCATGATCAATGAAAATAAAGTGATGCATTTCTAAAGTATACTACCGGGCACAAGACGTAACTTTACCAAAAATAGAAACAAAGACGTAAGTGAGATTTAAGATTATTATTTTACAAACAGCAATCAGTTTCCAATAATTTGACTGAAATTTCATTTTAATGCTGGCTTGCATTTGCCGCAATTCATTAAGAAAGTGTCAATGGTTCGAAATTAAAAATACACAAATCAGAGTTCATTCAAAAAGTGCATAAAGAGTCACATAGTGAGACAGGAGTCTGGGGACACGTCATCAATAGCGAGTGTGATCACCCTTGACATCCATACACGCCAGCACACGTCTCCTCATTGACGTCGTCAGTCGGCAGATGACGTCAGATGGAATCCTGTTTCATAAGTCCAAGAGAATCTGTTCAAGTTCTTGTCGGTTCACTGGAGGTGGTACACAGGGTTTCAGCTGACGATCAAGATGATTCCAGAGATATTCAATGGGGTTTATTTCTAGAAAACGCGCTGGCTAAGGCAATACGTTGACGTTAACGTTGTGCGGGTATTCTCGAACGATTCTGGCGGTGTGAGGCCTTGCGTTGTCCTTCTGAAAAATGACTCCTCTTGGCTGTTGTCGAATACAGGGCACCACTAAAGGTCTCAACACATCATTCCTGTATCGCTGGGCATTCAGATTTTCTCGGATGGTAAACGGTCTTGTTAATCTCTGGCCACAAATGCCGCACCATACCACAACGCCTCCTCCATAAAATGGATAAACTTCTTGAACGCATATGGGCGTTGCCCCCCTCTACGTGGAAAAAAACTTTAACTGTGCCATCGTTTCTGAACCGACTGAACAGACATTCATCTGTAAAGAACAGTCTCTCCCAGTCTGCCACCGACGTACAATTCGTAACCATTGCAGTCAGCGTTGACGGTGTAGAGGGGGTGAAGGTCATTCCGTGGAAGGGGCGTTAAGCTCGTATTCCAGCCATACCAAGTCGTCGAAGGTCTGTTCGTCTCCTGATGGCGTGCCCTAGTGCTGTCGCCGCCGTTGACATCGCCGTCACAGAGCTGTCCCGGAAGTGGATCTGCTGAATTTAGCGGTATTTGGTCGGTATCGTGACTCTTGGTCTTCCCGACCTTGAGTGGACTTTGGTCTGGCCTGCTTGATGGTAGTAGTTTATCAATTTGTTGATGGTAGGCTTGCAGCAGTTGCAGGTTCTTGCCAGCTGAAGCCCCCATATTGGTCATACCGATCGCCCTGTCTTCTTTGGCTTGCTTAAGTCTTGGCAGATTCGTGGTGACGGTTTTGGTTACTGCATGCTTTCTCAGTCCTACATCGGAATTTATGCCACATTCATGCACATGAAATTGGAACGTCCCACAATTACGTTTCCACGTTTTAAAAAATGAACGATTCTTACGAAGGTTTCGGACAGCTCCGTTGTTATCGGGACCATTTTGCATTTTTGCGAATGTTTTCTGTTTGGGTTCAAACATGTACCAGCGTTTTAGTTTTTCATACAATTATTTTAAAAGTGATAACATTCTTTTGCCCGGTAGTTTAATAAGTAAAATTTATCATACAGTGGATAGTGTTCTCGGCAGGATAAAGCCAACGGATATTTTCGGTATCCGTTGGGGTCATATACGGATATCGATGCAAATTAGAGAGGTCATATTCAAATTTCAGGGACTACTTTCAAAGTGTAAACAAAAATGGGCAAAGTTCGAGGATATACTGGACAAATACTGAAAAACAGGAATAGATATGATATATTTGAATTAGCATACTAATATGGTTAAAACACGATTTCTGTACTTTGGAAAGAGCCTGAGTCTCTCGATCCCGGTTCTATTAGATAAAGGACAGTCTTGCCTCAACCCAGCTGTTTCCAAATAGTGAAATAAGCAATAACAGTGCAATGTACTTGACTCTTATGAGTGGCACACGTGACAGTGAGTGGCTTGAGCGTGAACAATATGTGTGTGATGCTTCACTGGTTTAACAGCGCGTCTATATGTACACACGTAGTATTGAATTTCAAACCATCAAAGCAAGTGATAGCATGAAACACTGATAATAGTAAATGACAGTGTTGTTGTAACTAGACCATAGACCATCCTTGAGGGCAGAGACTGCATATGCCTCCATACAAATAGGTCGGTCAATAACCTACCCTACACGGAGGCCTTCGTGTTGTTGCTAGGCAAGTGTTCGTTGTTTACGAGAGTGCGTACACAAGTAGTGTCCATAGCACACCTGTAGCGTTCAAGGACAAGGTAGGTGTGTGATGAAAATGTCCATATCAGTTCATGGTGACATATTCTTATGATTGTATGATGTCTATCGTGTTCGTGCCAACGTTATCTAATATGTAAATATGTTCGCGAATTACCCCTGTTTTTGATGTGTTTTTTGTGTGTGTGTTTTGTTTTGTTTTGTTTGTTTGTTTGTTTGTTTGTTTGTTTGTTGTGGGTTTTGTTGGGTTGCTTTTTTTTCTTTTCTTTTTTGTTGTTGTTGTTGTTGTTTTTGTTTTTTTTGGGGGGGTTGAGTCCCATCCGGGATTCGAACCCACACCCTCAGAGTCAGTCACCTAATCACCTGGTAGGATGAGATGGTGATGTGACTGTTAACCTACCAGCGACTCACAGCAAGTCAGGGTTATGTACTCCTGGGCTGTTTATTCCCGGGGGAAGCTAAATTATGAAACTTTAGAGTTCACTGAGATTACAAGAATGAGTTCACTGAACCACAGCACGGATAATAACCATTCTTACGGTTTGTACTGGCACGATATTTATATGCTCATTACTCAGTATTACCTGTTTATGTGCTAAATATTTATAATTTGTGCCAATGTATTTTATTCGGATGAAATACTTCACCGTTTCTCTTGGATACTGGAACGTCACGTCACATACTGTAAGTCTATCTACTTTTTTAGCAATGAGCATCGTGTTGTGCAACCATGAGTGTTGATATCCAGAGTGAAGACAGGATCTTAGCAGAATGCTGGTGCTGCAATGTGAGATGACTGAGACTCGCACCCTTGCATGTATACCAAACACTTGTAGAAATGTATGTACGAAGCTGCATTCGTCCACGCTGTCCCAGAAGCTTCCGGTTTACTCTTGACACCTGGATATAAACTAAGCTGCAAAAGAAAGTATAGGTCGGAAAACGTCAATTTACTGTGAAAGTGTTGATAGCTGGTTGAAAGTATGCATTCAGACAGTTGTCCCCAAGCACAAGGATGCAAAATCGCATCTCCCAAACACATCATGACCAGTGGTGCCACGCTGCACCAGAAAATGGTAAAACACGTGCAAAGGCTGCAGAGGGAGATGCACGTGCCGAATTGGCGTATAAATAAGGTGAAACCATGGGTTGACAACACAGTTGACAAAAGCACACAATCGATATGCCTAGACTGACAAGAGAGGAGCGAGAGAGGGCGATTGGTATGCACCAGATGGGGGGCAACACAGGTCCAGATTGCATGAAGGTACGGTTGCACGCCTTTAACGGTATCCAGGCTGCTGCAACGTTACCGACAGACAGGAAGGACTGTAGGCAGACCCAGAACGGAAAGACCACGTGTCACAACACCCCAGGAAGATCGTCGAATTCGAACAATTCACTTACGCAACAGGTTCGTCACGGCGACGGCGACGGCGACGGCGACGGCGACGGCTGCAACAGCGCTGGGACATCGCATCAGCCAACGCACAGTACTCCGACGACTTCGTGCTGCAGGAATCAGAGCCTACCGTCCCTTCCGAGGAATGTTCCTGACAGCACAACATCGAGGCCGAAGGGTACAATGGGCGAGGCAAGTTCGAATCTGGCAAGTGCGAGAATGGCGCCAAGTACTGTTTTCTGACGAGAGTCGTTTCCAGTTGTTCCAGAACGACGGTAGACAACGAGTTTATCGCCGAAGAGGTGAACGTTTAGCTCCACCATGCATCCGAGAGGTCCATCCGTTCGGAGGGGGAGGTGTTATGGTCTGGGGAGGCATCTGTGGTGAACAGAAGACTGACCTGGTCATTGTGCAAGGGAACCTGAATGCTGTTTAGTACAGAGAGCAGGTTCTGCGCCCAGTTGTGCTTCCATTCTTGTGGAACCAGCCACAGAGGATAGTGTTTTAACATGACAATGCCAGACCCAACACAGCAAGATTGACACAGGACTTCCTCAACCGCCACAATGTTGATGTTCTCCCTTGGCCTGCCTGTTCACCCGACGTGAACCCCATAGAGCATCTGTGGGACCATCTGGGCAGACGGTTAAGGAATCGTCAACAACCCCCAGTGACGAGAGATGAGATGGAACGTTCCCTGAGAGAAGAGTGGCAGAGAATCCCACCACCCGTCATCAGACGCCTGACGTCATCAATGAGACGACGCGTCATGGCATGCATTGATGCACGTGGGGGTCATACACAGTATTGAGACATGTTCTGTTTGTTGTGTAAACTTGGACAATGATTGACAATCATGTGTGGTTCTAAAGACATCGCTGAAAAATGGGTTGTTGTACCCCACCATTGTTCAACTAGCGCCCACATGTTATGTGTTGCCTGTATTCCAATCATTTTGTGGCCTAATAATGATCATTAACCCTTCTTTCACGATATACACACGCTTCGCCAATTTGATTTGTTGTGTTTTGTTTACCACTCATCAAACTCCACCTTTACTTTCTTTTGCCGTTTAGTTTAGTAACAAGAACATCACTGCCCCAAACTGAATCTTAACAGAAACAAGGTAATGCAATTACAACATTGATTTACACTGAATTAGACAGACATAACATTGCTTAACTTGTACAATCTGAGCTATTAGTCCGTGTAACGGAATAATGACCAACCGGCAATATGACTTAGGAAGTGACCAAGAAATAAATTACATTCCCAAAGGCTAACCTGTAAAATCGCTTCGTTCTTTCAGAATGTGGTCAATAAAGAGACTGGCGATTCTGGCCTTGTTGTCACTGTTACACATTGCTAAGGCTCAAAAAGTGTCAACTCTAAATGGCCCACTTCTAGGACAACGTCTGTCAGTGTTGGGCAAACCCCTTGACGTGTTCTATGGAATCCCATATGCCAAGCCTCCTGTAGGTGATCTTCGCTTCAAGCATCCTCAGCCTTCAGAGTCATGGGGACCGGACGTTAGAGATGCACGAAAACCGACACCATCTTGCTTCCAACCTGAAAATGCTCTCTGCACTTATGAAAAGCACAAACAGACACCCGATGATTACAGTGAAGACTGCCTTCATCTTTCAGTGTGGACGCCATCAGACAATGATGCCAATCTAGCAGTGATGGTCTGGATCTATGGTGGAGGTTTTTATAGTGGATCTACACGAATGCCACTGTATGAAGGAAAATACCTTGCAGCAGAGAATGACGTCATCGTTGTATCAATGAATTACAGATTGGGGCCTTTAGGGTTCGGCTACCTTAGCCCAGATACCATCCCTGGCAACATGGGCTTGATGGATCAAAGATTAGCCTTACAGTGGGTGAAAGACAATATTGCCAACTTTGGTGGAGATCCAACCCGAGTGACCATATTTGGAGAAAGTGCTGGAAGCGTCAGCGTGAGTCACCACCTGGTGTCACCATTGTCACGTGACCTGTTTGACAGAGCCATCATGCAGAGTGGGACTCTCACTTGCCCATGGGCATACACGGTGCCCAAAACAGCAAAACGGAAACTAAAGAGACTTGCTGATCTCCTTGAATGTCCTTCATCTTCGACAGATGCAGACATATATGATTGCTTGAAGACAGCAGATTCTCGTACGATGTCAGACCTTCAACTTAGTGGCTTTTTTTGATGAAGGACTTGCATTTGTTCCAGTTGTGGATGGGTACTTCCTTCCTGATGACCCAACAACTCTTCTGTCCAGCGGATCCATCAAGCAGACAAGTGTATTGCACGGTTTTACTGGAGATGAAGTTACACTGTTTTTGGCAATGGCGTTGAGGCAAATGAGAAACGTGTCCACATTACCCGAAACACTGATTTTAAGTCAGCCAGAATATGAAAGTCTTCTTTCTTTTGACTTTGTTGGCGGTAAAGGATTTGAAGAGCCTCTTCACCTGTTTTATGAAAGTCAGAAAGTGAGTGGGTGAACGATCCCTCACTCGGTCCTTTATTGTCCATGTATACGTACATTGCTTGTCAGATCAATCAAATGTATTTTCAGAAGCCATAGCTGGCGAAGCGATGACAGTGTTCGCTCGTCAAGCAGAGTAACGTGTCTTAGTCCCCACATGTACAATGTCTTGAAAACCTCAACCGTTTTTTTTCTGAATGTGTCCACAAACCATACTCGCTCACACGTTTTGAATGATACCTAACATATCAAACAAAACAAGTCCTTTGAAGTTCTCATATCTGTTTGCAGTGACCCTAACGCTCCTGTCCCCGTCAAGGTGAACTGGCCAGCCTCTGACAACACTGATCTCTCCTACATGGCCCTTGACGTGGGCAGCAACTTATCAGCAGGACACGGGGTAGTCCACCACGAATGTGTCTTCATCAACAGGATTCTACCTATGATTTCTACAGGTGATTTTGATACTTACTTACAAACAAATACTCGTAATCGTGTCAGAGTCGAGCCTTCTTTCATGAAATACTGTTTTCAAAGCAGCTTTGCGCCCAACTCTACCTCTAAACTGGTGCCATCGCTGATAGACGTATGCTTCAATACTTCAGTACTTTAAAGGCACGTTTGTTTGTAACCAGATGGCAACAGTCCCTCTCCATGTCACTCCTGGTTTATCGTTGTGGATATTACACTTGACTGTAGCAAGACAAATAATGAGTCCATTTGATGCTTTTCAGACCCCCCTGAAGGGCAGGAGTACTGCACGAGAGGATGAAAGGACAGCACCACAATAATCAAACCCCGAGGGACATACATGTCATTCTCATTATTGAAGCTGCTTTCAACTGTACTGGGGAAGCAACATCCACTGGAGTCTAGGTCGGGGACAGTCCTCAGAGACATACATCACTCTGCATGGATATTGTGACGGCTTTTACACTGCTGTGTCATCCGTGTCTAAAACCACTACCTCTACCACACCCAAGCATACTTCTCAAGTACGCCATGGAATAAATAGTCTAACTGTATTTTTTTATTCCTCACCGTTCCAGGTCAGGACGTCAATTTGTACATGCACCTACATTGTATAAAGTTTAACTCTCAGAAAGGTCAACAGGTAAAATCCTGCTCCGTTCAACAGGTAAATCAACTGCTCGGACAAGTCAACAGGTAAATCAACTGCTCGGACACAACAGGTAAATCAACTATACAACTCAACAGGTAAATCAACTGCTCGGACAAGTCAACAGGTAAATCAACTGCTCGGACAAGTCAACAGGTAAATCAACTGCTCGGACAAGTCAACAGGTAAATCAACTGCTCGGACAAGTCAACAGGTAAATCAACTGCTCGGACAAGTCAACAGGTAAATCAACTGCTCGGACAAGTCAACAGGTAAATCAACTGCTCGGACAAGTCAACAGGTAAATCAACTGCTCGGACA
Source organism: Haliotis rubra (assembly GCF_003918875.1). Lineage (NCBI taxonomy): Eukaryota > Metazoa > Mollusca > Gastropoda > Lepetellida > Haliotidae > Haliotis > Haliotis rubra. The sequence goes on from NW_025767429.1 coordinate 491,375, forward strand.
AGTCAACAGGTAAATCAACTGTTCGGACAAGTCAACAGGACATGTCAAATCAACTGTCGGACAAGTCAACAGGTAAATCAACTGCTCGGACAAGTCAACAGGTAAATCTACTTGGTAAATAACTGCTCGGACAAGTCAACAGGTAAATCAATGGAACTCGGATGTTCCTGTGTAAACTTGTTGAGAACTGCTCAGTCAACTGGTGTGTGAACTATCTGCTCGGACAAGTCACTTGGTACATGTGTTATCCAGCAACTCAACTACCGTAGACATTACATACTCAGAGAAGTCAACTGGTATGTAAACTATCTGCTCGGACAAGTCACTTGGTACCTGTGTTATAAAGCAAGTCAACTACCGTAGACATTATATACTCAGAGATGTCAACTGGTGTGTAAACTATCTGCTCGGACAAGTCACTTGGTACCTGTGTTATCCAGCAAGTCAACTACCGTAGACATTATATACTCAGAGAAGTCAACTGGTGTGTGTAAACTATCTGCTCGGACAAGTCACTTGGTACATGTGTTATCCAGCAAGTCAACTACCGTAGACATTATATACTCAGAGAAGTCAACTGGTATGTAAACTATCTGCTCGGACAAGTCACTTGGTACATGTGTTATCCAGCAAGTCAACTACCGTAGACATTATATACTCAGAGATGTCAACTGGTGTGTAAACTATCTGCTCGGACAAGTCACTTGGTACATGTGTTATCCAGCAACTCAACTACCGTAGACATTATACACTCAGAGATGTCAACTGGTATGTAAACTATCTGCTCGGACAAGTCACTTGGTACATGTGTTATCCAGCAACTCAACTACCGTAGACATTATACACTCAGAGATGTCAACTGGTGTGTGAACTATCTGCTCGGACAAGTCACTTGGTACATGTGTTATCCAGCAACTCAACTACCGTAGACATTATATACTCAGAGAAGTCAACTGGTGTGTGAACTATCTGCTCGGACAAGTCACTTGGTACATGTGTTATCCAGCAAGTCAACTACCGTAGACATTATATACTCAGAGAAGTCAACTGGTATGTAAACTATCTGCTCGGACAAGTCAACTATGGCATATGTGACACAGGCCTTTTTTCCCCATTTTACACAGGTCTATATCCCCCTTGTGACCAAATAAATAAATAAATAAACAATCAATCAATCAATCAATCAATCACATAGACAACTTCAAATGCTCATCTGTTTATTCTACAACAGTATTGACATGGATGATATAGTACAGCGAGAGGGGAATGTTTCAACATTCATCATTATCCAGCGATCACCGATGTGAAAGAAGGTATACAAGTGAACCAGGTTGACTACATATCACCGGATGTTTTTAGAGTCGATGGGAATCACGTTGTAGACGTTCTGTCACACTGATTCTTTCCGTGTGGTACACTGTTACAGCTTCCCATATTGCAGAGGCCCGTTGTTTCGAATTATGTCAAATAGATTCACGCCATATTTCTTCTGTAAATAGAAATGAAATAAAATTATCAAATGGAATCAGGTATACGTTCATCCTTAAATCACCCTCGATTATCCAGTGTAATACTATTTATTAGGACTGTGTACTGGCAAATAAATTGTTTATATACTGCTATACTGGTACCCATATTGTGATCGTATTGCTGTATATTGAGAGCTGCAGTGTCTGGCGGTAAGTACCACTGATTGTACACTCAGAGCCTATTTTCAGCACACAAAGGCCCCAAAAACAAATGAAACAGTTCTGATGGCGACCATCTAAAATTTGGTTAGATAGTTAGGGACGCTTTCTTTTTCATACAATTCATGGCATACATGTATACAGTATGCCGTTTTATCCCAGAGACAGTCGGAATACCAGACTGTCTGACAATGTAATTTTACTTTGGTGCATTCTGCTCGAGGTCGTCCTAACACAGACAGTCGGAATACCAAACTGACTGATAATGTAATTGTAAACATATACATGCCAATCACTGGATAGTCTGGACCAGACTCCGATATTTACTGAGTGCGGCGTTAAACATTAAACAAACAAACAAACAGATAAAGGCAGTACTCACGTACAGTCAAACTGCGTCTAGTTTATGATTTACCTGGGAACAGGACAGAGGGGGGCAGGTGGATGGAGGATTGAACACGGAGTCATCAAACTCGCTACTGAACGACCCCCAGCCAGTCGAGGTCAGAAAGTCCACTGTAGAGACGAAATGACGTCAATAGAACTTTACACGTCATTACAATATAACCACTTCCTTCCTCAAGTTACCCTCATCCAAGTGTGATGGGGCGGGTGGGTAGTTCAGTGGATAAAGCGTTCGCTGGTCACGCCGAAAGACCTGTGTGAAACCTCACTTACTCACCCAGCCTACCCCAGCGCACCTAAGGTGATCGTAAATCCCAAGCTTTAACATAGACTTACGGTCGTCGTAGCGCTAAGGTGGTCGTAACTCACACACTTTAACACAGACCTACCATCGCCGTGGCGCTAAGGTGGTCGTAACTTCCACACTTTAACACAGACCTACCATCATTGTAGCGTGGTCGTAACTCCCACACTTTAACACAGAGCTACGATTGTCGTAGCGCTATGGTGGTCGTAACTCCCACACTTTAACACAGACCGACGGTCGTCGTAGCGCTATGGTGGTCGTAACTCCCACACTGTAACACAGACCTACCATCGTCGTAGCGCTATGGTGGTCGTAACTCCCACACTTTAACACAGACCTACCATCGTCGTAGCTATGGTGGTCGTAACACCCACACTTTAACACAGACCTACCATCGTCGTAGCGCTATGGTGGTCGTAACTCCCACACTTTAACACAGACCTACCATCGGCGTAGCGCTATGGTGGTCGTAACTCCCACACTTTAACACAGACCTACCATCATCGTAGCTATGGTGGTCGTAACTCCCACACTTTAACACAGACCTACGGTCGTCGTAGCGCTATTGTGGTCGTAACTCCCACACTTTAACACAGACCTACGATCGTAGTAGCGCTATGGTGATCGTAACTCCCACACTTTAACACAGACCGACGGTCGTCGTAGCGCTATGGTGGTCGTAACTCCAACACTTTAACATAGACTTACGATCGCGCTAAGATCGCTCTGTGGAACATGGTCCTGATCTGAACAATAAGACAAAGAACAAATTAATATTTCAAGAAACAATGTGTGAGGGTGAGGTGTGTTAAACAACAACAACGACGACGACGACGACAAGAGGAAGAAGGACTGACTATCCTACACACTCACACACACACGTACACTTCCCCTGCACGTCAACTAGAGTTGACATAACGTCATGACATACTTACACTTGCCGAGACCAAAGTTTACACCCTGTAACGGGATGCAGGCGTCACTGACGAGGTAAACATGGCCGACTTTGTATTTGCCGTCATTCGACCCGAACTCTTTGTAGTATCCACGTGCTCTCAAGGAATTGTCTCCATATCCCAGTTTTATGTCGTACAAATACTTAGAAGAGTCTGAAAATATAAAGATCCGGTAATTATTAAATGCTGTCTCCAACATGAAAGATGTATGGCATGGGTGAGATTCATGATGAGACCTTCAGTAACTTGATGATCGGGTTGACACATGATGATCGGGTTGACACATGATGATCGGGTTGACACATGTTATCGGGTTGACACATGTGATCGGGTTGACACATGTGATCGGGTTGACACATGATGATCGGGTTGACACATGATGATCGGGTTGACACATGATGATCACGTTGACACATGTGATCGGGTTGACACATGTGATCGGGTTGACACATGATGATCGGGTTGACACATGATGTTCACATGATGATCGGGTTGACACATGTTATCGGGTTGACACATGATGATCGGGTTGACACATGATGATCGGGTTGACACATGTTATCGGGTTGACACATGTAATCGGGTTGACACATGTGATCGGGTTGACACATGTGATCGGGTTGACACATGATGATCGGGTTGATACATGATGATCGGGTTGACACATGTTATCGGGTTGACACATGTGATCGGGTTGACACATATGATCGGGTTGACACATGTTATCGGGTTGACACATGATGATCGGGTTGATACATGTGATCGGGTTGACACATGTTATCGGGTTGACACATGATGATCGGGTTGACACATGATGATCACATGATGATCGGGTTGACACATGATGATCGGGTTGACACATGTGATCGTATCCCGATTGCGTAGATCGATGATCGTGATGTTGATCACTGATTGTCTGGGTCAGACTTGATTATTGACAGACCGCCGCTATATACAGTAGCTACAATAATGACCACATGAGATTTCGCACAAAGTGCATTCACACAGTGGAGGTAATTTTAGCGCCATGAGCTTTATGCGGGCACTCATTCACTCACTCACTCACTCAATCTGGCGCTCTCTCAATCACTCGCTTACTATGTGCAGTTAGCCAGCTGCATGTCTTCAGTTTGTTTCATATTTTAGTACCACGCTCTTCAAGTAAGTATTTGACAACCTGAGCATCAACCCAAGCATTTGACACACGACGACAACCCTATTCGTTGCCTCGCCTCTTATATCAAGCGTGACTTACTAAGCACCTAATTATAAACTCTCGGGGGGAAAAGATTGCATTGCCCCCAACATAACAAATATAAACAAAAGCATAAACTGGACTGAAAACAATCGCCGAAACTCGACAAGCATCACCATCTGCATTGAATAAACATTTCTGTTTGTTTCATTTTTAGCTACCACTAAACATAGCTTATATTTTGACTGGTACTTCGTATACCCCTGGACAGCAAACCAGAAACCGTCAAATCTGGGTTCGAACCCCAGTGTTCTTAGGTCTGTCAGCGACATAACCCTGTTGGGGTATTTCACCAATACAGTAAACGTCTAGGACTTCGGAACTTCCTCCCACATCAAGCAGACACGATGTGATACAATGACGTTAGACACTAACTAAACGACGTTTCACCTCACTGACGCGTTTACAAACTATGCTGAGGTTTTGGCAAAATGACTGAATTTAATCATGTCAGATGTCTTGAATGAGAAAGTTTGCAAATTTAAAGGAAGTTGCCAATCTCATATTTTAGTATTTATATATTTGATAAACTACCTGTGCAGAATCTACGGAAGGGTTTGTCAACGTCGCGTACGGTGCAGGCGTTAGTTTTAAGGTTGATGACGTAGAGTCGCTTCTGAAAAGACAAATGGGGAATGGATTAAGTTGTGGACAAATAACCTGACATTTTGGACAACTTACACTACTCGGGTCTTTCCGTAACATTCGTCACCAGTCGCCACTTTCCGTGACCTACACCAACATTTGTCACCAGTCGCCATTTTCCGTAACCTACACCAATATTTGTCACCAGTCGTCCCTTTCCGTAACCTACAACAATATTCAGCACCAGTCGCCCCTTTCCGTGACCTACAACAACATTCGTCACCAGTCGCCCCTTTCCGTGACCTATACAAACATTCGTTACCAGTCGCCCCTTTCCGTAACCTACACAAACATTCGCCACCATTCGCCCCTTTCCGTGACCTACACCAACATTCGTCACCAGTCGCCCCTTTCCGTAACCTACACCAACATTCGTCACTAGTCACCCCTTTCCGTGACCTACACCAACATTCGTCACCAGTCGCCCCTTTCCGTGACGTACACCAACATTCGCCACCATTCGCCCCTTTCCGTAACCTACACCAACATTCGTCACCAGTCGCCCCTTTCCGTGACGTACACCAACATTCGCCACCAGTCGCCCCTTTCCGTGACCTACACCAACATTCGCCACCATTCGCCCCTTTCCGTAACCTACACCAACATTCGTCACAATCGCCCCTTTCCGTGACCTACACAAACATTCGTCACCAGTCGCCCCTTTCCGTGACCTACACATTCGCCCCTTTCCGTGACCTAAACCAACATTCGTCACCAGTCGCCCCTTTCCGTGACCTACATCAACATTCGTCACCAGTCGCCCCTTTCCGTGACCTACACCAACATTCGCCACCATTCGCCCCTTTCCGTAACCTACACCAACATTCGTCACCAGTCGATCCTTATCCAGACAAGCAATATTACTTCAAGCTGTATAGTGACATGCGCGCTTATCCAGAAAAGTAATATAACTTTTAAGCTGTATACTTACATGCACGCTTATCATACAAGCAAGACAACTTCAAGATATATACTGACATGCGCGCTTATCCATACAAGCAAGACAACTTCAAGCTATATACTTACATGCACGCTTATCCATACAAGCAAGACAACTTCAAGATATATACTGACATGCGCGCTTATCCATACAAGCAAGACAACTTCAAGCTATATACTTACATGCACGCTTATCCAGACAAGCAAGACAACTTCAAGCTATATACTTACATGCACGCTTATCCAGACAAGCAATAAAACTTTTAAACTATATACTTACATGCCCGCTTAACATACAGGCAAGACAACTTCAACATGTATACTGACATGCGCGCTTATCCAGACAAGCAATAAAACTTCAAGCTATATATTGGCATGCTCTCTTATCCAGACAAGCCATACTACATTGAGCAATATACTGACATGCGCGCTGATCCAGATAGCAGTTACAGCTTTAAGCTATATACTGACATGCGCGCTTATCCAGATAGCAGTTACAACTTTAAGCTATATACTGACATGCGCGCTTATCCAGACAACCATTCAAACTTCATGCTATGTATGTTACAACGATACGATTGTCTTGTCAGAGGTTTAGCTGATGCTTCAAGCTATATTGCGTACCACTAACAAATTGTCTCCCTCACTGTTGCTTGAAGCAATATGCCTTACTCTGAAAAATAACTACGTATAACCTTCGGCTAAAACCTTTAGTTTTACTTACATTTCTGTGATCTGATATGAACTTTAGTTCTAGTTACATTTCTGTGATCTGATAAAATCTTAGTTCTACTTACATTTCTGTGATCTGATATAAACTTTAGTTCTACTTACATTTCCGTGATCTGATAAAATCTTTAGTTCTACTTACATTTCTGTGATCTGATATAAACTTTAGTTCTAGTTACATTTCTGTGATCTTACATTTCTTCTGATTTTCTGTGATCTGACATAAACTTTAGTTCTACTTACATTTCTGTGATCTGATATAAACTTTAGTTCTACTTACATTTCTGTGATCTGATATAAACTTTAGTTCTACTTACATTTCTGTGATCTGATATAAACTTTAGTTCTAGTTACATTTCTGTGATCTGATATAAACTTTAGTTCTACTTACATTAGTTCTACTTACATTTCTGTGATCTGATATAAACTTTTAGTTCTACTTACATTTCTGTGATCTGATATAAACTTTAGTTCTACTAACATTTCTGTGATCTGATATAAACTTTAGTTCTACTTACATTTCTGAGATCTGATATAAACTTTAGTTCTAGTTACATTTCTGTGATCTGATATAAACTTTAGTTCTACTTACATTTCTGTGATCTGATATAAACTTTTTTCTGTGATCTGATCTACTTCTACATTTCTGTGATCTGACATAACTTTAGTTCTAGTTACTTTAGTTCTACTTCTAAGCTTACATTTCTACATTTCTGTGATCTGATATAAACTTTAGTTCTACTAACATTTCTGTGATCTGATATAAACTTTAGTTCTACTTACATTTTTGTGATCTGATATAAACTTTAGTCCTAGTTACATTTCTGTGATCTGATATAAACTTTAGTACTACTTACATTTCTGTGATCTGATATAAACTTTAGTTCTACTTACATTTCTGTGATCTGATATAAACTTTACACCATTCTTTTCGCCTTCTGCAGCATACTTGATAACTTCGGCACTTCTCTCAGATGCAGCATCGTGGTAAACCTTTGAGATCCCCTGTAACATATCAAAAATGTCGCTCCATATAGGATTATAGGTTTCTTTGTTGCTTAACGCCGAACTCAGCAATATTCCAGCTATGTGGCGGCGGTTTGTCAATAATCGAGTGTTGACCAGACGATCCAGTGACAAACAGCATGAGCTTCGATCTACGCAACTGGGATAAGATGACATGTGTCAACCACCTCAGCGACCCTGACCACCTAACCCCGTTAGTCGCCTCTTACGACAAGCATGGGTTACTGAAGACCAATTCTGACCCGGATCTTCACGGGTCAGGATACAGGTGGTATGTGAAATATGATAGCACGGATCACTCCCACATGTCCAACAATCAGCTGAAGTGGAATGAAAGAGTTGATGCATTCAGGTATTTTCTATAACCGAGAGGAGGGATGTTGTGCTGATACATCTTGTCTCTGTTCAGGAGGAACAGGAATTCAACATAGAAGTACAGTTAATGTATGATATTATCGATAACACAATTTTCTATTCAATAATCATTAATACATTTTCCTATCGACGATATTTCTGATTATCAATCATTTTAGCCAGGCCTAAATCATGATCAATGCTAAAAAGAATTTTGAACCCCAAATCACTGGCTCCTGGGGCGGCCAAGGGATGCAACCCTGTACAATGCTATCCGTCAAATACAAGTACACAGCCAGCTGTGCAGTCATGAGATGTGACCCCACTGATTATGACAAGTGTGGGGAATAATGGAAACTTATTCCACACCGTGATCTCTGACGATAGATTGCAGAACTGTGATTAAATAACTCCATTGAGCAGGGAGGAACAGGAATTCCAACATAGAATTACAGGTTTCTGGAACGCATACAATAAGTAACCCTGTAAAGAAAAGTGATATACTGCACATAGAGGACTGGATCCCCGGTCTCACCCCCACATCACCCCCCTCTTTCTCCCCACTACCCTCACCACACATACTAACACTGATTAAACTAACACTTCACACACAAATTCTTCCTGTACCGTGGAACCCATTAGCATGAACCTCTCATTCGAACTCACAGTCATAGGATCCTGCCACATCAAGGGGACATAACTTACCACTTGAGTTTTGGGAGAACCTTTGATCAACTCCAGCCCTGCCTTCAGTTGGTAGGCGCTCCACCTGTCAGGTGCACAACACCCACTTGCGGCGACTACCACAACAGCTAACACGGCCCACGACAACATCGTTGAGATTGTAGAGGTGACTGGAAAACCTGTGACGATTGAAGCACTTTATACAACGCAAGCAACATGGGAGATCTCAAACGCGAGATTTTGGTCATTTATGACATGCTTGGTTTCCTGACATAAACCTTCACATATGTCCAATTTTATATCATACCTAACAGCCTTCGTGTATGTCTGTTCTGTCAGGGCATATCTAGTGTTGTTGTCTATTCTGATAATGTTTTAGACAAATACCTTAAAATAATTTACTTCAGTTTTTGAGACAGGCCCTACAAGGATTTCTCGATCAGCATGACAAGGGTACGATCATGTTTCAAATTATTATTATGAAAATATAACACCTTTTGCATGAATTGTGTATTTTGTGATTTATGTTACGACATGTTATTAAATAATATCAATTCAGAATATTACTGTAGGGGACTAATATGTGTTACATACTATAGCTCGAGTTTTCCAGAGGGCAGATGTCAAAAACTGGGACGTGGGACGTGTTAGTCTATCAGAATCTCTAAATTATCACATGTTTCTAATTAATGCAATATCATGGTTGGAATGTTTCGGAGTTCCATTTAAATTTTTTTAAATTCAGAATTGAAGAACCGAACTCGTTTAATCGCTCTAGCAGCAAGTTATTCAAGTGTCCAAAAATGTATTTCGATAAGGTTCGCCCCGATTTTTCTAACTGTGTGCGCGCAACGCCCCAACTTGTGTTTCTCACCAAACTGATAAATGTTTCAGTCAAGTATCAGTTTGGGATTTCCTCTTACATTAAACTGATACGTCGTGCTATGTTTGTTTGTTTGTTTGTTGTTTTACGTCGCATTCAGCAAAATTCAGCTATATGGCAGCAGTCTGTAAATTATCGAGTGGCTTTCATCAAACGTCTTACTCCTATCTCAACACCCCCACACCATAACACTCCCATGGCACCCCACCCTTACGGGAAGGAATTCAAGTTTGAGGGTTTTACCGAAATGCATGCACCTTGGAGATGTAGAGGATGTTAAAAGGTCACTCACTCACTCACTGACACATCATAGGCACAATGTTTGTATAAGGAGGACCGATTCTTCTGTCAGTAACATGATGAGGGGCGGTGGGGTAGCCTAGTGGTATAAGCGTTGGTTCGCTCGTCACGCCGAAGACCCGGGTTTGATTTCTCACAATGTGTGAAGCCCCTTTCTGGTGTCCCCTGCCGTGATACTGCGGGAACATTGCAAAAAGCGGCGTAAAACCATACTCACTCAGTAACATGACCGGCAATCTTTTCCCCCGTCAAACTGAATAATTAAAAATCTTTACAGACACAAATAAATAAATTAAATTTATCAGAAACAGTTTATTGAAAAATTGATATCCTGTTCATCTCTAAAACGCATTGTCATATCATCAGCTGTTATTACATAACTATGTATTATCAGTTATTATATCAACTCGATATATCAAAATGAACTGGTGTTCCAGACTGGTGTAATATCCCACACAATATCGCTGCAAGCTATATAAACCCGGACAGACGGCTTCACGTCAGACTCACAGGGCTATTGCAAGAGGCAAGTTCAGTATGTTAAAGCTGTTGTTTGCCGTAGCTGTTGCCGGCGTGTCGGTCGCTGAGAGGAAATGCGCCAACCCTTCTTGGAGAGCGTATGAGGGGTCTCTTGGATTGGGTCTGCCTCAGGTGCACGAGCACTACAAGCCGCTTAAGGAGAGGGTGGGTAGACAGGCCTTATAACTTTAGTGTTCTGGAGGACATAACTCTGTACATGGCAGCAGGTGTAGCGCTCCCAGTAGGTGACAGTCGTAGCGCTGAGGTGATCGTAGCACCCTTACTTTAACATAGACTTACGACAGTCGTAGCGCTGAGGTGATCGTCGCTCCCGTACTTTAACATAGACTTACGACAGTCGTAGCGCTGAGGTGATCGTCGCTCCCTTACTTTAACACAGACTTACGACAGTCGGAGCGCTGAGGTGATCGTCGCTCCCGTACCTTAACACAGACTTACGACAGTCGGAGCGCTGAGGTGATCGTCACTCCCGTACAGCGCATCGACTTTAACATAGACAGTCGTCGCGCTGAGGTGATCGTCACTCCCGTACTTTAACACAGACTTACGACAGTCGGAGCGCTGAGGTGATCGTCGCTCCCTTTAACACAGTACTTTAACATAGACTACGACAGTCGGACGACGCTGAGGTGATCATCACTCCCCTCACTTTAACATAGACTTACGACAGTCGGAGCGCTGAGGTGATCGTCACTCCCCTACTTTAACATAGACTTACGACAGTCGGAGCGCTGAGGTGATGAGGTGAAGGTGATCGTCGCTCCCGTACTTTAACACTCCTCACTTTTAACAGACTTACGACAGTCGTAGCGCTGAGGTGATCGTCACTCCCGTACTTTTAACATAGACTTACGACAGTCGCGCTGAGGTGATCGTCCCTCCCCTCCTTTTTAACATACAGTCGTAGCGCTGAGGTGATCGGAGCGCTGAGGTGATCGTCACTCCGTACTTTAACTTTAACATAGACTTACGACAGTCGTAGCGCTGGGTCCATAGACTTCTACGACAGTCGCTGAGGTGACGTCACTTTAACACAGAATTACGACAGTCGTAGCGCTGAGGTGATCGTCACTCCCGTAGCGCTACTTTTTTAACATAGACTTACGACAGTCGGTACGACAGTCGGAGCGCTGAGGTGATCGTCACTCCCGTACTTTTTAGACTTACTTTAACATAGACTTACGACAGTCGTAGCGCTGAGGTGATCGTCGTTCCTGTTTACTTTAACACAGACAGTCGTAGTTACGACAGTCGTCGCTCCCGTAGCGCTGACAGGTGATCGTCGTCGCTCCATACTTCATAGACTTAGACACCCATGAGTATTTAACACAGACGTTCGGAACATAGACTAGACTCGTAGATCATGTTTAATTACATTTTGGTCATTGTAAATGATGAACGATCAAGCAGACTTGCGTGTAAAGGTAAGAGAAATGTTTTTATCACAATAAAATACATTTCCACAGCGGTTTGGAAGGCTGAGAAAAGAAATATTTTTATTCATTCATTGAGAATTCATTTTTGAACCGAATGTATTCCAGTTATTGTCTTTCTGTTTCCTATATTCCCAGGGCCGCAACATCATCTACTACGACCAGCAGAATCAGATGACTGCGATTGTATCAAACATATCTGTCGGCGACCATCATGGGGACTTCAAGATCATCACCGACTATAAGGAAGCAAGTATAGTGTGTTGTAGCTTGGGTGGGTGAGTGAGAGGGAGTGAGTAGTGAGTGAGTGAGTGAGTGAGTGAGTGAGTGAGTGAGTGAGTGAGTGAGTGAGTGAGTGAGTGAGTGAGTGAGTGAGTGAGTGAGTGAGTGAGGAGGAGGAGTGAGTGAGTGAGTGGGCGAGTGAGTGAGTGAGTGAGTGATCATCATGGGGACTTCAAGATCATCACCGTCTATAAGGAAGCTATCGTGTGTTGTAGATTGGGTGAGTGAGTGAGTAAGTGGGTGAGTGAGCGAGTGAGTGAGTGAGTGAGTGAGTGGGTGAGTGGGTGAGTGAGCGAGCGAGTGAGTGAGTGAGTGGGCGAGTGAGTGAGTGAGTGAGTGATCATCATTGGGACTTCAAGATCATCACCGTCTATAAGGCAGTACGTATCGTGTGTTGTCGCCTGAATGAGTGAATGAGTGAGTGTGTGAGTGGATGAGTGTGTGAGTGGGTTAGTGAGTGAGTGATCATCATTGGGACTTCAAGATCATCACCTGTATTCTGATTGGTTCGTTAGCCCATTGAGTCTAATGAAAACCAAGGGCGGGTAATCTGAGATCGTAAGGACCAGGCGTGATTGGTGTAGGTGTACGTCGAGCCCTGTTGATGTGGGTGATGAACCAAGCTTTGATGGAGATCGGTCCAGGCGATCTATCGAAATCGTAAAGAGGTAGGAGATGTATAACACAATGGGATGCCTAAACTAGCGCATTCTGTAAACGTGTAGCATAAACATCAATACTTGCTAAAACCTTTTCCGGTAATATCCAACTGGTTCATATTCCTGAGACTGGTGTGACGATATCAGTGTCTCTGTGCAGGGACTTCGCTACACCATCAACGAGAAGAAAAACACATGCAAAGTCAAAGAGATCACCCGAAGTTTCCCAGAACTCTGCATTCCAGGTATGCGGCATCGTCTTTGGTAACATGGCGTCTATTTGATACCATATCTTTAATTAAGCAACTACGGAAAACAAATTATTTTTGAGAATTTTGCTCCTCCAATTGTCGTCACAAACACACTTTTAGACGGTATGGGTGTAATAAAAAAAAATATACGAGAAATTAGTTAAAGGGTTAAAGGGCCAAGTGGTTAAAGTGTTTGCTCGTCACGCCGAAGACCTGGGATCGTTTCGCCACATGGGTACAATATGTGAAGCCCATTTCTAGTGACAACCGCCGTGATATTGCTGGAATAACGCTGAAAGCGGCGTAAAGCCAACTCACTCACTCACCCACTTACGTACGTTCTTTCAGAGAAGACTTTGTTTCTGTATGTCATTAATAGTTCCAGAGTCTTTTATACTTTGTAGGACAGAAACTCTTTCAGAGAAAGATGACATTCCCTGTTTCAGAAAAGTGGTTCTTCCTGAATGCCATATCCTGTCCGACAAGGCAATACTCCTGTATGACATTGCTTGTTTCAGAGAAGGCAACGTACCTGTTTGACGTCCAGCTGGGTTACGCAGTGCAGGGCGAGAAGACCATCAGTGCCAAGGCGTATTTTGGGGAGTTGGAAAGAAGGAAGGGGAGGGTAGGCGTCGTCATGACGGTCACCAGTGACCGCTACCTCCCCGTCCTGTCCACTGAGTACGGCCTTGGAAAACGTATGTGGACTATATTATATAGACCAATAACCATGTGATCAATATGCATACACACAGTGAGAGACACAGACACAGACACAGACACAGACACACACACAGACACACACACACACACACAGACACACACACACACACACACACACACACACACAGCCAACCAGACAGACAGAGCCTTAACTCTTTCTTCGACTTTCAAAGTGTTGACTTCAGGCACTATGAAATACAGATTGTTAGGATACGATGATTTAATGATAATTTAAGACTAATATAAGTCATAGCCCAACACGAATGTTTCACCATCTGTGTTACGTCATCTACATCTCACGAAAACTATGCTCAAGGACCTAGATTTTCGAAGCTCTCTTAGAGCTAAGATAGTCGTAAGTGCCATATGTTAACATTAACTTACGACTATCTTAGCTCTAAGAGAGCTTCGAAAATCTAGGCCCAGGTAGACAATGACAAGGAATACGAAATCATTTCAAACACTGCTGTTTCAGGATCTTAGTTCCAAGTCATATATTTTATGGTGTTCTTCTTTGAGGAATTAATATAATTTAATACTCCACTTTTGATATATTGACCTGACCTGATCATATGATTATGACATGATATTGCATACTTTTACCTGTTGTCATGTTTGTCCAAAATGTTATGACTGGGGTATATATTCTAATGTATAGCCTTTTGGTGCCGTATTCATAACAACTGCTGGAAAACGATTATCTTTGGTTAATATCTTCCCATTCCCAGACTCACATCCCTGTGACCTTGATGAGAATAACACTGAAGCCCATTTCTGGTGTCCCCCGCCGTGACATTGCTGGAATATTGCTACAAGCGGCGTAAAACTAAAACACCACTCACTCGTATCATATAATGGTTGCTTTTTTGTCTACCAGTGATTTGCTTGCATTATACAGGCCTATGACCTGCGAAATTCGGGTTAGAATTAGTCTTCAGCAACCCATGCTTGTCGTGAGGGGCGACTAACGTGATCGGGTGTTCAGGCTCGCTGACGTGGTTGACACATGCAGCGTATCCCAATTGTGTAGATCGATGTTCATTATGTTGATCACTGGATTGTCTGGTCCAGTCTTGATTATTGACAGACTGCCGCCATATGGCTGGAATATTGCTGAGTGCGGCGTTAAACAAACAAACAAACAAACAAAACAAACAATAGATCTATGATAACTTATTAAAAAATATTTACTTATACAGATATTCAGGTTTTGTGCCAAAATATATTTTAAATTTTTCGTATCCAATTTCGTTCCCAAAATAGCACAACTGTATTCTCCCGTAAGTGTATTATTACAATATCTAGAAAAATAGGTAACATATTGCACCTGCTGACTGTCTGAAAATAATACTGCATAAATTGCCTGTAACTATAGTTACAGTAAAATATGTATTCACTTTGGCATGTTATCAATATCAAAGTATATATATTTACATTTTTTCCAAATGAGAAAATTTAAATATGAATTGAACAAATTTGGTGACAGATGTTTTCATTGCTTCACGCTTTTTGCCAATAAAATATACTCTGATATTTCTGAGTAACATCGTATGAGTCCATTCCTCGTAACATTTAATATTTAAACCTTAAACATCTACGTATTCCCCGTACTTAGTCAATTTTAGTCAAAGACCTTCCCTGCATCCTGATCCTTTCTGTTTGACACCCATAAAAGGTCATGACGCTGAACATAGCAGACAGTTTAAATGCACCCATGGACAAGCGAATCCTGCTTCGCTTTGGTGGTGAGTGGATCCAGAATGGCGAGGTGATGCCCTGGGTTGTCGAGGATGATAATAGCAATAATGAATAAATGAGAAATTATAATGTCCACAATATTTTTCCATGTGCAACACACATGCTCATAGCGCTAACACATCTGACTGTTATTACCCCGGATAACCCAAGCTGCCTGTGAGGCGCTGGAAGGTTAGTTATCCCACCAGGTACCCATTTTCTGAGGATGATCTGCAGTCGATTACTGATGATTTTTGCAGACAAATACCTCCTGTCGACTCTGTTTGGAAATATAGCAGACCCTATACCCACTGATGAAACTGGTGTCTTCACTGTACCTTCAATCTGTGACATCAAGGTAAGAGTGAGAGAGTGAGTGAGTGAGTTTAGTTTAATCTGTTCTGTGTCATTAGCAGCGTGTCAACGTTCAGCGAAGTGGTAAGTTGGTTGATATACCCTAGCATTGGTATCACGCTGATTGCCACCACCCACCTTCTATATCACGCTGATTGCCATCACTCACCTTCTATATCACGCTGATTGCCATCACTCACCTTCTATTTCACGCTGATTGCCACCACTCACCTTCTATATCACGCTGATTGCCACAACTCACCTTCTATTTCACGCTGATTGCCACCACTCACCTTCTATATCACGTTGATTGCCACCACCTACCTTCTATATCACGCTGATTGCCAGCACTCACCTTCTATATCACGCTGATTGCCACCACCCACCTTCTATATCACGCTGATTGCCATCACTCACCTTCTATATCACGCTGATTGCCACCACTCACCTTCTATATCACGCTGATTGCCATCACCCACCTTCTATATCACGCTGATTGCCATCACTCACCTTCTATTTCACGCTGATTGCCACCACTCACCTTCTATATCACGCTGATTGCCACCACTCACCTTCTATTTCACGCTGATTGCCACCACTCACCTTCTATATCACGTTGATTGCCACCACCTACCTTCTATATCACGCTGATTGCCACCACCCACCTTCTATATCACGCTGATTGCCATCACTCACCTTCTATATCACGCTGATTGCCACCACTCACCTTCTATATCACGCTGATTGCCATCACCCACCTTCTATATCACGCTGATTGCCATCACTCACCTTTCTATATCACGCTGATTGCCATCACCACCTTCTATATCACGCTGATTGCCACCACTCACCTTCTATATCACGCTGATTGTCATCACCACCTTCTATATCACGCTGATTGCCACCACCTCACCTTCTATATCACGCTGATTGCCATCACTCACCTTCTATATCACGCTGATTGCCACCACCCACCTTCTATATCACGCTGATTGCCATCACCCACCTTCTATATCACGCTGATTGCCACCACTCACCTTCTATATCACGCTGATTGCCATCACCCACCTTCTATATCACGCTGATTGCCATCACTCACCTTCTATATCACGCTGATTGCCATCACTCACCTTCTATATCACGCTGATTGCCATCACTCACCTTCTATATCACGCTGATTGCCATCACTCACCTTCTATATCACGCCATCACTCACCTTCTATATCACGCTGATTGCCACCACTCACCTTCTATATCACGCTGATTGCCACCACTCACCTTCTATATCACGCTGATTGCCATCACTCACCTTCTATTTCACGCTGATTGCCATCACTCACCTTCTATATCACGCTGATTGCCACCACCCACCTTCTATATCACGTTGATTGCCATCACTCACCTTCTATTTCACGCTGATTGCCATCACTCACCTTCTATATCACGCTGATTGCCACCACCCACCTTCTATATCACGCTGATTGCCACCACTCACCTTCTATTTCACGCTGATTGCCACCACCCACCTTCTATATCACGCTGATTGCCACCACCCACCTTCTATATCACGCTGATTGCCATCACTCACCTTCTATATCACGCTGATTGCCACCACTCACCTTCTATATCACGCTGATTGCCATCACTCACCTTCTATATCACGCTGATCGCCATCACTCACCTTCTATATCACGCTGATTGCCATCACTCACCTTCTATATCACGCTGATTGCCACCACCCACCTTCTATATCACGCTGATTGCCATCACTCACCTTCTATTTCACGCTGATTGCCACCACTCACCTTCTATATCACGCTGATTGCCACCACTCACCTTCTATATCACGCTGATTGCCACCACTCACCTTCTATATCACGCTGATTGCCATCACTCACCTTCTATATCACGCTGATTGCCATCACTCACCTTCTATATCACGCCATCACTCACCTTCTATATCACGCTGATTGCCACCACTCACCTTCTATATCACGCTGATTGCCACCACCCACCTTCTATATCACGCTGATTGCCATCACTCACCTTCTATATCACGCTGATTGCCATCACTCACCTTCTATATCACGCCATCACTCACCTTCTATATCACGCTGATTGCCACCACTCACCTTCTATATCACGCTGATTGCCACCACCCACCTTCTATATCACGCTGATTGCCATCACTCACCTTCTATATCACGCTGATTGCCATCACTCACCTTCTATATCACGCTGATTGCCATCACTCACCTTCTATATCACGCCATCACTAACCTTCTATATCACGCTGATTGCCATCACTCACCTTCTATATCACGCTGATTGCCATCACTCACCTTCTATATCACGCTGATTGCCATCACTCACCTTCTATATCACGCTGATTGCCATCACTCACCTTCTATATCACGCCATCACTCACCTTCTATATCACGCTGATTGCCATCACTCACCTTCTATATCACGCTGATTGCCATCACTCACCTTCTATATCACGCTGATTGCCATCACTCACCTTCTATATCACGCTGATTGCCATCACTCACCTTCTATATCACGCCATCACTCACCTTCTATATCACGCTGATTGCCACCACTCACCTTCTATATCACGCTGATTGCCACCACCGACCTTCTATATCACGCTGATTGCCATCACTCACTTTCTATATCACGCTGATTGCCATCACTCACCTTCTATATCACGCCACCACTCACCTTCTATATCACGCTGATTGCCATCACTCACCTTCTATATCACGCTGATTGCCACCACTCACCTTCTATATCACGCTGATTGCCACCACCCACCTTCTACATCACGCCTAAGGGAGATCACCATGCACAGAGACCTGCATCACCCAGGACGGCTGCACTGAAACCTAAAATGGTTATAACTTCCCATTTTCATACCAACACAGGATAAAGTTTTTACTTTTTCTCTCCTTTAAAAATATAATTTCATTAGTGTGAAAATATGTCTTAATGTGTATTTATATATGCGTGCGTGCGTATGCACCTCTTATGACGCTGTTTCCGGATTAATTGTAACATAATTCACTTAAGTGGGTATGACTGACTCCGATTGTATCATGGCCCTGACACCACACACAGTTAATCATCTTTTGTAGCTTTACCAAGATGAAGAGCTCAACGTCTTCCTCGGACCTGTTGCCAAGATGCTTCTTGATGAGATTGCCTGAAGCGCCTTCAACACATGACCGATATTAGCTTCGTACTCTGCTCCAACGTTGACATGGATGAAGTACTACATCTATATTCAAGCCATCTGCATCATTGATGTTACATTGTCGTGTTTCTTTGGAGATATTACTATCAGCAGAGGGGATCGTAAAGGCCCTTCAACACATGACCGATATTAGCTTCGTACTCTGCTCCAACGTTGACATGGATGATGTATTACTGTAGCTACATCTATATTAAAGGCATCTGCATCATTGATATTACATTGTCGTGTTTCTTTTGAGATATTACTATCAGCAGAGGGGCTCTTAAAGCGCCTTCAACACATGACCGATATTAGCTTCGTACTCTGCTCCAACGTTGACATGGACGATGTATAACTGCAGCTACATTTATATTAAAGGCATCTGCATCATTGAAATTACATTGTCGTGTTTCTTTGGAGATATTACTATCAGCAGAGGGGCTCTTAAGGGGCCTGAGGGCTAATTCTAAAAATAGTACCATGGTTTTTCCAACTTTCTAATAATAGATGTGTACACTTTACCAAAGAAATGAGATCGTTTCTTTGAATAATTATTATCATTATAGTTATATCATTATATCTAAAGACCCGTGAAGATGCCGGGCTAGAATAGGTCTTCAGCAACCCATGTGCTTGCTATAAAAGGCGACTATGCTTGTCGTAAGAGGCGACTAACGGGATCGGGTGGTCAGGCTCGCTGACTTGGTTGACACATGTCATCGGTTCCCAATTGCGCAGATCGATGCCCATGCTGTTGATCACTGGATTGTCTGGTCCAGACTCGATTATTTACAGACCGCCGCCATATAGCTGGAATATTGCTGAGTGCGGCGTAAAACTAAACTCACTCACTCACTCACTCATTATATCTAAAATTAGAATTTACGTAATCTGAGCCTTGTCTCTAATAGTACATTACTCTCACTATTTATGCCTTACACGTGAAGAGGTCTTCACTTTGCGACTGACACT
This sequence comes from Haliotis rubra, assembly GCF_003918875.1. Lineage (NCBI taxonomy): Eukaryota > Metazoa > Mollusca > Gastropoda > Lepetellida > Haliotidae > Haliotis > Haliotis rubra. The sequence goes on from NW_025767429.1 coordinate 511,732, forward strand.
GTTACCAAACAGTCATCTCCCGAGGATGAGACTGAAACTACAACTTGATTATGTAGCTGAGTCATGTACAGCAATGGAATTTCCAACACGAAAGGGAATATTATAAACTATTCATTCATTCATAAACAACGGTGTCCTTATCTAGCTTACCGCGAAATATCTGGGTTAGAATTGGTCTTCAGTAACCCAAGCTTGTCGTAAGAGGCGACTAAAGGGATCGGGTGGTCAGGCTCGCTGACTGGGTTGACACATATCCTCGTATTTCACTTGCGTAGATTTAGGTTTTTATTGTTGCTTTTAAAAAAAATTATTTATAGGATATTTATATAGCGCACATATCCACGCAATATGTGATGCCTTAGCCAGCTCGCCCACCGCGCCCCCAATGTTCATGCTGTTGATCACTGGATTGTCTGGTCCAGACTCGATTATTTATAGACCGCCGCCATATAGCTGGAATATTGCTGAGTGCGGCGTTAAACAACAAACCAGCCAAACAACCATCATTCATCATGCTGATTAATTATTAAGTTGCAGTGTTTACAGATGCGTGGTCACCAAACGCTAACCGCCTCGACATTGATTTTGGTTTTAGTTGATTTCCCTTTTTAATATATTTGTTGTTGCTTTTGGACCAGACAATCAAGTGATCAGCAGCATGAGCATCGATGTACGCAGTTTGAATATACATGTATAGTATGACCAGAAATTATTGAGAATTTTAGGAATATGTTTAATTAAATTTCTTGTATAAACAACCTTGACCAGCTATCAAGTGCTTGGTTTCATTCAAGAGAGACAACTCCGTTAATCCTTTTTTCATTAGTTTGTGAACAGTTATCCCCCTTTGTTTACTTGCTAGCAGACGACATTTTCAGTGATCTTCAGTATGGATGATCTAGAGAAGAGGAAGTTGATTTTAGTTTTATAACAAGGACATCAGATCAGCTAAAGTGATTTCAAGTAGAACAGGCATCCCTTTGTCCACTGTTTATCGTGTTTTGAAAAATATTGCAAATGGATATGGCATTGAGCACCAGGGAGGCGCAGGTAGGCCCAGAAAATGGACTGTCGGTGACAGGAGGCGGCTGGTATTCTTGTTTCTAAAACCAAACGAAGGAGTTTAGAAAACTTAAGGCTGGATATGGTTGATAATATATATTATATAAATAATCGAGTCTGTAAGGAGACAATTAGAACTGAGCTGCATGCAATGGGTTGGCAGAAAAGTCGAGGAATTCCATCACCGATCATGAAACCTGAACAAAAGGAGCGAAGATTGAACTGGTGCTTACAGCATAGAAATGTTAACTGGGACAATGTGATTTTCTGAGATGAAAGTTATGTGTGGCTGTTTCCTAATACACTGAAATTCTGGACTTAACAAACTGAAAAACCTTTGTATCAGCACCCAAAGTACAGTCCGAAATTTAACGTGTGGGGTGGCATATCTGTGTAAGGGGCAACGCCCCTCTGTGTATTTGAAGGGGATATGGACAATGAGCGGTACACAGATATTCTCGAGGACATTTACTTCCATCTGCTCACGTGTTCTATGGAAATTTTGGATTTTCCAGCAGGACCAAAACATCGTTCAAAGCATTCACAGGCCTGGTTTCGGACCCAAAATATGACATTATTAGATTGGCAAAGCTATAACCCTGACCTAAATCCAATAGAAAATGTTTGGGGACTTATGAAGGAAAGTGTCAATAAGATAAATCTGACAAATATTGCTGAAATGAAAGAAGAGGTGGTCCGATATTTGGACAGCATGGACCACGACTTTCTAACTTCTTTGATCAGTAGTATGCCCCGCCGAATTGAAGCCTGCATTGCTGCCCATGGTGACTTGACAAAATACTAACTGTTCACCTGTCTTTGAATCTGGAGTTATGTTCTGCTAATATTCACATTTAATACGTGAGTAATGAGTGGGGAAAAACAATTACAATCTTTAAATTCTCAATAATTTCTGGTTGTATGTGCAGTAATGTCCATTAAGACACTCCTTCCAGTTTGATATTGTGAACCTGTGGACTAAAACGTAACATTAATTTGGGGCTCGTCTAATATTTTATATCCAACAAACGAAGTCTCATGTCTGAATATGGCGCTCAATATGGTTTGACAGCAATCACTTTCTTTCATTGCTGATAAAAAGACGTAAGTTTAATGCGAACCGGCCGAAATACGCATCATGACGGAAAGCGCACGTAAAATCTCGACATCATCATTATGGAAACCGGAACAAGGTTTTTCTGTCACCTTTCACTTTGTGCCCCTTTCATGTGAAGCAATATTCCAATAGCTACAGCCTTTGGTGTTTACATTTCGCAAATCTTGAGGTACGATCGAGTGTGCTCTTTTTATCAGGATTTCAAAGAGCGTCATACCACTCTTGCTCCGAAGTTGTTTGATCAAGGTTACAGCATTCAAGGCCTCCTCATTCCCTCCACATGTCTACCGTAAAGGTTTCAAGAAGTTTTATGGTAGACAGGTGGAGGAAATTTCCAAATTTGATGTATCAGTGACAAAAATTATGTCCGATGCAATTCCCTATTTTGACTTATACCATACGTTCCCGAAATATTTCAAGTGAACGAATGACAAGACTTAGCATATGTTTAAGACGGGTGCCACCGGTGGGGCAAGATACGCTCACCTTCTCGCGAACACCTGGTATCATCGCTATTTCATAGTGATTCATTAACACATGCTCTGTCATCGTATCGCATGGTGATAATCACTGGATTGTGTGGTTCAGACCCGATTTGTTTACAACCAACATCATACAGCTGTACAAGTAATACTGCTGAAACAAATATCTGCTCATGATTTAGTCACAACTGTACAATGGACTCTGCTTTTGGCTGAGATATCTTATGAACGTGGAAAGGGTTTTGTCATTCTTTTATTCCACAGATTAACAGCATCCACTTTGGGACATTTTCTTCTTTACTGTATATTAATGACATTTATATGTATCCTCCATGTGATTTCAAAGATTCTCGTTTTACAAAAAAAAAAACCACACCAAAAAAACAAGCAATGAAACTCCTGCCCTTGTATACGCCTTACACCACATCCATGTCCTCAAAGTCTTTGGACCAACGACATATGCCGTTCAGTGTTCATATAGCAATGGTATTGATCGACACACCCATGGTACTGTCACTATGTTTACGTCTCACGAATGCAGTTTAATCTTATCTGTCTTGACATGCAGTACCTTCATTATCTGCAGATATTTGCTTTGCTGATAAACTTTACTGACGCACTCGAACATTGACGATATATATTTTTCATGAATTTTTAAGCAATCACATAATGTCATAACCGATTTAAGTACTCGGGACTATTGATATCAAAGAACCTCAATCCTTACGCGCGTTCTGATTGGATATGACATTCGTTGATACGGGGACACGTCTTCTTGCAGATAACGGAAAGGGTGGAGTGGCGACGAATGGAATGAAGGACAAGACTTTTTGGAGATTACCGAAAGGGGCGAGTAACAAATGACTAACAAAAGCAATTTGAAGTGTTATATAAGGTTCAGGGCCGCGCCAGGTTGTGTCACATGACAGTCACTACTTCCCAAACGGGTTTCTGTCACTACTGGGCGAGTCTAACCCGCCAAATGTCCCCGACCTTTCGACGAAGTGGCATAAACGATATGTGAAAAAGCACTACTGAAGCAATGTCTAATTGACACAATTCTAATTTTGAATGTTTTTTACATTCAAACAGTCAAAGAGCAGTTTACTGGTTCAAAGGCGTTCAAGCTGATCCCCTGACACCCTCCCCACAAAAAACCAAAAAAAAACAACAACAAACAAACAAAAAACAAAAATAAAACGAAACATTGAAATAAGAAACAAAACAACAACAACCCAACCCAAATAGACGCAATCATTCCAACATTGTTGCAGCTGCACCACTTTCGTGAAAGCATGTGCATATTTGTGTGCAGAATATATGCTTCAACAGTTAACATCCTTAGTTTTGTATCAAAACAAATGTTATATCAACACATTATGGAAGAAGTATACAAATTCCGTAACATGAAGAGAGACCGCCTCCGGCCGCGTCATATCAAAAGACGTTAAACACTGCCTGGCGCTCGGCATTAATGGGTACAACAAGGACTGGTCGGCTCCGAGTCAGTGTAATGTGTCTTAGTGGGGTATTCATGCTTCACTGCGGCATGGTATCTCAGTGGGCTAGCATTATAAAACCAACTTAAGTCTGGGCTAGTACAAGCAGCCACACAAAGACATGCATGCACGTCGTCATATGAGCGAAATATTCTTCAGTACGACGTTTAATCACATTTCACCTCACCTCACTTACCTGGCCGAGCAACAGACAAGTACAGCTTGTGGTTTTAATTCCGTAAAAGCTCAAAAACCGACTAAATGTTGTTGTTGTTTTTGTAAACTCAACACATAAATAATAATAACGATTTGAAACTATTATCGTTTGTTGAACAACTTTTATCCTAAGTTTAATAAAATGTTCAGTTGGCAAGGTAAAATTATGAGGATTCGCAATCTTAATTTCACTTTATTCGATTTACTTTCTTGTTTAAAGTGAAATTCATCAGTACGTTTTCACTGCAAACAGACTATAGCACTAACCCAACCTCACAAATACACACAAAGAATATTCGCACAAGCACACTTAGACACTCTCTCAGCCATTCACTCGCTCTCTCACACAAGCACACACCACCCACTCACACTAACACATACACACTCACACACACAGACGCTAACACACACAACCATACCCACATAAACACACACACATACCGTACACACGCAAACATACACACTCACCTAACTTCAATACACACACACGAAAAAACGCATAGACACAAACTCAAAGCTACACACACTGAACATCCACCCACCCACAACGTACACATCTATTGAAAACACACACACACTTGCACATACACTCTCTCTCTCTCTCTCTCTCTCTCTCTCTCTCTCTCTCTCTCTCTCTCTCTCTCTCTCTCTCTCTCTCACACACACTTACTGAGACTCAGTGTTGCAGCTGCGGTCCAGGTACCCACGTGACTTGTGGTCATTTGACGAATATCGATGGAGTTGTCCAGATTAATTATAGTTCCAGGTGGTATCGAGGTCGAGCCTGTTATTTGAAACGAATTTCTTTCCATGTAATATTCCAAACACCAAAATGTTTCGCTTCAGGTGCAATGAGACTATACCCTAACGTTCACTGTCATCCCATAATATATACAGACGCTATACGGTGTAATCGGCAGTTTTAGCCAAACCTTATGCCAAGGCCAGAAAGTGGTCAGAATAAACCAACAAACAATCGCTGGGACGACAAGACTGACTGAGTGTGTTTTACGCCGCTTTTAGCAATATTCCAGCAATATCACGGTGGGGGAACCAGAAACGGCACACATTGTACAAATGTGGGGAATCGAACCAGGGTCTTCGGCGTGACGAGCTCCCACCTTAACCACTACACTACCCCACCGCCCGAAGTACAACAAGAAACACACGGTGAGAGAAAGTATATTTTAGCATGAATAATCAACGGAGGAAACGTCTCGGCGTTGACTAGCTACATTTGCTGGAAAACCCCACTACCCTTTAGTACATTAACGTCGTCCAATTAGCGACATCATCGACATATGGACTTCGACAACATCATGACAATGCAAAATACCACGCTTCGTTCTTCATTGTCCTTTGTGATTGTTTTTTCATGTGTCCTATGTTACCTGTTATATAGCCTAACGAACATCTGTTCTACACATTATTAATAAGGTCAGAAAGGATGTTAGCCCATGCCATAATGCTCTGAAACAGGGAAGCAAATAAACAACAGCAAACTGTACATTATGATTACGAGTATATTATCATAGAATTCTGGTACATCATTATGTGGCCCGTATATAACAATAACTGTGTATGTAATTTCATCTTTGAGGACTTGAAAGGTACATAATTACCATCCTCATCAAATTTGGAAATCAGGACTTTGAAGTTAAAATTATTATTGAAAAGGACAGCAGATCCTCGGGCATTGGAGGTGTAAGTACTTATATACATTCACTATGACCCCACTGTTGTTTTATCAAGTTAACTTGCTCAGATGTAAAGTGCACATCTTGTAAACAGTTGTTTTCTTTTTTAGGAAATTAAAGCCTTTTTTCATTTAGAGCCATCACCTAAACCTCTGCAGTTGCATGATAATACCCTTAGCTTTTCCATTTCATATCAAAAGAAATACCAGTTAATCTTGAGAAGTACATGACAGTTTGTCTAATAGTTGTTATAGAAAGCGATGAAGAGCATCTATGGGGTTTTTTCTTTTCAAAATGACGTTACAAATTGCGTTACGGTAGTGACGCAATTTCATGAAATGTCTGATAAAAAGGGTCAAATAGGGAAAAAATCGCGTTAAGCTTGCTTAATTTATGTTTTGTATATTCAGAATACTATGAATGTAATCAACAGCATTTCAAAGTAGAACAATAAATATGAAATCATGAAATATGCACGAATTTTGAAAATGACTCATATATATGAATATACATTCTATAAGATAAATTACAGTCTTGGTGTAACACAGCTGTTTCCAAATGGTGATATAAACAATAACAGTGCGATGTGCGTTAAATCACACTCAGTGGCATATGCGTTAACGGTGTCTACCTTGGACGTCAAGTCAAGTCAAGTTTATCCGTATTTTAGGCCACATGATGATAAAAACAATAACAGTGCGGGGTGCGTTAAATCACACCCAGTGGCATATGCGTTAACGGTGTCTACACTGGACATCAAGTCAAGTCGAGTTTATTCCGTATTTTAGGCAAAATGGTGATATAAACAATAACAGTGCGGTGTGCGTTAAATCACACTCAGTGGCATATGCGTTAACGGTGTCTGCACCGGACGTCAAGTCAAGTCAAGTTTATTCCGTATTTTAGGCCACATGGTCCATAGTACAATTGTATTGTAAGGTATACAATCGTTGTCACATGACCAAAATTATATTAAATTAAGAAGATCTTGAGCTAAATACTTTTAGCAAATACATAGATGTTAAACGTAGTATATTTACAAGAGGTTTGTTTAATATTTGTTGTAATGTTAATCTAGCTTTATAATACATTTTGATGGACAAGAAGTATTCATTACGGAGAAGAAAATATCTATTACAGATAGGGAAAACATGGTATTCATTTTCTACAACATTCATATCACAGTACACACAAATAAATTCAAAATCAGAATTATCATCGACTTTCTTTTTACGTTGTTGATTAACTCTGAAATCATGAAGAGATATACGAGATTTACACATCTAACGAAGTTTCTATTATCAAGTTTATGGACATATGTTTCACATTGGAATAAGTTCTTTATACTAGAATAGTGTGACAAATATGATGATGATTCAATACTTTGCTGCCAGAATTGAATGTACATATCAATCAAACGTCTTCTGAATGTAGTTATAAAAGAGTGACATCACTAACATTTTGCATCATCCATGCTTAGCAAAAAGCACTGGTACATAACATCTCACGAACGTGCGAAACCAAGAAATCTTTTGAAGAAGCTTATTTGTACTTTTTCTATAACTTCGCGGTACAGTTTCAAGATTTATGATATTATAAGTCCATTTTTCATGCATGGAAAGTATGCCTCCATTTCCGAATACAATGATTTTTTATTTATCATTGTTTACACTCAGTCCCCATTTCGAACAATACTCAAATAAGACATCTAATTGCCTTTGTAGGCCAACAGTGGAAAACGAGAATAAAACAACATCATCTGCAAATAACAACAACATTAAGTCGCCAATACTCTGGTTAACAAATATACCATAATTGCAGGCTATAAATTTCATGTACAAGTTCATTGACAAAGAATATAAATAATACAGGGCTCAAAATACAACCTTGTTTAACTCCAACTGATGTACTGAAAAAGTTGTCTTATAATTACCAACTTTAACAGCTGCTTTTACGGAGGAAGTACATGTTTTTTTAAGACATTATAGATTTTACCATGACATCCATTTTTTCAAGGAGATATAACAATTTTCTTCTGTCAACGAGGTCAAGGGCCTTTTTAAATTTATAAATCCACAGTAAAATCTACCTTTGTGCTTACTCAGATATTTTGTACATATGGCCTGTAAAGTAAATACTTGGTCTACAGTGGAATACCCTGGGCGAAACCCAGCTTGAGATTCAGTGATTAGTTCATTTCATTAATATCTAACCAGATTCTTAAACGCGTTTTCTATAATTGATGTAAAAATCATACCACAGCAGTTCAAGTAAGATATGCCTCTGTTGTTGTTTGGGTTATTTCGTGACCCTAATTTAAATAACGGGAATATCATACCAATGTTCCAGCCACTATCCAAGACTTTATTAAACAATAAGAGTAGAAAATGTAAGAAATATAAACTACTGAGCTTTAGAAATTGGGTGGTATACCGTCGACACCAGTGGCTTTACCTGGTTAGTAGTCCTGAATGCTGTCAAGTAACCCTTTTTCTGTGATTACACTATTCAAAATGTCGTTAGTAAGATCTATTTGGAGATTATCACATAATTCACAGGTAAGTTTATCGACAAAACTATACACTTCTTCACGAAACAGTTATTTTCGGAATTTTTCTTTGAGTTGTGTAGAGAAATGTAGGGAAATCATACACCTGGTGTGATATTACTCATTCCTTTATCTGATAACAATCGACGTTTCACAGTTCTCCAGAAAACTTTACAATCACCTTGTGAGGCGGCATTTGAAGTCTCAACTGCAAGTGTTTTATTATATGGTCTCTCTTCAACTTGCGGCAACTTTTAAAGTTTGCTTTTGCTTGCAAATAATTTGTTACGTAATTTTGGCAATGATACTTTCTAAGTTTAGTGAGATATTTATGTTTATCGGCTTTCAGAAAGTTACACTCACCGTCAAACCATGGTGGTTGACTTGTTTGAGTGGCATTTTAGAAGTTGAGACGTACAATATGGAACAAGTTTTTATGTATAACAACTTCTTTATTTCGAAACGTCCAACTCACGAAATAAAGAAGTTGTTATCCATAAAAACTTGTTCCATATTACATGGTGGTAGGTTATTACTTCTTTCTTTATAGTCGTTTGCATTATAGCCCACATTAGAGCAGAATAGTTGGAAAATATCTGTTTGAAACAGCGACATTGATATCAACGTCTAGGAATGAAACAAACTCCTCCATAAATGAATCGAGATTATTATCAGAAACCATTGCCTCAAAGTGTTCATAGCTAGCATCAGTCATTCTAAAGCGAGGGATTCGTACCATCGGTATGTCATTACGGGCATTTTCACATTGCTGGGTAGGTAAGATATTAGTAGAGGTACATACAAGTGGTAAACGATCTGCCTCGTCAGCCCTGGGGTGAAATGTCACGATTCACCTAAGAAAAAAGGCCCACGTCCGATGTGCATGCATCACTGGTTAGCAAGAATAGATATGGTCAGCGTTCGAAATTAAAGTCGATCCTGAGGTCCGAAGCCGACTGAAAACCACTCGGACCCACGGCATTTGGTTTCTGCAGGTCCTTATGGCCGACAACATTTTCATCCTCAATAAATAAGGGTATTATTTCCATATTAAAATATTGGGTCTACGTATTCTGATCAGGACCCACAACTTTTTATGGTTCTGGGTCCTTAGGTCCTGCAGCTTTTCAGGTTTAAGGGCAAACACCGGATATGATATATGTGAATATGCATAGTAATCGGGACCATTTTGCATTTGGCGAATGTTTTCTGTTTCTGTCAATCATGTACCAGCGTTTTTGTGTTTCATACATTTACTTTCTTTTGCCCGGTAGTTTAATACGTAAAATGTATATGAATAGACAAAGTTCGAGGATGTACTCGAGAAGTAATGTAAAACAGGAACAGATATGATACATGTGAATATGCATACTAATTAGATAAAAAAACGAGTTCTGTTCTTTGGAAAATTCTGTCACTCGATCCCGGTTCTGTTAGATAAAAAACAGTATGGCCTCAACACAGCTGTTTCCAAATGGTGATATAAACAATAACAGTGCAATCAATGTACGTTATGTAATTGACCCCTTATGAGTGGCACACGTGACAGTGGCATGAGCGTGAACAATGTGTGTGTGAGACATCACTGGTTTAACAGCGCGTCTATATGTACACACGTAGTGTTGAATTTCAAACCATCAAAGCACGTGATTGCCTGCAATTAAGTAAATAGTGGATGACAATGGGGTTACTACAGTTCATATTGTATCACCGAGGACGGAGGCTGCATATGCCTGGTCGTTCAAATATCTACGCAACACGGAGGTCTTCACGTTGTTGCCAAGCAAGTGTCCGTGGTTTACGAAAGCGTGTACACATATTGTGTCCAGAACACTCTTGAAGAGTCAGGAACAAGGTAAGTGTGTGATATAAGTGACAATCTGCTGTTCCATATGAGTTAATGAGTGAGTTTAGTTTTACGCCGCTTCTAGCAATATTCCAGCAATATCACTGCGGGGCGCACCAACAATGGGCTTCACACATTGCACCCATGAGGGGAATCGAATCCGGGTCTTCGGCGTGACGAGCGAACGCTTTAACCACTAGACTACCCCACCGCCTCTGTTCCATATGAAGAATACAAAGCACAGCAGTGATGTTATTGTAGACAATAACATTTTATGAATTGCATAATGTCTATTGTGTTCATGCCACTGTTATCTAATATGTAAATATGTTCGCAATGTACCATGTTCACACAGCAGTGATGTTGTTGTAGACAATAACATTTTATGAATTGCCTAATGTCTGTTGTGTTCATGCCACTGTTATCTAATATGTAAATATGTTCGCAATGTACCCTGTTCACACAGCAGTGAGTGGGTACCTGGTAGGATCAGATGGAGATCTGATGGTGAACCTACTTGCAGCTCACAGGTAGTCATGGTTATGTACTCCAGGCTTAAAGTTCTTAAAAGGCGTTTAGAAGTTGGATGACCAAATGTTTCAGGGCTAATTCCTGCCCCTTCATCAGGTGAATGCTGAGGCAGTGCATAGAGTGAATATATATATATATATATATATATATATATATATATATATATATATATACCACACACACACACACACACACGCACGCGTACACACACACACACATACACATACACATGTTTATACAACGCAAGGTGGGAGAGAATGTACAAAGGGGACAATATATTTACAAATTAGTCATTTAGATAGGATTAATGTACAAAGATAACAGCATAATATGAAACCAGTTAGATGGTATTCTTGTACAAAGATAACAATGAAATAATGAAGCCAATGAGATTATCGGTATTACAATGTAAGGAGAAGCCGATGATTACATCACAATGGAGAACACACTGGCAAGGTAAATGCCTTGGTCCCGGTTAATGGCTTCCATTTTTCTGTGGATCTCGATGCTTTCTTGCAGTTCCCTCTTTTTCCAGTGGTTGATGTTGGTGTGTAGAATCTGGGTTTGTTGCCAGGAAATATGGTGGTCGGGAGTTTTGATGAGGTATTCCGAAAGGGCAGATTTCATGTCAGATTTTTTTTCTACAAAGGTCTAATGTTCTTTTATCCTGGTGGTGATGTCTCTCCTATACAGACAGAGAGACATACATACATACATACATACATACATACATACATACATACATACATACATACATACATACATACATACATACATACATACATACATACATACATACATACATACATACATACATACATACATACATACATACATACATACATACATACATACATACATACATACATACATACATACATACATACATACATACATACATACATACATACATACATACATACATACATACATACATACATACATACATACATACATACATACATACATACATACATACATACATACATACATACATACATACATACATACATACATACATACATCATTGTTACATGCTTATATGTTATTTACATGAAATGTTCCAATATATTTCAGGCGGGTCATCAATGTAGAACGTATACTGTAACAATCAGTAACATTTTGACAGGATTCCCTGTTGGCGCTTCTCTTTAGCGCCACGTCACGCCATACACTGATAGGCTATTTGCTATCGTAGCAATGAACATCATGTTGTGCAACCTTAAGTGTAGATATCCACTGGGTAAAGAAACATGATCTGCGCAGAATGCTGGTGCTGCAGTGTGAGATGACTGAGACTCGCACCCTTGCATGTATACAACAGACAATCAAGTGACTGAGCAAATCAGTGTGTCAACTTTGACACCACTTTTAACAAGACAAATATTATCGATAACATCTTCATTATTTGTTGAATGAAAGAAAGAACTAGCCCAGAAACGTCCTGAGAAACAAATCAGAAAGGTTTTATCCAAAATGTCTGTTCCAAGCTGGATTCGTCCACGCTGTCCCAGAAGCTTCCAGTTTACCCTTAACACCTGTATATAGTAACAAGAACATCACTGCCCCAAACTGAATCTTAACAGAAACAAGGTAATGCAATTGCAACATTGATTTACACTGAATTAGACAAACGTAACAATATTAAACTTGTACAGTCTAGGTTATTAACTCACATATCCCGTGTAAAGAATAAGTGAGCACCCGGCAATATAAATCTGAAAGTCATCCAGAAACAAATGAAAAGCTGACGTGTGAAATCGTTTTGTTCTTTCAGAATGTGGACAAGAATGACAGTGGCGCTTTTGGCCTTGGTGGCAGGGTTACATATCTTATTGACGGTGTTACATGTTGCTAATACACAGAAAGTGTCAACTCTGAATGGCCCCCTTCTTGGACAACGTCTGTCAGTGTTTGACAAGTCCGTTGACGTATTCTATGGAATCCCATATGCCAAGCCACCTGTAGGTGATCTACGCTTCAAGCACCCTCAGCCTTCAGGGTCATGGGGACCGGAAGTTAGGGATGCACAAAAACAGACACCATCCTGCTTCCAACTTGAAGACGCTGTTAGTACTGATGAGAAACACAAACAGATACCCAATGATTACAGTGAAGACTGCCTTCATCTTTCAGTGTGGGCGCCATCAGACAATGGTGGCAATCTGGCAGTGATGGTCTGGATCTATGGTGGAGCTTTTTATAGTGGATCTACACGAGTACCACTATATGAAGGAAAATTCCTTGCAGCAGAAAATGACGTCATCGTTGTTTCAATGAATTACAGATTGGGGCCATTAGGGTTCAGCTATCTGGGCCCAGATACCATCCCTGGCAACATGGGCTTGATGGATCAAAGATTAGCCTTACAGTGGGTGAAAGACAATATTGTCAACTTTGGTGGAGATCCAACACGCGTGACCTTATTTGGAGAAAGTGCTGGTGCTGCATGCGTGAGTCATCACCTGGCGTCACCATTGTCACGTGACTTGTTTGACAGAGCAATCACACAGAGTGGGACTCTGATTTGCCCATGGGCTTACACTTTTCCCAACACAGCAAAACAGAGACTGGAGAGATTTGCTGATCTCCTTAAATGTCCTTCATCTTCAACTGATACAGAGATATATGAGTGCTTGAAGACAGCAGATGCACAAACTATGGCAGACGCTCAGGCAGGTTTGTTGACTGAAGGACCTGCATTCAATCCAGTTGTGGATGGGTACTTCCTCCCCGATGACCCCAAAACTCTTCTGTCCAGTGGTTCCATCAAGCAAACCAGTGTCCTGCACGGCTTCATGAGAAACGAAATGACACTTAGCTCCGCAATGACGTTGAAGAAGATGAGAAAAGTATCTACATTGCCGGAAACATGGATTTTAAGTCGCACAGAATATACAAGACTTCTTAGTATGGATACTGGGCATGATGAGAGAATCGACGAACCACTTCGTCTCTTTTTTGAGAGTCAGCAAACCCCCCTGAAAGAAAAAGACTATTTTGATGTCGTGACTCGCATTACTTCAGATAGGGATTTCAAGTGTCCTCATCATGAGTTTGACAGATTGCACTCTCCTGCCAACCCTACCTATGTGTACAGTTTTAATCACCGACTGTCAGTTAGTCCGTTTCCACAGTGGATAGGTGCAACCCATTCGTACGAGCTTGACTTTGTGTTTGGTTGGGTTCTGGAAAAGTCTCTGGGATGTACAGAGGAGGAGATGGAACTCAGCAGGACCATCATGACATACTGGACCAACTTTGCCAAGTCGGGGTGAGTGAGTGATGGAGTGAAATTGATATATTGAGCCACAGAATCCACACAGGTTAGTAGTTTTGGAACAGATGAGTGAGTGAGTGGACGATCCCTCACTCGGTCTTATGTTGTCCAAGTATAAGTGCATTATCAATTTCTTGTCAGATCAAATGTATTCTCAGAATATCATGTTCTCATTGAGACCTGTTAATCCTGAAAATACATGTTTAGCATTGCTGCCTATAATGATGTAGGGGTGTAAGCCAAGTGATGATAGTGTCGGTCCTATTCCACTCATGAACAATGTCTAAACCCCTATTCTGTAGATCCCAGCCGTTTCTGAATGTGTCGACAAAACTCACTCACTCACTCATTTTAAATGATACCAACCATATCGGACAGTTTACAGATGAGTGAGTGAGTGAGTGAGTGAGAGATCCCTCATATTGTTCACTTATATTTACATGTTCAAACAATTTCACCTAAGATAAAAATTGATTCCCATTTCCAAACAGATCAATCTGTATTGTATTCTTGATCTTTCATATCTTTATACAGCGACCCTAACACTCCTGTCCCCGTCAAGGTGACCTGGCCAGCCTCTGACAACACTGATCTCTCCTACATGGCCCTTGACGTGGGCAGCAAATTAGCAGCAGGACACGGGGTAGTCAATCACGAATGTGTCTTCATCAACAAGCTTGTACCCATGATTATAAATGGTAATATCTATGGTGCCATGGACACAATGCTGTTACACATAATTAAATGGTTTCTATTCTGCATTCAAGGTCAAGTCTCTCTTAAACATATTCATTCCTTTTATGATCATTTCAATATTTGTGGGAGCGGTGGGTAGCCTATTGGTTAAAGCGTTGGCTCGTCACGCCGAAGGCCCGGGTTCGATTCCCCACATGGGCACAATGTGTTAAGCCCATTTCTGGTGTCCCCCGCCGTGATATTGCTGGAAAATTGCTAAAAGCGACGTAAAACTAAACTCAGTCAGTCAGTCAATATTTGTAAAACACATATTATTCCAACGACCAACAATACCCGAAGAGAATCATTGAAAGCAAATACGTTTGGGAAATAGGACCATAAATTCATGATGCATTTTTGCATCTATGAGGTCTCATGGATTTGACCCATAAGGAACAGATCGAAATGTCGGCATGGGAAAATTGATATGAGGTGGTGGTGTTGGAATTGGGTTTAACGTCGTGCTTGAGAATATTTCGCTCATATGACGACGTGCATGCGTGTGTATGTGTATGTGCGGCTGCTTGTACTAGCCCAGACTGAAGCTGGTTTTATAGTGCTAGCCCACTGAGAAACCACGCCGCAGTGAAGCATGAATACCCCACTCAGACACATTATACTGACCCCGAGCCGACCAGTTCTTGTTGTACCCATTAATGCCGAGCGCCAGGCAGGGACCAACAAGTACCATATTTTAACGTCTTTTGGTATGACGCGGTCGGGGATCGAACCCGCGACCTTCGCTCTCCGGGTGGACGCTCTAACCACTACATCACGGAGGCGGTCGAAATTCATATGAAAGAACGCCGATAATTGCTGTGACATGACAACTACATCATCAACCATATCAGCTTGTTTGACCAGCCATATATATTGACGTCAACCAAAGAGTGAGTGAGTGAGTTTAGTTTTACGCCGCACTCAGCAATATTCAAGCTATATGGCGGCGGTCTGTAAATAAACTAGTCTGGACCAGACAATCCAGTGATCAACAGCATGAGCATCGATCTGAACCGTTGGGAACGCCAACCAAAGAACATGTGTACTGTGGAAGACTTCAAATATTGCAAGTTGCGTTCAGGAGTTCTCCCAGATTAGTATTTTTGCTTGTCGCCATCGTATCCTGCTCCCTGGTTTCATAAAGCTATGAATGTCTGGAACCCACATCACACCGGGACGACTGAACATTAGTTCATACATTCATACATGGTACTTTCATACCAATAAGTCCTAATACGTCCATACCTGTATGTTTCTGTTAATACGTTCAAATCGACATATTCACACAGAAACGAATATCGCCATACTGATTGGTTGATACATACATATAGATCCATATTTGTTAGTTGTGCTGTGCTGTCGTGTATCTCCTGAAGTGTAGTGTGGGAATTAATCAAGTAATGAATCATTCTGTTGTGTTTCAGACCCACCGGGCGGGCAGGAGTATTGCATAAAAGGATGACCGGACAGCATCTTAATAATCTGACACCGAGTAAAATATATGTATCATTAAAACTGACAATTATTAAAGTTGCTTTGAACTGTTTAACGTTTTAACTCTCTAGCATTGTAGTAGCGAAGCAAAGTCGAACACACAGACACACTCACTCGCACGCACGCACAAACGCACTCACTCACTCACTTGCTCGGGGAGGTGGGATAGCCTAGTGGTTAAGGCATTTGCTCGACACACCGCAGACCCGGGTTCGATTCCCCACATGGGCACAATGTGTTAAGCCCATTTCTGGTGTCCCCCGCCGTGATATTGCTGGAATATTGCTAAAAGCGGCGTAAAACTAAACCTCACTCACTCACTCACTTCTAAAAAATCCTGGATCCGACCCTGATATGGAGTGTTTAAATGCGTGACCCTTTTAAATGCGTGAATTTTACATGCATTTTATTAACGTCTCAATACATCAACTAAGAACAAATATCACTAGCGGTTAGTTACGAGGTCAAGTTGTCGGAGTAACCTCCCCTTCTATTTTACAGTGCAACTGGCTTTCGCCGATTTATTGAAATCTCAAGTAAACGATGGTCATGATGGTGAGAACTAAGAACAGCATTAATTTCTTATCAGGTAATCAGGTAATCCCCGGACACCTGCACTTTACGGGTCCCCGGAAGTTTATGCTACAGACATGCGCAGAAGCCATATTTAGATCGAAGCGAGCACTAACGCTGACGCCATTTTTTGTTTACTCCAGCGAATAACAACATCGCTGTTTTTGCCTTGTTTTGGACCATTAAATAACCCTTTGATACTAATCGATAATCTTCTCTAGCCCTTCGTTCCTCAACAATGTTTCAGGGTTTGTATAATTTTCTGGGTTTGTCAGTTGCAGCGTTTTAATTGCAATATTTTAAGAAGATGCTGACATAAAAATACCCCAGTGATGTAATATAAAAATACCCCAGTAATGAAATATTTTAGCCCTCAGATGCTTCATGTGCATACACGGCGGATAAAAGTAAGAAATGTAACAAAAGGATCATCAGAACAACGTAAATATTTCTTCCTCACAATGTACTCCACAAACTAACTATCATATAATCCTTTCGTAGTTCCATACCTGGGCAGGGACGCTTTCGCCGCTCTCCACGTACTCTCAATGTTATTAGTGCACGCACCATTCTCTGCATTCACAAATTCCTTACTATGATTCACTGTCACATGCTCGTATCCCATCTCATTCAGCCTAGCATACGCCTTCCAACAATCAGAATGAATTATCGATCCCGGTCGCACCCACTTTCTCAGCACACTCAAAAGGGTATCTGCATCACGCTTCTCCACAACTTCCAAAAACATCCTGTTACATTCTTTCTCGAGACCCCCAAACACCCACACACCATCCACTCGCCTTCCTCGGTCAAATTTTCGCTTCCCAAACTTACTCTCGTCAATCTCCACTTCAATCCCTGGCCCACCTATCATCTCATTCTCCTCTTCCATCACAAACAAACACACATCTCTGCAATGATTAAACCAGTCAACCAAAGTGATCAGACCCCAGAAAGCAACTGCCATCTCACAAAATTCTCTCTCACTTGATAAACCCAATAAAACGTCAATTTCATAATTTCACTGACGGACAAATGAGACTTAAAAAAACTAGAATCACGCCTTGCTACAATTTTATAATTCCATTTTTTATTTGAGCAACGCCACACATAACCCTCACTCCGACTCGAATCCTTTCGCTTTCCTATACTCCCACTGTCACACTTCACACACTTCCCACTGAAATTTCCAATCAAACCAAACGCTTCCAACCAATCCATCAACTTTCTCTCATCTCTACACAACTCATACAAATCGCCATACACCATTCTCCTTACAGCCATAGCTAAGCAAATCAAATAAACAAGATTGAAATCAAGCGACAAGCAAAATACAACTCACCAACCGTGCGCGTTAAAGTTGTGGCAGTCGTAGTAACCCACTACCTTATTTGGAACATTCGACACGTGCGTCCACAATTGACCAATCAGAAAAAGGAACGTCATCGGGATTTCCCCTTGATTACTAACGATTGGATTGATGTTTTGGAGCATTACTAAAATTCGTCTTTAGACGAAGTTTTAAATTAAACTTTTGCCAGTAAACACGAACATGACCTCTAATTTCGTCTAAAATGTCTCCTAACGGAGATCAGCCCGCTGTCGCGTGCTTCTCTATATATAAAACGCGCTAAACAAAGCGCGAGCTATATAGAATACACTTCTACTTCCGGGTGCGTGGACCCGTAAAGTGCAGGTGTCCCCTAGGTTTTTATCCTTTTTGGGAGAATGAGACCTCATTCTCTTCTCTGACCAACTCGGACCAAGTCCAAGTCCAAGCCCAAGCCCAGTTGACGCCAGTTTGCTAGTTATCAGACAAGCAAGATCTATTTTCTGAATGGTCTATTTTATGTTTCTTAGCTTTTTCTTCATTTCTGGGGTACGGTGAAATCACCGAGAAGCAGTATTGAAAACGGTACAGACACACATGTGTTTTTCATCTGTTTTCTACACTTGACTGCTTTTATTATGCCCCGATTTCAAAATGCCCCAGCAAATATGGTCAAAATGCCCCAGTTTTTGGTCAAATTGCCCCAGGGGGTAGACAAAATGCCCCAATTTATTTTAAATGATTAATTATATGCCATAAATGCATAGTTTTGTCAACTTTGATTTTTAACTAACATTCTTATTCACATCAACATTGGCAGATTGCATTTAATATTTATAAAGTTGTTTGTTGTAGGAGGTTGACTAAAATATTTCACAATGTGTTTATGTCGAACATCAGAAAAACATTCACAGATATACAAAATATGCCGCCCATCTTAAGCAACATTAATACCTTTTGATTTACAAAATAAACAAAATATTTCATTAGAAGTAATATTTTCAGATCTCCCAGTCTCTATTGCTAAATTAAAATTTCCACATCTGAATTTTGAAAGGTATATCTCAAATTTAAACAAATTTTACAATTTAAGAATTTTTCTATATCTAATAGGGTTCCATACTGACAATAATAAATAGTTTTATGTGAATTTTCAGTGAAAGAAAACCATATTACCAGGATTGTTTTAAATTATCAGTTAGTCTTCGTTTAAACAGAAACATAAAATACCAATATCATGACTGGCCCATACATAGCCAAAACCATAAGTAAAAAAAGTATATTTTTAACATTTGTTGCCCAAGTTACACGATTAACATCAACTAATGACTTTTCCTAACAGTGTTTTTGGACTCTATTTGGGGGTAAGTACAATAAATGACACCAACACTTGATAAGTTTAGTCGTATATACAATTTGTAAAGGGAGTCTACCACATTCTCCAAGTACCACATTACTATAAGTAGATTTACCAACTTTTACAAAATACTTTTCTTAGAAAGTTATTAACAGAAAATAATGTCTTATTGGCCTGAGAAACAAGACATGTCCTAAATATTTATCAAAAGATACAGATTTCATAATTTCTTTGAGGCCCGTCATTTCTAAAAACAAGAATCTTAGTATTTTTAAGTTTAACAAGAACATTAATCTCTTTCTGTAATTGGCTACATGTGTCAGACAAACATCATCAACAAATATAAATGAACATATATTATTTAAATCTGATGAAACTGTTACACCTGAACCACCCCCCAGTTCCTTTACAATACATAACTTGTTAATGGATAACTTCTTTGAGTGGCATGTTTAGAAGTTGGAAAATCAGATAAGGACAAAACTTTATGGATGAACAACTTCTTTATTCGGATGATGCGACGTTTGATACAGATTCTTGTATCGTTGTCAAGCGAGTATCGAAACGTCGCATCATCAGAATAAAGAAGTTGTTCATCCATAAAGTTTTGTCCTTATTTGTTATTGGAAATAATAAATAATTGTGGGCTTAAAACACAACCCTGATGGGTTCCAATATTACAAGAAAAATATTTAGACAAACCTTTTTACAAGAATATTTATGAATTACCCCCTTTGGGGGGGGGGGGGGGATATATGATCAATTGTAGAATAATTAGCTCGAAAACCTGCTTGGGACTCACTAATAATTTCATTGATATGACATCATTTCTGAAAGCCTTGGCTATATTTAAGAGATGTTAACCTACTTGCATCAGGTGCAACCTGAGATAAAAACCTAGATGCAACCAGCCAAATTCCAGTTGCACTGCTTTGATTGCAATATGCAATGAAAAACTTTGCTGTTGAATTATTTAGATGTTTTATTCAGAAGTTTACCCACTCAAAAATTGACTTGCACCTTGTGCAAGTTAGACTTATAACTGGTTGCACTTTGTAATATTGGGCTGCACCAGTGCAAAAACAAAGCACTAAATCGAGCCCTGGAGAAAATTTCATGTTGTGTAATTACTACAGTAAGTAAGGCCACACTTTTTATATCAATTGGTTTACAAATTTCTTACAGCAATATCCCTGTCGGTAGGTGGTTAAAAAGAAGAAGTCTATTTCAGATTTTTTTCCCTGCTATAAATGTTAAATCAGTGATTTTATTTGTTTCTTTATTTAAATTTTTGTTTTGCAACGATGCTAAATTCATAACAGAAAGTCGATTTCAATAAAGTAGATTTTAAAATTATTTATTTGGATTTTATTTATTGGTGATAATTAAAAAATGGAAATATTAAACATTTCTTACGGTTGGCGGATTCGTAAACCAAGAAATATAAAAAGTTTGGCCAAATGAAACATTTTGCACGGTTGAGTGCAACAGAGACATATCACAATTAGAATAAGAGGCAACAACATTTATAACATCTGTTTGATCGATACTAAGTAAGGTCTGGATAAACAGCGATTCAACCAGTGTTGACAAGAAATGTGAAACTGTCTAACGCGCCAGGCCAGTTGTCGTCCTTGGTCGACTAGATCGACGTCTGTCATCAACGTCGTGACTGTAACCTGCTAATTGCTGACTGGGAAGAGTAAAGAGCTTGTGCTACAATACTCTGTCTTGTTCCAACTTCCAACACTGAAAACAATAGCAGAACAACTTTCAGTCTAGTTTTACCTCCGAAATGAACAGCAACACACTGACACGATTCACTGTAAACTTACACCGACCCCGAAATTTTGCACGAAATCCAAAACACGTTTGGACTTCAATAATCATTTGCTAAATTCATGTATCGTCACACAACGAGGTTTCCTAAATACTGTCGCCCCGAAATGGAATATTCCTTTCTTTCGAAACAGTACACATAAATCAGGGACAACCGAGTTCATGTGAATAAGGTTATTGAGCGGAGCTGTACCTCGACTTCAGGTGGAGAATCTGCAAGTTATTGAGCAAGGCCGTCCGCCTGATTACAGTATGTGTAGACTAGACTCGGGGGGACTTTGGCCACGCAGTCAGTAGTGTTTGGAGGGGGATAGAATGACATGATTTTAACCAAGTTATCAAGCCAGGCAGAGACTTTCTTTCTGGGTTTTTTTACAACAAACATATGGGTCCAGGGGAATTTCCTCGCCTACCAGCTCGGGTTACACTGCTACAAAGAGACGTACATCAGACCGTGTTACCATCAAGAGAAGCATTAAGAAGATAGAATATTATACTGTTCCTCACTCCGTCGCATTGACTCACTCACTCTAAAACTATTCAGTTCTCAAGTGAACAGACGTTCTGGACTCACCTATATCTGAGATTTTGCAAGTCACACTGACCACGTCATAGCACTGGTTTAACAGCGCGTCTATGTGTACACACGAAGTGCAGTGTCCAGTGTCAGAATAAAGGTGAGTGCGTGATGAAAAATGATGAAATTTCTTATTTTCCATCAAAAAACATTGACGTATATGATTGTCCGAATGACTAGCGGTGTTATCATACCTTCATGAAAAATACTTTAAATTCAATGGTCAATGACGCTTTATCTAGTGTCCGTGCCACCCCTCCGAGGAGGATGACAACTGGGAAAAAATATTACCCCTGCCACGGTAACCGCCAAACTCTCCGCCGAGAAGCCGTATCGCTAAGAATCGTATGACGTCATAATATGACGCATGTAGTGCACACAGTTCGAAAACCGTTCAATTAACTGTTTTTGAGTTCACTATGTACACACTTATTTTACCGACTTTTACTGCTGTATTTGAACTATCTTATACATTGCATCGTTTACACATTTGACATAAACATAAGTAACCATTTATTTAGCAGTTTTAAGCTTGTCTGAATATGTCTCACTGATTTTAAAAATCCAGTCGAGAGGCAGACGCCATTTAGTTTACATGTCATATAGTCGGTAGCGAGCTTATCGATCTTCAAAAATAACAAAGTGATATTTTGTACATTTAACATGGCGGTAAGGTAAATACGTTGTAAACTTCCCCCTCGGGTAATACGGTCTGATGTACGCCTTTTTGGAGCAGTGTTGTCTCTTGCCTACCGGCTCGGGTGACACTGCTACAGGTTACACGCCACCAAATGTTTTCCCATTGACTTCTATAGTAACCTTCTATTTTTTTTTAAAATATCCAGGCTATCAACAGCCATTCCATGTACACATGGGTACACTCTGGTCTTTAAACTACCATAAAACAAACTATCAGGCCAACTTGTCCGGCTCGTTTTGCGAGCACATGAAGCGGAACACATCAACCCCAGTTCCGCACCAAATGTCACCTACTGGAAAATATCTGTACACACAATAAGCATAAGTGATGGTGATAAAAATGACAGCACTAAATACTTAAAATTGTGGTTAGCTTTAATTACTGGTTGGATGTGCTTTTAAAAAACATAAACATCTTACACTATTTCATCCAATCACAGCTGTCACATGTCTCTGTCTCTCTTCACTTGTTTACATACGGCTCTCGCTACGGAGCATGTGATACTGATTTAGTATAGTGGAACCTACAGAAAGGCGTACATCAGACCGTATTACTCTCAAGAGAAGCATGCAACTTATATTGTTACTCTAACAGTCTATCTTTGAGGATTCAGGATGCATATACCTACATACAAATCGACCTATGCCCTAATTCTCCAGACGGTCGTAGCCCTGCAAATTATTAAATTGATTGTAGCCAATGTGTTCAGAATGGGCTGAAGAAGTTCGCAGGGCTACGAACGTTTCGAGAATAGTTAGCCTGTATATTAACTGCTCTTACCCGGAGACCCTCATCTTGTTTACAAACGATTATTCCTGTTAAAGTGGCAGTTACACCTTCAGGGATCTATTTGAATTTATTGTGTTGTTTGAGTTCATGTCAACGTTACTCAATGTATAAACACGTTCAGATGTGCCTCTGTTCATTCAGCAATACATGGGTACCAGTACGGAATAGATTGTGATGTGACTATAAACCAAGTTCAATATTCCCTAAAATGGAAATTTATGGCAGTTTAATCCACTGACGGGGTCATAAAATTTACCAACCGTTTGACAATCTTGACCGCTGAGTCTCTTTTACATACAATGAAGTCATGTCTACCACGTCACCATACTTAGCAAACTGTTTATCTATGTATGTCGTTCCAAGCCAGCAATTAGACAAGATTTCTTATCATCAACACCCGATTTACCACAATCAAGTAGGACAAGCACCTTATAATTGGGCA
Organism: Haliotis rubra; assembly: GCF_003918875.1. Classification (NCBI taxonomy): domain Eukaryota; kingdom Metazoa; phylum Mollusca; class Gastropoda; order Lepetellida; family Haliotidae; genus Haliotis; species Haliotis rubra. Next base: position 535,846 of record NW_025767429.1, read on the forward strand.
CCTGTAAATTCAGATAATGCACAAATAGATATATGTGCCCATATGCATATCTGTGTCAGCTATCCAGCTGCTCATCGATGCGTTCTCGAGTCTTACCAAGAAGTTCTTTGATCAAAGTTTGGACGTTTGAGGCCTCATAAGAGCTCCAACAGGCTGGAGACAGATGCATGAATTTAGTGATGTGATGTCATGTGTACTATGTCACTTAACCTTCCAAATTGTATGTCTATGTACTTCCTTCTCCGTCAGCACCTTGTTACATAGCTTCAGTGTAATTACAATTCCAGTACGATATACAATGGCAGAGGTAACAACAAAGTCCGTGATAAATAATATTCCCACATCAGCAACAGTGCTCACGCTTTCAAAATAGACGCTTCCTGATTAATCAGGGTAGAAAGATGATGTGCACAGAATGCGAGACATTGCTCAAACTTTCAAAATATCCGGGGTGAAAAGATGATGTTCACAGAACGCTGGACACCACTGTCCTCAAGTGACAATCTGAACATTGTTTTCCTGCATCACACAGCCATATCACACGAACCATCTTGGTTATTAGTGTCACATTTCCTGTGTAAAGAAACTGTGATTAACTAGGAACATGAATTGAAAAGGATGAAAGGTTTAACTGTAAATCGTATCTTAAAATTCGATATGTTCTTTCAGAATGTGGACAGGAATGAGACTTGCATTGGCGACGCTTGTGACGTTGCTGGTGCTGCCTACTGTGAAAACACGGAAAGTGTCAACTTTAAATGGCCCACTTCTAGGACAACGTCTGTCAGTGTTGGGCAAGTCCCATATGCCAAGCCATATGCCAAGGTGATCTCCGCTTCAAATACCCACAGCCTTCAGAGTCATCGGGACCGGAAGTTAGAGATGCACAAAACCCGACGCCATCTTGCTTCCGACCGAAAAATGCTCATGGCAGTGATGAAAGTTACAAACAGATGCCCGATGATTACAGTGAAGACTGCCTTCATCTTACAGTGTGGGCGCCATCAGAAAATGCTGGCAATCTGGCAGTGATGGTCTGGATCTACAAGACTGCCACTATATGAAGGAAAATTCACTGCAGCAGAGAATGACGTCATCGTTGTTTCAATGAATTACAGATTGGGGCCATAAGGGTTCAGCTACCTTGGTCCAGATACCATCCCTGGAAACATGGGCTTGATGGATCAACGACTGGCCTTACAGTGGGTGAAAGACAATATTGCCAAATTTGGTGGAGATCCAACCCGAGTGACCCTATTGGAGAAAGTGCTGGTGCTGCATGCGTGAGTCATCACCTGGCATCACCATTGTCACGTGACTTGTTTGACAGAGCAATCACACAGAGTGGGACCCTCCTCTGCCCGTGGGCTTACACTTTTCCCAACACAGCAAAACAGAAACTGAAGAGATTTGCCAATCTCCTTGAATGCCCTTCATCTTCAACTGATACAGAGATATATGAGTGCTTGAAGACAGCAGATGCACAAACTATGGCAGACCTTCAGCTAGGTTTGTTCGATGAAGGACTTGCATTTGTTCCAGTTGTGGATGGGAACTTCCTCCCCGATGACCCCAAAACTCTTCTGTCCACTGGCTCCATCAAGCAGACCAGTGTATTGCATGGTTTTACAAAGAACGAGATGACTCTGTTTTCTGCACTGACATTGAAGCAGATGAGAAAAGTATCGGAAACATTGATTTTAAGTCGCACAGAATATGAAAGTCTTAAGTTTAGCATTGGAAATGCGGACGGAATCGAAGAACCTCTTCGCCTCTTTTATGAAAGTCAGAAAGCCCCCCTGAAAGAAAAAGACTATTTTGATGTCGTGACTCGAGCGAGTACGGATAAGGCAATGAAGTGTCCTCATCATGAGTTTGACAGATTGTACTCTCCTGCCAACCCTACCTACGTGTACAGTTTTAATCACCGACTGTCAGTTAGTCCGTTTCCACAGTGGATAGGAGCAGCCCACTGGTACGAGCTTGACTTTGTGTTTGGTTGGGTCCTGGAAAAGTCTCTGGGATGTACAGAGGAGGAGATGGAACTCAGCAGAACCATCATGACGTACTGGACCAACTTTGCCAAGTCAGGGTGAGTGAGTGAGTGGTACATATGACTTATTGAGTCAATGGTCGCAATTTTTGGCATTTTTATGTACATATTTTGTGGCCCTCAAACTTTTAAGACCCCTTAATTCTGGAAGAACAGCACAAAACACAAATGAAACAACTTCTATCATTTTCATGTGTACAATGTCCAGAAACCATTTATGTTGTCCACTGGCGTTTTTCAAAATGTGTCATAAACCTATTTTACCCTCTCCAGTTAACATGATACCAAACCCGTGGAGATCCGGTTTAGAATTGGCCTTCAGCAACTCATGTTTGTCGTAAGAGGAGACTAACGGGATCGGTTGGTCAGGCACGATGACAAGGTTGAAAATTGTCATTGTATACCACTGCATAGCTCCATGTTCATGCTATTGATCACTGGATTATCTGGTCCAGGTTCGATTATTTACAAATCGCCACCATATATAGCTGGAATATTGCTGAGTGTGGTGTTAAAAAACAAATTAACCAAACAAGCAATTAAACAAAACATCCTAGAACTCTTTTATTTACAGGAACCCGAACACTCCTGTCCCCGTCAAGGTGAACTGGCCAGCCTCTGACAACACTGATCTCTCCTACATGGCCCTTGACGTGGGCAGCAAATTAGCAGCAGGACACGGGGTGGTCCACCACGAATGTGTCTTCATCAACAGGATTCTACCCTTGATTTCTAAAGGTAATATTTATGATGGAACATCGGTTGCTGCTACATATAGTCGAATGGTTTCTGAAGTGAATTTTGACACATTATCGAATAGTTTCTGAAGTGATTATGATACTTGTGTATACCAATACGTCCATACTGCTCCACGGATACCGATTGATTCGTGCCAACATGTTCATGCCCATATGTTAATGCTGATACCATCATGTTGATATGTTCGTAATGTTACGTTTATTCCAATACGTTCATGCGGACATGTTCATGCCCATATGTGTAGTCATCTCAGTTTTGAGCCTTGTTTCATGAAAGAGCTTTGCGCCCACCTCACTCAACTTTTCACTAGTACCATCGCTGGAAGACGTATGAGTTAATACAAAAGGCACCTTTGTTTGTAACCAGATGGCAACATCCCCTCCCCATGTCACGCCTGGTTTATCGTTGTGGATATTACACTTGACTGTAGCAAGACAAATAATGAGTCCATTTGATGCTTTTCAGATCCCCCTGAAGGGCAGGAGTACTGCACAAGAGAATGAAAGGACAGCATCACAATAATCAGACCTTGAGGAACATACAGTCGAGCATCGTTGTGTCGAACTCTAGATATAATTTCATGGTGCCAACAAACAAAATTACCCTTTTAACTTGATATTCACCTTCTTTTCATAGGCAAGTATCCCTCTGAACTGAGGTTGTTTCCACGCATTTACACACGGTGCGGCATGAATCAAAGGGATGCGGTAGTGTAAACTAATTAGGGCTAATTGAGTTGAAGGTGTCACTTGTTTGTTATTTAATTAGGATTAATTAGGAAGGAATTAATTGGCAAGTACTCACTGATACGACTAAACACTACTGATAACGGATTATAGTTTCGAATCAAAACATACTGAGAAATCCACTGAGGGTTTTGTGTAATCGCAGTTGAGAATGTCGGGTGCGTTCACAAGATTTGTGGAATCGAGATATGGAGGGCGACTGTTACAAGGACTTGTCATGTATCGAGTGGTTATCTACTATCGCTTTCAAGCCACAACCAAATGCCCATCAGTCTAAAGTTTCAGATCCAACTTTTGTATCATTCAATATGGACACTGTAACATGAGCTGTACCGTGTTGACCGTAACATTGCGATCCAAGTGAGTAAAAATGTATATACAAATATATATACAGAAAATCTACATTGTGTTGTCTTTCTTTCATATTGATAGGTGATGATATGCCCTGGTCGGATGTTTCGAAGTTCGGATAACTCGATATTTTTTCTTGGTCCCGTGAATATCGAGACAACGGTGCTCGACTGTATACAGCGGGTGGCCATATTATTACGTACAAACATGGCGGACCGATTGTTTACACGGGAATTCAAAGTGTCATAACTCGTCAAATATAAACAGACTTACCTCAATATTTTGTGATGTGTCCCTTGTTCCTTATTATTTTCAACATCCGCCTTGGAATCGATGAATAAACATTTCTGTTGAAATCGAGGGGAATATTTTCCCAGATGTCCCACACTACGTGTTCCAAGTCTGCAGCCAACTGAATGTTTCTTCGGCGTCCCTGAAGTTTATTTTCCAGGTAGAGCCAACAGTTCTCAATAATATTTGCGTCTGGACTCTGTGCAGGCCATAACATTTCAGTAAAGTCATTTTATCGCTTGTAATCCTGAACGACATGGGCCCGATGTACAGGGGCGTTGTCATCTTGGAAGATGTACCGGTTTCCCGGGAACTGTCTGGCTATAACGGGCCAAAACATATCATCGAGGATTTCTGTGTATTTCTGAGCATTTATGTTGCCATTAACAACACAAATGGCACCAACACCATGCCAGGTGATACAAGCCCACACCATCAAACTGACGCGTGGCTGTCGTCACGGACAAAGACATTGCGGGAGGAATTCTTCACCGGGCTGTCTCCAAACAAAAACGCGATTGTTTTCCCCAATGATAATTTTACACTCGTCAGAGGAGGTCACTCGAGTCCAGTAATTATTCACTTTACGATTTCTGACATTATAGTCACGAATGCGGAGTTTTTTATAACAACACGTCTATGAAATTTATTTTCATATAATCGTCTCCTTACAGTCCTCACCGATACACGTGTAGCCCTATTGTTGTTCAAATTCTCAGTTATTCACCAAAAGGTGAAATCTTATTGTGTCTGACCAACCTCAAAAGTTGTCGATTGTCCCGAGGAGTCAGTTCCCTCATACGGCCTGTTCTGAACGCATTCTAGACTGATCCACGTCGATTAAACCGCTTTACCACCGAATATACGCTGCTTCGGGGCATTCCAAAGAATTTTGCAATGTTAGAACATTTTCCGCCACTTTGAAACTTTTTTACAATTAATTTCTTAAGTGACTCCGACAAATCAGCCGATTTCCCCATTGCTACCGGAAATAACCAGAATATGTAGCAGACTACAAGTGGATTAAAAATAGAGTCACGTGACAGACACGTGACATCATGGTCGATCATATGACAAGATATTACGAGTGTATGTCGTTTTGAGTAGCAGTATTTTAATTATTGAAGCCTCACGATATCAACGCCGTTACAATACTGCTGTATGTCATGAGGCTTTAAACAAGTGGGGAAGTCACAGACATAGAATGCCACTCTGCATGGATGTTGTGACATCTTTTACTGCTAAGTCATCCGTGTCTACAGGCACTACCTCTACCACTCCCAAACATACCTCCCAAGGACGCCATGGAATAAATAGTCCGACTGTATTTTATTATTCCTCACGGCTCCACGTCAGGACGTCAATTTGTACCCGTGCCTACGTTATATACTCAGAAAAGTCAACATGTCAATCAACTGCTCTGAAAGTCACTTGGTACAATGTGTTAACAACTCTGGTAGTCAACTCATCACCTTTACCACACCCCATATCCTATCAATATATCAATAATCTAACTATAGTTGGTTATTCCTCACAGTTTCATGTCAGGAACCCGATACTCAGGGAAGTCAAGTGTCTGCTCGGACAAGTCACTTGGTACATGTGTTATCCAGCAAGTCAACTACCGTAGACATATATATACTCAGAGAAGTCAACTGGTACATGCGTGTAAACTATCTGCTCGGACAAGTCACTTGGTACCTGTGTTATCCAGCAACTCAACTACCGTAGACATTATATACTCAGAGACAGTCAACTGGTATGTAAACTATCTGCTCGGACAAGTCACTTGGTACATGTGTTATCCAGCAAGTCAACTACCGTAGACATTATATACTCAGAGAAGTCAACTGGTGTGTAAACTATCTGCTCGGACAAGTCACTTGGTACATGTGTTATCCAGCAAGTCAACTACCGTAGACATTATATACTCAGAGAAGTCAACTGGTGTGTAAACTATCTGCTCGGACAAGTCACTTGGTACATGTGTTATCCAGCAAGTCAACTACCGTAGACATTATATACTCAGAGAAGTCAACTGGTGTGTGAACTATCTGCTCGGACAAGTCACTTGGTACATGTGTTATCCAGCAAGTCAACTACCGTAGACATTATATACTCAGAGAAGTCAACTGGTATGTAAACTATCTGCTCGGACAAGGACAAGTCACTTGGTACAGAGAAGTGTGTTATCCAGCAACTTGTCAACTACCGTAGACATTATATACTCAGAGAAGTCAACTGGTATGTAAACTATCTGCTCGGACAAGTCACTTGGTACAGCAAGTCAACTACCGTGTTATCCAGCAAGTCAACTACCGTAGACATTATATACTCAGAGAAGTCAACTGGTATGTAAACTATCTGCTCGGACAAGTCACTTGGTACATGTGTTATCAAGCAAGTCAACTACCGTAGACATTATATATTTACAAGACTTGGTACTTGTTATACTATAGACATTATATACAACTGGCATAAACCATTTACTCAGACAAGTCAACAATGGTACATGCGGTACAGCCACAGATTAATCGGGTGGGTACATGTTCACTGTGTTCGCCTTCATGGATATATGAACTGGCATACCCAATACCTACGCTCACTGATCATCTGGTATATTTGTATCTAGTCAGACAGGTCAACTAGTATAAACGCTGTCTTAATGGACTAGTGAACAGCTACATACCTTACTGTGAAACCAACTACATCATACATTATTCACTGGCACAAATCAATCGGTACATGTGTAATCTATTCTGGCAAGTCAACACATCGCCTCCGACAGTAGAGCCTGCTACTACAACATCCACAATATCAGCAAAGTCCGCCACTACCTCGATACTGACACCTGTAAACTCCTAATGGACTGTCTTGTCACGTGTATACTCGACTACTGTAAGTCACGATATGCCAACCTCTCCACTAGATCACTCCAGAAACTAATAAAGAATCCACAATTCTGCTGCCAGATGCATTACCCAAACTCCCCGTCATGACCATATCACACCAGTGCTACAGTCTCTACGCTGGCTCCCCATCTCTGCAAGAATTACCTTCAAAATCCTCATTCTGACTCATGACTGCCTCTACAACGATAACTTTCCCGACTGTCTCAAACATCTCGTCTCCGTGTATGTACCTCAGCGAAGTCTCCGATCCTCCTCTGGCTCTCTCCTCACCCAACACAGATCTCCAAACCAACTGTCTGATTAAAGGTCACATGCAACGTAAAACACAACTTTGCAGATTCTGATACCTTTCGGTATGGACTTACCGGAAACAAATCGTCAAAATGCAAATTCAACTTATAAAGTTGAAAAATAACGCGATGAAAAAACCGCGCGAAATCGGAGTTCAAACGTTTCACTAATTTTCCCCAGACTTTTCGGGGAAAAAAACGGGGTTTCAACAGCTGGGCTGCGCTCATAGCACGTGCGCAGTGAAATAGGTTCGCGCAGCTTGGAAGCGGGTTGTCCGGTGAATACTCGGTGAAGGCTTTGGTGTGAGCTATTTTTCTAATGTTTTGTTGATATCTCACAGGCGCGAGCTTTTTATATGTTATGACAGTAAATTAACTGTTTATATAATTTCATTTGTCTATTTCACCACGTTCTTCTTACCGAGTCACTTTCTCAGTTCGATGCTTAAAGCAATGTCATTATTTAGCGTTGACAGAATTTCTAACTGTGATATAGATATGTCGTTGTCACAGACAAAACTCAATGTCTTGTTTATTGACACCTGTGTGTCTGCCTGCCTGTCTGCTAATGACAATATTCAATACACAGCTGCTATCACTGACCACATGCAATTTGAACTTAACACCAATCAGGCTATACACCATAAACAAAATGCATTGATTTATGGCCCGAGTTCGGTCTCTGTCACATTATGTAATTACACAGACAGGCAGGTGTGATACTTGAACACATGACATGTTATGATGTCTGTTGATTGCAAAATGTTATACACAAAAATGAGCATGTATTTACAAAACCCAACATCTCTATATATACACACACAATGAGCCGTGAGGGCATCTGCAAATGAACCAGCCGTTACACTTGAGTGCACACCCACCCGCTCTGACTGGGTTCGGTATCCCGGCTGCTTCGTTTCTTGGGAAGTAAACCCAAGTACACAATATTGCACTTTTGATTTGCGATTGTACGCTTATAATTTTGTTTATATGTTTTCATAACCAGCAATGTATATTATATGTCATGAATAAGTGATAATTGTGTTTTAATTATGTTTTACTGATCAGCCACCAATCACAATCACGCATATATACCCATCAATAACGGCATAGAATAAACACAAGGTCAGCATTCTGTTCTTCCCTGTTGCATGTTAAGTCTATTCTAGCATATCAATGGATATGTAATTTCCACTGAATCGTATGCCAGTTGCGTAGATTGATGCTCATGCCGTTGATCACTGGATTGCCTGGTCCAGAAAGGTCCATTGGGTCGTAGTACTCTTTAGTACCTTCAAGAACTCTAAATATAGCGCACGTCTATATACAGTCAATGTCAGTCTAACCGCTGACTCTCTGCTCTGCAGTGCTATACCCTTGGAACATTGTTACACAATGGCCATCACTGCCACTCAACACCATCAAGCCAAAGCTTCAGGTCCCTTTCTACAACTAGCATATGGACCGAAAGGGAACTCCAAGTGATGTAATCCAAAATATGAACAACAATAGTTGGCCATAGCATAATATTCAATACAAATAAGGTATGTTCAATAAACAGGTGTCACAGATATTGATAGTTTATATCATTAATAAGATCAGTAGCTTAAACAGTGTAAGATGTGGTCAAAGCGTCCTGCTGTTCATCAGGACATTTCGCATGAAAAGTCAAAATAATTAATATTACGTGAATCAGCCTCTATTCTCAAGGCAATCCCTGATTCGACGGTGTACTCATCACCAAACGTCCAGTGTTAACTTGGTTCAAGCCATCCAAATTCTTCCTGCATGGCAGCGCCATGTTCGTTAAGAATGGCCGTCGGTTGATTTCCAAGACATGGATAGAGTGCTGATCATTGTAAGGTGGTTATGCTCTCCTGGAGGTACTCCGTAACAATACGAGCGATTTGCGCTCTTTTGTTGTCATCCTGAAGCATAAACTTACGCTTTTTGTAATAATATATGTCACGCAAACCAGGTGATCTTATCAGATAACACCCGTTTAGCAGCATGTCTGTGTGTACACCCTACAGCAGTGTTCAGAGTACAGCTGTAGAGTCAGGTACAAGGTGAGTGGGTGTTGAAATATTACATTCTGTTTTAACATTGACGTATACCATTGTCCGAATTATAGCTAATGACTGACAGTGATATTCCTCTTGGCCAAAGCAGTTTATCTTTGAGGATTGAGGCTCTATATAAATACAAACAAATAGGAAAGTCTGCCACCTACCTCTTCCACATGCGACTCTAGCTCAGACGTACTACAGTCAAGATTACACCATTCAATGCCTCGGGGGCACATTGATTCATTGCCATAGCCATGTATCAGGGTTTGGATTTGGGTCATTACAATGTGAGAAATACTGTAAATAACAGGCGCAAATATTTCAGGCACTTGTACTCAGTGTGTGTGTGTGTGTGTGTGTGTGTGATGTGTGTTGTGTATTATTGTATTGATATTGTGTGTGTGTGAGAGAGAGAGAGAGAGAGAGAGAGATGGTCGTCAGTTTGTTATTCTTACTCAAATGTTCTCTTCTCAGGTTTTTGACATTCGAGGCCCTTGATAGCTTTCAAAAAATGTAAAACGCATAAAAGAAATGTCCAGACTAGACACGTCAGTGACATTAATGATGTCTATTTTTTGTCTTGATTCCAAGTTAACCCACAAATCTGTACGCGATGGAATTTATGGTGAGACCACCAAAAACAAAACAAAGATATATCAATGTGTTATATATGTTAAGTTTGGAATTGTGTTGAACTAGGCTTCCAAATAAATACTGCAATGGATGTACACAATAGAGTGGCAGTACGATGGATATATATCACGGCAGACATAGCAGTAAAGTCAGTGATAAATAACATTACCTCATCAGCAACAGTGGACAAGTTTACAAAATACACGCTTCCTGATTAGCCAGGGTCTAACGATGATGTGCACAGAATGCGAGACACCATTACCCTTTGGACAATATTTTCCGGAAACAGTTTGATGCAATAATAACATTGTTTCCCCGCCAGCACACAAATATAACAACATTTTTGACTTGTACTTATCATTATCACAAAAGAAAGTAAATGAACTTGTTTAGTTATATTCTTTCAGAATGGCAGCAGCAATGAAAATTGCGCTTGTTACGCTAGTGGCGGTCTTGCATATTGCAAAAACACAGAAAGTGTCAACTGAAGATGGCCCACTTCTTGGACAACGTCTGTCACTGTTGGGCAAGTCCCTTGACGTATTCTATGGAATCCCATATGCCAAGCCTCCTGTAGGTGATCTCCGCTTCAAGCACCCCCTAACTTTCAGAGTCATGGGGACCGGATGTTAGAGATGCACAGAAACCAACGCCATCTTTGCATTCAACCTGAAGATGTATTCACATCTCCAGAGGTTTACAGACAGGTCCCGGATGATACCAGTGAAGACTGCCTTCATCTTACAGTGTGGGCGCCATCAGACAATGCTGGCAATCTGGCAGTGATGGTCTGGATCTACGGGGGAGGTTTCTATTTTGGATCTTCACGAATGCCACTATATGAAGGAAAATATCTGGCAGCAGAGAATGACATCATCGTTGTTTCAATGAATTACAGACTGGGGCCATTAGGGTTCAGCTATCTGGGGCCAGATACCATCCCTGGAAACATGGGCTTGATGGATCAACGACTTGCCTTACAGTGGGTGAAAGACAACATTGCCAACTTTGGTGGAGATCCATCTCGGGTGACAATATTTGGAGAAAGTGCTGGTGGTGTCAGCGTAGGACACCACCTGGTGTCACCATTGTCACGTGACTTATTTCAGAGAGCCATCATGCAGAGCGGATCCCCGAATTTCCCATGGGCTTACACTTTTCCACACACAGCAAAACGGAAATTGAAGCAGTTTGCTGATCTCCTTGGATGCCCGTCATCTTCAACTGATGCAGAGATCTATGACTGTGTAAAGAAAGCAGATGCTCAAACTATGGCAGACCTTCAGCTTAGTGATTTGTTAGATGAAGGACTTGCATTTGGTCCAGTTGTGGATGGGCACTTCCTCCCCAATGACCCCCAAACTCTTCTGAGCACCGGTTCCAACAAGCAGGCTAGTGTAATGCATGGTTTTACTAAAGACGAGTTAACATTGTCTATAGCAGTTGCTTTGAAGCAGATGAGAAACATATCTTCATTACCGGAAACATTGATTTTAAGCCGCACAGAGTATGAAAGTTTTCTTTCCTATGATAGAATAGGTGGTAAAGGATTTGAAGAGCCTCTTCGCCTCTTTTATGAAAGTCAAACATCCCCTCTTAGGGACACTCACTATTTGGATGTCATGACTCGCATGATGTCAGATAGGGATTTCAAGTGTCCTCATCTTGAGTTTGACAGATTGTACTCTCCTGCCAACCCTACCTACGTGTACAGTTTTAATCACCGACTATCAGTTAGTCCGTATCCAAAGTGGATAGGAGCAACCCATTGGTATGATGTTGAGTTTGTGTTTGGTTTGGTCCTGGAAAAGTATCTGGGATGTACAGAGGAGGAGATGGAACTCAGCAGGACCATCATGACCTATTGGACCAACTTTGCCAAGTCAGGGTGAGTAATAGAGTGCAATTGAGAGTGTGAGTGAGTGGCGAGTGATAGTGTGAGTTGGACAGAGTAAGTGAAAAATCGAGTCATGGAATTACGCAGGTTAATAGTCTCGGAACAGATGAGCGAGTGAGTGAGAGATCCCTCACTCGGTCTTATATTGTTCTTTTTACATGTTCAAACAATTTCACCTCAGATAAAAATTGATTCCCATTTCCAAACAGATCGATTTGTATTGTTTTCTTGAAGCTTTCATATCTTTATACAGCAACCCTAACACTCCTGTCCCCGTCAAGGTGAACTGGCCAACCTCTGACAACACTGATCTCTCCTACATGGCTCTTGACGTGGGCAGCAACTTAGCAGCGGGACACGGGGTAGTCCACCACGAATGTGTCTTCATCAACAGGATTCTACCCATGATTTCTAAAGGTAATGTGTTGTTATGATGGGATGTCGCTTGTTGCAATTACATATTTGAATGTAGCTGTGTCTAAAACACTCAAAAACAGATCGATATGTCAAAGGAAGCATAGTTTTGTCTTTCCATTCCAAGTCAAGTCTCTCTTGGCTTCCATACGATTTTCCAAACACCAGTAAAATATGTGCCTCCTCCTTGGTCATGGTTTGACAATGACTTCTTAATGCGAAATCATGGAAAATGCGTATTACCCCACATCAATAATGGCTGTGGTTTTAACCAAAGGCAATTACAGACACAAAGAATACCCAGCGTATCAGGTGCTATACAGTGACGTAATGTATATGGAAAACAACCATAGAACATGTGTAACGAGGAAGACTTCAACTATTGCCAATTGCGTTCAGGACTTCTCCCAGATGTAATTATTTGCTTGTCGTCATCGTATCCAGCTCCCTGATTTCATTAAAGCTGTGAATGTCTGGAACCCACATCACGTTTTGTTTGCCAACCAGTTAAGAACACGCCCACTTGTGTCTGTCATGCTGTAGTGTTGCTAGAGCAGCCAGGGAAGTTATGAATCATATTGTTGTGTTTCAGACCCACCGGAAGGGCAGGACTACTGCACCAAAGGATGACAACATCTTAATAATCGGACCTGAGTATACAATATAAATACACGATTAAAATTCAGGTTTAATGTTGTTTTGATGTTTATTAGTTATATGGCTTGCTGCCACATAGATCTGTCAATGACGTCATTGAATAAATATTTGGCCTATGTTCTGTTGTTCAGTATTTAATCTATTTAAGCATGCTGTGTCCTGCAAGGCCAAGAACCTAACAAACACACACATCACGTTGCAATTCACAATATATACTGAACAGGAACCCAAGGGAACCTAAGGAACCCAAGATACCCAAGGAACCCAAGATACAATAGGAACCCAAAGTACCCAAGGAACCCAAGATACCCAAGGAACCCAAGATAACCAAGGAGGAACCCAAAGTACCCAAGGAACCCAAGATACCCAAGATACCCAAGGAACCCAAGATAACCAAGGAACCCAAAGTACCCAAGGAACCCAAGGAACCCAAGGAACCCAAGGTACCCAAGATACCCAAGGTACCCAAGGTACCCAAGGAACCCAAGGAACACATTGTGACGACTGCCAGCATGGTGATGCCTACTACCATTCTTACCTCGTTCATAACCAGCTGCCAAAAGGAAGTTGAAGTCAAAGAACCAATAGACATCCACATGACGTGACAATGCACGATATTCTGAAAATCTGAGAAACACATTCAAAATAGAGATTTCCTCTATTGTCAGATTGTCAGTGATGCTTTTTAACATTCGTCCATCTTTCCTGGTGATCCCCTTAAGGGTTGGTTGACAGTCAACGTCAAGACATGTATGATGTTACCTTTGAGGTGAGGTGAGGTGAACTTGTGTTTAACGTCGTACTTGAGAATATTTCGCTCATATGACGACGTGCATGCGTGTGTATGTGTATGTGCGGCTGCTTGTACTAGCCCAGACTGAAGCTGGTTTTATAGTGCTAGCCCACTGAGATACCATACCGCAGTGAAGCATGAATACCCCACTCAGACACATTATACTGACTCCGAACCGACCAGTCCTTGTTGTAACCATTAATGCCGAGCGCCAGGCAGGGACCAAAAAGTACCATATTTTAACGTCTTTTGGTATGACGTGGTCGGGGATCGAACCCGCGACCTTCCGCTCTCCGGGCGGACGCTCTAATCACTACACCATGGAGGCGGTCGATATTACCTTTTGATGCAGATAAAGCCCTTAATGGGAGGTCCACACACTGACCTCTGGTGTCAACTTGGCAACAACTTCTCCTTTGAATGTTTGTAGTTTCATTATTTAGCAACACAAAAAGGGGGGGGGGATTAAAATGTCGTAATTCAATGCTTCAGGAATCTCCCTGGTTGTGAACATCATAAAGTGAGTGTGAGGTTTGTAATAGAGGCTTTATTATACACCTGCAGCACTCTGGCCTTCCCTCCTGTGATGTAAATACACAAATACAAAACAATCAAACCTCACTCACTCACCCACCCATCCATCCACCTGCTCACTCACTCATTGCCTCACCCACTCACTCACTGACCCACACATCCATCCACCGGCTCACTCACTGCTCACTCACTCATTGCCTCACCCACTCACTCACTGACCCACCCATCCATCCACCTGCTCACTCACTCACTCACTCACTCACTCATTGCCTCACCCACTCACTCACTGACCCACACATCCATCCACCGGCTCACTCACTCACCCACTCACTCACTCATTGCCTCACCCACTCACTCACTGACCCACACATCCATCCACCGGCTCACTCACTCACTCACCCACTCATCCATCCATTCATCCTCACTCACTCACTCACTGACCCACACATCCATCCACCGGCTCACTCCATCCACTCTCACTTCACTCACTCATTGCCTCACCCACTCACTCACTGACCCACACATCCATCCACCTGCTCACTCACTCACTCACTCATTGCCTCACCCGCTCACTCCCTGACCCACACATCCATCCACCGGCTCACTCACCTCACTCACTCCTCCTCACTCAAACCCACTCACTCACTGTTAAGTGTGAAAGAGGCTGTTATGGAATGCCTGTATTGTGAACTGTATTGCGATATGCTGGGAGGTCAAGGTCAGAATGGTCAGTCAAATATATTTCTCTTTTGATTTTGGATTAAGATATACAAATGATAACAAAACCTCTGCTGGTTTCTCAATATACCCTGTACATACTGAAAACCTGTTTCAAAACCTCTTGTTTGAAAAGTGTATTGCAGTATACCACTGACTCAAACCCAGTCACTCACTCACTCACTCACTCAAACTCACTCACTCACTTACTCACTCACTCATTCCATGGCCAAAGTCCCCCTGTGTCTACTTTACACATGTCGTAATCAGGCTGGCGGTCTCGCTGGATGACTTGCAGATTCTCCACCTGAAGCTTCGCCCAACAACCAAGTTCATATTAACTCACCTGCCCCCGATTTAGGAGTCAGTGCAAAACTATAACTGTACATGTCACGGAAATCAGGTCATCATGTGAGATATCACCGGTGAACAGCGCCTCAACGTGTACACACTTTTTGCACTATCCAGAGAACACTCATCAAGTCAGGTGAAAGATAAGTGTGTCACGAAAATAACATTCTGTTGATCACGAAATACCACTGAAGCATACAATAGCCCGAAATATAGACAATGCTGTTTTGGTGGTGTTTCTACAGACGACAAGAGTTTATCTTTGAGAGCAGAGGCTGCATTAGTCTGTCCTCACAGTCCCTGAACCACATTATTTTCCCCAATGCCTAGCCCTCCCTGCAATGCTGAAGCCCTAAATAAAGCAAGTCTAGATTTCCTCAGGTTCAGCCTGAATCTCTGGTGTCCCTGGGGCTCCTTTCAATTTAAATGGGTTTATTTGCTACTATCAAAATTATATGCATTCAGGGACTAAACGTTAGTCTAAGGCTGCATATGCTTTCATACAAATGCGCCGTTCAATACCCTTCACTAACCCAGGGATCTGAATGGCTAAGCGCGGTTGTTTATGTCACCAGTTTGACAGCGCGTCTTTCTGTGCACAGTCAGTACGGTGTCTGGCGTACACCTGTAGAGTCAGGTATAAGGTAAGTGTATGGTAAAAATTAACAATCTGTCTTACCATTGAAGTATACGACTGTCCGAATGATAGTAATCACTGGCAGCGTTATAAATGTAAACCATAACAGTTTATCTTTGTGGAGATGGCCTACATATCAATAAATCCAAACGACCCTGTGGAGGAACTCGGGGTGTAGGAACCGTTTAGGCCTGTAGTTAATAATTTACACAGTCAAAACAAGGTCGAGTTGCTAAGTTTTGTTTCTTTGGTAACTCTATCAATATGTATATGACTATATGCTTGTTTTAAGATGGTTTCTAACATATTTATTGCCTATCGTGATTGTTTTCGTTTACGTATGTTTTACATCATTTATCGGATTCTGCCTTCACTGTTGATGACATTGTGATTTGATATTGCTGTATAAAGGAAAACGAAAAAAATAATAAAAACAACAAATAGGATTGCCAGTCACCAACATTCATGTTGTTTACACACGTGTCTATAATACTACTGCAGTGTCCTGCCTGTGTGATAAAACAACGACATTCAGTTGTACAGGAAATACTACTAAAGCATAAGGTTGTCCGAAATGAACAACGTCTTGTATGACAGTGTTGTTACTCTGGACTATAACAGTTGATCCGAATATGGTTGCATACAAATAGGCCAGTAAACAGCCAACTCTCGTTCAGAGAACTACATATTCCCGCGAATTTACTTCAATTGTCTGTGTTCGTTACCTGGTCGAACGTTCCTCTGTTTATTCAGCAGGAAATGGGTACCAGTAAGGACAAGATGGTCGGATGTACATTAGTGCATTCAGTAATGAATGGGTACCAGTAAGGATGGTGATGTGACTGTGAACGTTATCGCGCCTCACTGTCAGTATGAACTGCAGAGGAAGCCCAGGAATGGAAATAGAGGGCACGTCCATTAACCGGGTTCTTAACTTGCCTTAGGGTTTAAATTTGGGTAATTTAAATGTGAAAATTGTTGACGATAATACATGTGTATGCATTATTTGTAGCAAATATTTCAGGCGTAATGCCTGACAAACAAATCCAATGTATACAGTACATACATCTTAGCGTCAGCTATCATACTGCAAATTTAATGTTTTAGAGTCAACATTCAACACTCATTGTAGCTTTCAAAAGAATTTTTAATACATGTGCAGGAAATTTCCAAACTAGACGTATCAATGACACCATTTCGTCTTATTTTGTAGTCTCCATTTCACAGTTGAAACACCCTACTGAGTCTAACAAAACCTAGTAGATGGTCACCTTTGGGAGACCTATGACCGTCCAATCAAACGCGAGACTGGCGAACGGATTTAACCAATCAGACAACGACTACTTGTTAGGGTTCGGCGGGACTTACAAAACGGTTTTGGATTTTCTCTTCCCTGGTCGCTGACACGGGGTGTTCCTCTTTTGCCAGTCGGGCAGGTTGTTTATTTAGGATTAAGATTCACCAGACCATGTTAATTAGCAAGACAATGATGGGGATAACTGAGGAGATGCCAAGCCAAGAAAGACACAAGTGGACTATCATTTGTATTTTTATATTCAGCATACATAAATGACCCCGAAAACGAAAATACAGAGAACTTAACGATAGACTACAGTGAGAAAAAGACCATCTTCAAGCAGGAACGAAGATCATGTTAGAATATGGAGATGCTGTTTCTCATCTTGTTGGACTATAAAGTCAACTGTGTATGAACCATCATTGTTGACATTGATGATGTATGATTGTGATTGTGATTAGTACCTTATCAATTTCTTATATTTACGCAGTTACATAATGCTAAACATTGTGTACAGTTATGTATGTTATGTGTTATGTATGATTGTGATTAGTAATTTATCAATTTAGGTATGCGAACACAAAAATACAAATGATAGTCCACTTGTGTCACTTGTGTAAATGGCCTGTGGTCTGTTCTCACTGCATCCTTGAGGACGACAAGGAAATGGTCTCTGTTGTATGTGATCAAGTCGTCCCTGGTGTTAATCGTTGCTCAACAAGAAGGATACCAACATCTCCAATGTGTTGTATCACGCTTGCTAGTCATAATTCGAAACTTATATCCCTGATACACTAAATGTCTACCACCTCGACCATTTGGAACAAACTGATCGTTCACCAAAGCATTTGCCATCATGGGATAAAGTGAAGACTTGTCATAACATGGCACCTTATATACCTTACAGTAAAACAACATTGTTATTTGCTGCTGTTCTAGATACATGGAGATGTATGGGGAACATGGAGATGTATGGGGAACATGGAGATGTATGGAGAACAGCCATGTAATAACTGAACCAAAAATCATTCCCTCTACTAGTGAAGGCCGTGTGGGATTAGTTAAACAAACAAACCCAGTCAACCATGCCTCATAATCCTCTTACTCCTTAAATAAATAACTTGTCCGGATACCACCGCTGACACTGATCTATCAACAAACGAAAATCCGCATAAAAGCACAGATAAATTTTAACTGCTGTATATACGCTTATGGGTTTCTAATGACATGGTTACTATTTGCTCATATTTTCGCAAGATGACATCCTTGAATATTGACAAAAAACGCTGTTATCTGCCACTTCGTTTACTCACTGTTTTGTATCACTCGGAAGCGATCGTCGGAAAATAGCATTCGGAATCGTTCGAGTTTTTGAGGCAAAGGTTCAAACGGTATGTGCGAATGTTAACTTTCGTGATTTGGTAAGCTGTGTTCTGATTTGTCAGTCCAAAAGGTTAGCTGACGCGACCATCCACTAGCTTTTGTTAGACTCAGTATAGCAGTGTAACAAATAATACTGAGTCTAAGTTTACTAAGCCTGTCTAAAATTATACTTACAAATTAAAACAAATTACTGCAGAGCAATTGTTTGTATGTTGTTTAACGCCGCACTCAGCAATATTTTAGCTAGATTTCTGTAAATAATCGAGTCTGAAGCAAACATTCCTGTGTTAACATCATGCGCAAAATGGGATACCAGAAAGCAAGTAAGCAAGCCTGACCCTCTGATCCGTTAGGCGCATCTTACGCTGCTGAAGACCAATTCTAACCTGGATCTTCACAGATGCAGTGCAGCTGCTATGGAAGAACAGAGTAGAGTGGCAGAGATAGCAGTACAAAGTCAGCAATATATAGTCAGCGACGGTCATCTAAACTGTGTGAAATATCAAAGGGTGATGAAGGTCAGAGAATGGTTCACTCCACTGTCCTCAAGTGACAATTATTAGAAACAACTACAACATATAACACTGATCCTGTGATTATCTAAGAACATGATTTGAAAAGCAACAAAAGTTTATCTGTTAAATGTATCTTAAAATAGTTGTGTGTTTTCTTTTCAGAATGTGGACAGGAATGAAACTTGCATTTGCGACGCTTGTGACGTTGTTGCTTGAGTTGCATGTTGTAAAAACACAGAAAGTGTCAACACTAAATGGCCCTCTTCTAGGACAACGTCTGTCAGTGTTGAGCAAGTCCCTTGACGTATTCTATGGAATCCCATATGCCAAGCCTCCTGTAGGTGATCTCCGATTCAAGCACCCTCAGCCTTCAGAGTCATGGGGACCGGAAGTTAGAAATGCACAAAAACCGACGTCATCTTGCTTCCAACCTAAAGTCACACATGACGCTGCTGAGAATCACAAAGATACCCGACGATTTCAGGTGAAGACTGCCTCCATGTTTCAGTGTGGGCGCCGGCAGACAATGGTGGCAATCTGGCAGTGATGGTCTGGATCTATGGTGGAGGTTTCTATTTTGGATCTACAAGAGCCACTATATGAAGGAAAATATCTTGCAGGCAGAGAATGACGTCATCGTTGTTTCAATGAATTACAGGTTAGGACCTTTAGGGTTCAGCTACCTTGGACCAGATACCATCCCTGGCAACATGGGCTTGATGGACCAAAGATTAGCCTTACAGTGGGTGAAAGACAATATTGCCAACTTTGGTGGAGATCCAACCCGAGTGACCATATTTGGAGAAAGTGCTGGTGGTGCAAGCGTCGGTCACCATCTAGCATCACCTCTGTCCCGTGACTTGTTTAACAGAGCAATCACAATGAGTGGGACCTTCACTTTGCCCGTGGGCATACAGCTTCCCACGAAACAGCAAACCGGAAGCTGAAGAGATTTGCTGATCTCTTTGAGTATGTGTCATCTTCAAATGATGCAGAGATATATGAGTGCTTGAAGACAGCAGATGCTCAAACTATGGTTGATCTTCAGCTTGCTTTGTTTGATGAAGGAATTTTATTTCGTCCAGTTATGGATGGGAACTTCCTCCCCGATGACCCCCAAAATCTTCTGTCCACTGGTTCCATCAAACCCAGACCAGTGTATTGCATGGGTTTACCAAAGATGAGACAACTCTGTTTTTCTGCACTGACGTTGAAGAAATGTATCAACATTACCGGAAACACTGATTTTAAGTCGCCAAGAATACGATAGTCTTCTCTCATTTGACATTGTGAATGGAAATGGAATTGAAGAGCATATTCGTCTGTTTTATGAAAGTCAGAAAGCCCCTCTGGAAGGATATTGACTATTTTGATGTTGTGACTCGCGCAACTTCGGATAAGGGATTTAAGTGACCTCATCTTGAGTTTGACAGATTGTACTCTCCTGCTAACCCTACCTATGTCTACAGTTTTAATCACCGACTATCAATTAGTCCGTTTCCACAGTGGATAGCAGCAGCCCACTCGTACGAGCTTGACTTTGTGTTTGGTTGGGTTCTGGAAAAGTCTCTGGGATGTACAGAGGAGGAGATGGAACTCAGCAGGACCATCATGACCTACTGGACCAACTTTGCCAAGTCAGGGTGAGTGGGTGAGCGATATACATTAAATATACTCTAACAGAGTCACCCTTCTTTATATTATACCACAGACAAATGTGTATATATACATTAAATATACTCTAACAGAGTCACGCTTCTTTAAATTATACCACAGATAAATGTGGTATATATACATTAAATATACTCTAACAGAGTCACGCTTCTTTAAATTATACCACAGATAAATGTGGTATATATACATTAAATATACTCTAACAGAGTCACGCTTCTTTAAATTATACCACAGATAAATGTGGTATATATACATTAAATATACTCTAACAGAGTCACGCTTCTTTAAATCATACCACAGATAAATGTGGTATATATACATTAAATATACTCTAACAGAGTCACCCTTCTTTATATTATACCACAGATAAATGTGGTATATATACATTAAATATACTCTAACAGAGTCACGCTTCTTTACATTATGCCACAGATAAATGTGGTATATATACATTAAATATACTCTTACAGAGACACGCTTCTTTAAATGATACCACAGATAAATGTGGTATATATACATTAAATATACTCTAACAGAGTCACGCTTCTTTACATTATACCACAGATAAATGTGGTATATATACATTAAATATACTCTAACAGAGTCACGCTTCTTTACATTATACCACAGATAAATGTGGTATATATACATTAAATATACTCTAACAGAGTCACGCTTCTTTACATTATACCACACATAAATGTGGTATATATACATTAAATATACTCTAACAGAGTCACGCTTCTTTACATTATACCACAGATAAATGTGGTATATATACATTAAATATACTCTAACAGAGTCGCGCTCTTTACATTATACCACAGATAAATGTGGTATATATACAATAAATATACTCTAACAGAGTCACGCTTCTTTACATTATACCACAGATAAATGTGGTATATATACATTAAATATACTCTAACAGAGTCACGCTTCTTTACATTATGCCACAGATAAATGTGGTATATATACATTAAGTATACTCTAACAGAGTCACGCTTCTTTACATTATGCCACAGATAAATGTGGTATATATACATTAAATATACTCTAACAGAGTCACGCTTCTTTACATTATGCCAATCAGATCCATTTTTCAAATACTCAAGATTGCTATTTCATATCTTTATACAGCGACCCTAACACTCCTGTCCCCGTCAAGGTTAACTGGCCAGCCTCTGACAACACTGATCTCTCCTACATGGCTCTTGACCTGGGTAGCAACTTAGCAGCAGGACACGGGGTGAGTCCACCACGAATGTGTCTTCATCAACATGATTCTACCCTTGATTTCTAAAGGTAGTATTTATGATGGAACATCGGTTGCTGGTACACATATTTGAATGGTTTAAGAAGTGAAGTTGACACTACTATTGTTTGGTTGAATTATTTAGTTACGATGATATGTTATGGTTGTTT